>NC_091286.1:562091396-562463896 GCF_032444005.1 Ranitomeya imitator | reverse complement strand
TACTGTACGCTGCACATGAAATTTTTGTAAGAATATTTCCTTTCAAAATGATGTGTAAATGACAGACATTCTCTATGTTAAAGCTCATGTTAAAATCGCATTGCAGTCGGATAGCAATCACACTGCATTCGGATGTAAATCGGATGCGAGGTATGAAAAATCAGATTGTACTCACATGAAAAACACATGACTCGCATTACACTTGTCCGACTCTTCTGCATCAAAATCGGACCGATTTTAAAATTGCTAGTGTGACTCCAGCCTAACTGTAGACCTCTCCAGCACATCTCCAGGTCAATGAGCCCAATGTCATTCATGTGTCACGCCACAACAATGTTGTGGCAAGTTGGGGAAGGTTTGTAAGGCTCTAGTCCTGTGACATCAGATGTGGCGGTCGGACCTGGTTCCTACTAATCTTTTTGCTCAACTCTACTTGATACTAACTGTAATGAATACTTCTACTTAAATGTCCAATAACATTCAGACTTTTGGACTTCCTAAAACACTGATTTAATTATTTTGGTCTTGGTGAGGGGGATGTTATCAAGTGTCCATTGGTATAGTAACATATTTTAAACTCATTCTCTCCTTTGTTCTCCTTTCACAGGCCGCCTGTACCAGTGCAGTTGCAATATTTTCTACCCACATATCCCCAGTCTGCCTATCCGCTGGCTGCTCACACTTACACTCCTATTACAAGTTCTGTATCTACCATTCGCCAATACCCAGGTTAGTACGTGGAAAACAGCGGGTCATACATCAGGACTTTCAGATGGGTCACAGATCTGTCGTTTGACCTGAATGTTTTTTTTTTTTCTAACTTATCGCATCCTGCAATGTCTAAAATATTCTACAAAAGTGATAAAAATCCCTAATCATAAAGTCATCAACATCTGACTAAATGCTTCTAAGGAGCTAGATTCTAAGTTAATTGTAGCTTCCATTGTTTCTTATTACTATTATTTATTTTTAGAGCTCCATTGATTCCATGGTGTGGGAGGGTCACATACAATACAGAAATATATATTACAGTGAAAAAAAAAAAACAATGACAGACTGGTACATATGGGAGAGGGGATTTTATTTAATTGCGACCAGTGGATGCTTTTTATGAATTGTTAGCCGTAATGATGTATAACTGAACCAGTCGTGTAGAATAATCTTTGCATTTACATTTTAGTTTCAGCTCAAGCTCCAAATTCTGCCATCACAGCCCAGTCTGTGGCTTCCACGGTCCATTTGAACCCCATGCAGCTGATAAACGTGGACACATCTCACACTCGTCACATACAAGGAATTCAGCCGGCACCAGTTGGCGCACAAGGGATGCAGCCTACACCTTTCAGTACCCAAGGAATCCAAGCTACGCCGATTGGTGCCCAGGGAATCCAACCTCCTCCGATCAGCAGCCAAGGAATTCATCCTGCAGGGTCCATCACCACTCAGGGGGTCCCGGCCCCTTCAGTTAACTCTCAGCAAGCCTCAAGTGATGCAAAGCCTTCTGGTATTGTCTTTTCTAATGACTTAGTTTCCTCATTATTTTAAAGACTCATAGCATTTTCTCTGTTAAAACTGCTTTACTTTTTTCAAGTGAAACCCGTCTTTAGTGTGACTACAAGACGCACATTTGTCTGTTGTACGTGAATTACATAGTCCCTGCTATGTGTGTTGTGATTAGGTAGAATATATTGCTTTACATTAATTATTTTTTCCCTTTCCTTTCGTGTTTTTAGTTGTTCTTGCAGAAGGAGCCACAATAGTTGCCAATCCCCTAAATAGTGCTTTCACTACTGCACCTGCCGGTGCTACAGTCATGCAAGGTCACAATCAAAGTCCGGGTATTGGTAGTGCCCCTGCCCAGGGCTCCTCGCCACGACCTAGCATCTTACGCAAGAAGCCTGCTACTGATGGGTAAGGTAATAGGGAGGTGGTATCCTCTGCTGGATATATGACCATATCATGATGAATTTGTTGCCATGTATATACCTGTTTGTTTACTCTGTCGCCTCATTGGGGGACACAGGACCATGGGTGTTATGCTGCTGTCCACTAGGAGGCGACACTATGCATAATCTGAAAAAGATTAACCGTGGCTCCTCCTCTGCAGTATACACTCCTGGATGGCATCAGCCTTCTCCAGTTTTTGCTTAGTTTCGCATAGGAGGCACACCTAAGATTTTTTTACTCCGTTTTTTTCCGACGGATTACAGATGAAGAAAAGTGGGTCTCCTGTGAGACTCCTGGCATGGCTCCTTCCTCGGCCCCCTATTACGGGGTGCTCGATTGAAGTCGAGATGGCTATTCCCTATGTCGCTCCTTCCCCAGTCCCTCGGGTGCTGGTTCGAAGTCGAGAACCCCCCTCCTTCCACAATTCCTTTTGGTTTCTGGGTTGAGGTCGAGGCGAGGATGAAGCCCCCTGAAGGTCATAGCAGCACCCTCCCTAATCCCCCTCTGGGGCATTAGGTTGAGACGCCTCAGGTAGGGCCTGTACAGGCAGCACTCTGCAGTTTCCAGCAATGGGCCAGCACAATGCGCCTGCATCCAGGGACCCCAGCCCAGCTGCGGGCTCCTGTCGGGGCGGGGGGAGTGCAGGCAGGCATGGCACAATAGAGACACCGGGCTCCCTGCGCCCCTGTATCTGCGGCAGCACCAGCTCTATACTGCCTCAGGAGGACCCCTCACAGGGCCCCCCCCTTCCGCTTATAGCCCCACCGCTATACTGCCTTTAAATCCGGGGGAGGGGAGGGGGGGGGGGGGCCGGTTCAGATCCGACCCCCTCCCTGACTTCCGCGCCGGCCTGGAGTTTTTCTGGGCATCAGGCATCTAATTTAGGCCGCAGCTTCGGCCTAGCTGAAGCTGCCGCCGCCTCCTCTCCGCCCCCCGGCCCGCCCCCTGGATGACCAATATGACACTCTACAGTGTCACATTAGGGGGCGGATCGAGACAGGGCGCATTTTTACACAGCTTTGCCGCCTTTTTCCTCAGCTCTCCGCCCCCTTCTCCCCCTGCCTCTTCTCCTCCGCTGCCATTTCTACTGCAGCAAGGATTAACCCTGCATCTCCCGGTCAGCAGGACGAGGCCAGCCAGTCTCCGGGGGGCACAGGACTGTGGTTCTTCTCCGCTGGACCTAGGAGCAAACTGGTGGGGTAAGATCACAGCTGGGTTGTTTTACTCGGCTGTGAATCCCTATTCCCTATAAGGCTCCCCTATAGGTTCCTCTGCATAGCTACCCCTGTAAGGTCCTCTGCATAGCCAGCCCTTTTGCACTCTGCCGGGCTCAAGGTCCAAGAGAACCTGGCAGGACTGCTATTATGCATTCTGCAGAGCCTACGGGACCGCTCTCCCCAGTGGCAGCACGTACCCGCACTGCCAGGACTGCATCCAGACTACAGTGTGAGAGCCCCAAGAGACCCCTGCCAATGCTTCAGTGTCTAATGCCACGCCGAATGGGTCACTCAGATGTCGCAATCTATGACGCAGTCTATAGATAACCTAACCTCCACATTGCTTCAGGCTCTGCAGAGTCATGCCTCGGCTATGACCGCTACCCAGCAAAGGGAGAGCTTGATTCAGGTACAGGATGACCCTGGCACATCCACGTCTAGGTCAGGACGCAAGCGGACCCACAGGTCACGTTCATCTGCGTCATCCCATAGCACTAGGTCATCTAGACCGTCCCCTTCCAGGGGCAGACAATGCAGATCTCCGCAATCCCAAACCAGAGAAGGCCTCCGCCCCAGCTCACCCAGCAGGGGACGCCTCAGTGATACACTGGATTCGGAAGGCATCTGTGACTCCGACTCAGACAAGTAAACGGAGGGGTCCCTGATCCCAATCCCCCCTAGCAAGTTGAGAACTTAATCTCTTCCATCCATCGGGTGCTGGACATTTCTGATCCGCCACCAGAGGCCCCAGAACACAAGGTTTCCTTCGAAGGACCTCTGAAGCCGCCTAAGGTTTTCTCTAACCACCCAGCGTTTAAGGCAATCCTTAAAAAGCAGCTCTCACAGCCTGAGAAAAAATTCGCTAATCGCAAATATCTGGAGGCGAGGTACCCCTTCCCACAGAAGAATACCAAGGAATGGACAGACCCACCCGAAGTGGACCCCCCAGTCTCTAGACTAGCAGCACAGACCCTCCTTTCACTGCCAGATAGCTCAACCCTCAGGGACGCAGAAGACCGGCAGGTAGAATGCATGGCTTGTTCAATTTTCGAGGCTGCAGGGGCATCCCTGGCTCCTGCGTTCGCTTCACTTTGGGCTGCCAAGGCCTTTCTGGCTTGGGCCAAAAATTTACAAGCTGGCCTCCAAGCATCTGCTCCTGAGATGTCGGACCAAGTGGTTCAAATAGCAGTCGTAGCAGATTGCATGCTTCATGCAGCTCTGGATTCAGCAAGGGGTGTAGCGGGGATAGCATCAAACGCCATCACAATTCGACGTATCCTCTGGCTGCGGGAACGGAAAGCGGACGCAGCTTCAAAGAAGTCCCTCACGCACCTCCCCTACCTCAGTGGGCAACTTTTTGGTGAACAGTTGGACACGATGATATCCAACGGCACCGGGGGTAAGAGTACCTCTCTTCCCCAACTGAATAGAATAATAATAATAATTTTTATTTATATAGCGCCAACATATTCCGCAGTGCTTTACAAATTATAGAGGGGACTCGCACAGACAATAGATATTACAGCATAACAGAAATACAGTTCAAAACAGATACCAGGAGGAATGAGGGCCCTGCTCGCAAGCTTACAAACTATGAGGAAAAGGGGAGACACGAGAGGTGGCTGGAGACACGAGAGGTGGATAACTGAAACCTAAACGCACTTACAAGAAGCGTAACCAAACTCGATTCCGATCCTTTCAGAATTCTTCAGGCTGGTCCGTCTCGTGTCCAGCACAAAATCGTAAGCGTTCCCCACGCAGGGACTTCTCACGGTCGAGGCAAAGGTCGGACAAGACCCGGCAGTCAAAAGCAGCCCAGTCTAATCCCAGAGGAGGAAAATCTCAGACTTTTTTTATCATCATGACTCACGGACTCCGGAAGACACCACACCCATAGGCGGCCGACTTTGCTCTTTCATAAAGTCTGGCTGCCTATTACAGAAGACAGGTGGGTCAGGGAACTAGTGTCTTCCGGATACAAGATAGAGTTTACCTCCAACCCACCGGACCGATTCTTCCTTTGTGTCCCCCCAAAACCACCAGCCAAGGCTTGTGCCTTCCGACAAGCGGTCTCTCCGCTTTTTCAAGCAGGAGTCATAGTACCGGTCCCCACGGCCGAGCGCTTCCGAGGGTTCTACTCCAATCTATTCATAGTCCCCAAGAAAGGAGGCAGTGTGCGGCCCATATTGGACCTAAAACAACTCAACAAATATGTACGGGTCCGTCACTTCCGCATGGAGTCTCTTCGGTCCATCATTGCATCCATGGAGAAGGGAGAATATCTCGCCTCCATAGACATACAGGATGCATACCTGCATATACCGATTGCACCTGCCCATCAGAGGTTTCTCAGGTTCGTAATCGACCAGGACCACTACCAGTTCGTGGCTTTCCCTTTCGGACTCGCCATGGCTCCCAGAGTGTTTACCAAAGTCATGGCAGCCATCATGTACGTCCTGCACTCCAGAGGCATAGTAGTCGTTCCATACTTGGACGATCTACTCATCAAGGCTCCCACCTTCAAGGACTGCAAGCTCAGTGTCTCAATTACAATCGACACTGAGTCGCATGGGCTGGTTAGTCAACTTACAAAAGTCATCACCAACCCCGAGTCAGTCTCTAACCTTCCTGGGAATGCTATTCAACACCTCCAGGGGTCTAGTGCTCCTTCCCAAGGACAAGGCACTGGCTCTCCGCCTAGGAGTTCGCACCCCCTCAATTTCTCCGGTTTGTCATGAGAGTCCCCGGCAGGATGGGAGCAGCAATAGAAGCAGTCCCATTTGCCCAGTTTCGCCTCAGGCCTCTCCAACTAGCCATCCTCAAGTACCGGGACAAAAACCCTTTCTCTCTCGACAGGGAGTTCCGGCTAACGTCGTCAACCAAGAGGTCCCTGCACTGGTGGCTCAAGCCAACCTCGCTAGCAAAGGGGAAATCCTTTCTCACAGGTCAATGGAAGGTTCTGACCACCGATGCGAGCCTGACGGGTTGGGGTGCAGTGCATCTACACCACAGGGCAAGTGGTCCCCAGTGGAATCGACCGTGCCCATCAACATCCTGGAAATTCGTGCCATCATCCTGGCATTGAGGGCCTTCCATCACTTACTGGCAGCCTCTCACATCAGAATACAGTTGGACAATGCCACGGCTGTGGCATATGTGAATCACCAAGGGGGGGACCCGCAGTACCCAGGCGATGCGAGAAGTGTCAAATATCCTCCACTGGGCTGAGGACACAGGGTCGGTTCTCTCGGCGGTCCACGTTCCAGGTGTGGACAGCTGGGAAGCAGACTTCCTCAGCCAACAAGGAATAGACTCGGGAGAGTCAGATTTGGCATCGCTGGGGGACCCCGGATGTGGACCTAATGGCATCCCACCTCAATGCTAAGGTCTCCAACTTCATGGCCAGAACACACGATCCGCGGTCGCTCGGAGCAGACGCTCTGGTTCATGACTGGACCCAGTTCCAGCTTCTGTACATTTTTCCACCTCTCCCCCTGATATCCAGGGTGGTGAGGAAGATCAAGCAAGAGGGAGTTCCAACCATCCTAATCGCACCGGACTGGCCCAGACGTACATGGTACGCCGACATCGTACAACTAACAGTAGACGCCCCCTGGCGTCTCCCCGACCGCCCCGATCTATCACAAGGCTCGTTCTACCACCAGAACTCAGGGGCTCTCAATTTGATGGCGTGGCCCTTGAGACCTGGGTTCTAACCCAGGCAGGGCTCTTGCCGGACGTCATTGGAACCATGATCAGGGCACGGAAGCCAGCCTCTGCCAAGATCTATTACCGTACCTGGAAAGCTTTCTTTACCTGGTGCGAATCTCGTGGCCAGACTCCACTCCCTTATACCTTACCCAAAGTTCTTGATTTTCTCCAATTGGTCTGGAGGCCAGGCTGTCCCTGGGATCGCTTAAGAGCCAGGTGTCAGCCCTCTCAGTGCTTTTTCAAAGGCGCATTGCTACCAAGCCGCAAGTAAGGACTTTTCTTCAGGGGGTTTCCCGATTGGTTCCCCCCTACAAACGACCACTAGAAACGTGGGACCTCAACCTGGTCCTGACAGCATTACAGGAACCACTCTTCGAACCCCTTAAGGAGGTCCTGCTCCGCCTTCTACCCCAGAAGGTGGTTTTCCTGGTGGCAATCGCCTCACTACGCAGGGTGTCTGAACTGACAGCACTCTCCTGCAGACGGCCCTTCCTGGTTTTTCACCAGGACAAGGTAGTTATCCGTACCGGCCCATCCTTCCTTCCGAAGGTTGTGTCCCACTTCCACCTCAATGAGGATCTTTCACTGCCATCCTTTTGTCCGGTCCTGATTCATAGAGTGGAGAAGGCTCTGCATACGCTTGACCTTGTCAGGGCATTGCGTATATATGTGTCTAGGACTGCGTCCTTCCGGAGGTCTGATTCTCTTTTCCTTCTTCCAGAAGGCAGCCACAAGGGTCTGCCAGCTTCCAAAGCTACCCTTGCCAGGTGGATCAAATCCACCATACAAGATGCCTACCGCCTTAAGAATTCTCCTCTTCCAGCCGATATTACGGCACACTCTACACGGGCGGTAGGGGCCTCCTGGGCCATTCGGCACCAGGCTTCGGCACAACAAGTGTGTAAGGCAGCCACTTGGACTAGCCTACACATGTTTACTAAACACTACAGGGTTCATACCCAGTCCTCAGCGGACGCGAGCCTGGGTAGATGTGTTCTGCAGGCGGTGGTGCCCCAAGTGTAGCGGCCTGTCTGCACAATATTCGTCCATTGCTTCCCACCCAGGGACTGCTTTTGGACGTCCCATGGTCCTGTGTCCCCCAATGACGCGACAGAGTAAAGGAGATTTTTGTGCACTCACCGTAAAATCTCTTTCTCTTAGCCTCTAATTGGGGGACACAGCTCCCACCCTGTTGCCCTTCCGGGCCGTTGTTACTGTCGAGTTGTCATATTGTTTGATTGAGCTCGTACATAGTTGCCCTCTTATAGGCATGGTTATGTTATTCATTTCATGTTCCTCCTACTGCTTTTGCACAAAACTGGAGAAGGCTGACGCAGTCCAGGGGTGTATACTGCAGAGGAGCCACGATTAATCTTTTTCCGATTATGCGTAGTGTCGCCTCCTAGTGGACAGCAGCATAACACCCATGGTCCTGTGTCCCCCAATTAGAGGCTAAGAGAATGAGTTTTTACGGTAAGTACACAAAAATCTCCTTTTGTTTTGTTCCCCACTAACAGGTTGTCTGTTCGTAAAAGCCTTATTCCCCCTCATCCAGGAGATGCAGTAAGCCCTCGGCATGACAGCGCTCTGCGAAGCACCTCTGCTTCCCCTCGACCTGCTGGGTAATTGCAATTAACTATTCTTTAATTGGCATGCAGCGAATAAGCTTTATACACATGTAAACGAGCTCTCCTATTGAAAGAAGACAACTTTCCCTAATGTCACCTGCTACCTATGTAAGCCACTGCCCAACCCTTACCAACAGGACCTCCGCAAGGAGAACTAGTACCTACCGTAACCCTGCTGGAACTTATCAACATTAGATGTAGACTTCCAACTATGCATTCATTTGCCTGGATCTCACTTGGAAACTTCTGAGCTCTCCTGTGTTTGGACCTTCTGATGGCCTGGTTGTATACTGTGTATAGGCTCGGGGCATTTGTGGGAATTTTAACCCCTTCCCGACCCATGACGCCACGTAGGCGTAGTAAAGTCGGTGCCAATCCGACCCATGACGCCTATGTGGCGTCATGGAAAGATCGCGTCCCTGCAGGCCGGGTGAAAGGGTTAACTCCCATTTCACCCGATCTGCAGGGACAGGGGGAGTGGTAGTTTAGCCCAGGGGGGGTGGCTTCACCCCCTCGTGGCTACGATCGCTCTGATTGGCTGTTGAAAGTGAAACTGCCAATCAGAGCGATTTGTAATATTTCACCTATTATAACGGGTGAAATATTACAATCCAGCCATGGCCGATGCTGCAATATCATCGGCCATGGCTGGAAATACTAGTGTGCCCCCACCCCACCCCACCGATCGCCCCCCCCCCCCCCAGCCCCCCGATCGCCCCCCCCCCCCCAGCCCCCCGATCTGGCCGGTACACTGCTCCGGCTCCCCTCCGTCCAGTGCTCCGCTCCCCCCCGTGCTCTTGTCCGCTCCCCCCGTGCTCCAATCACCCCCCCGTGCTCCAATCACCCCCCTGCACTCCGATCCACCCCCCCCGTGCTCCGTTCCACCCCCCCCCCGTGCTCCGTTCCAGCCCCCCCCCCCCCGTGCTCCGTTCCAGCCCCCCCGTGCTCCGTTCCACGCCTGCCGCGCTCCGATTCCCTTCCCCCCCGTGCTCCGATCCCCCCCCGTGGTCCCCCCCCACCCCATCATACTTACCGATCCTGCCGGGGTCCCGTCCGTCTTCTCCCTGGGCGCCGCCATCTTCCAAAATGGCGGGCGCATGCGCAGTGCGCCCGCCGAATCTGCCGGCCGGCAGATTCGTTCCAAAGTGCATTTTGATCACTGAGATAGATTATATCTCAGTGATCAAAATAAAAAAAATAATAAATGACCCCCCCCCCCCCCCCTTTGTCACCCCCATAGGTAGGGACAATAAAAAAATAAAGAAATTTTTTTTTTCCACTAATGTTAGAATAGGGGTAGGGTTAGGGGTAGGGTTAGGGCTAGGGTTAGGGTTTCGGGATGTGCACACGTATTCTGGTCCTCTGCGGATTTTTCCGCTGCGGATTTGATAAATCCGCAGTGCTAAACCGCTGCGGATTTATGGCGGATTTACCGCGTTTTTTCTGCACATTTCACTGCGGTTTTACAATTGCGATTTTCTATTGGAGCAGTTGTAAAACCGCTGCGGAATCCGCACAAAGAAGTGACAAGCTGTGGAATGTAAACTGCTGCGTTTCCGTGCAGTTTTTCCGCAGCATTTGTGCAGCGATTTTTGTTTCCCGTAGGTTTACATTGAACTGTAAGCTCATGGGAAACTGCTGCTTTTCCGCAGCATGTGCACATACCTTTAGAATTAGGCCATGTGCACATGGTGCGGATTTGGCTGCGGATTGGCCGCTGCGGATTCGCAGCAGTGTTCCATCAGGTGTACAGTACCATGTAAACATATGAAAAACCAAATCCGCTGTGCCCATGGTGCAGAAAATACCGCGCGGAAACGCTGCGTTGTATTTTCCGCAGCATGTCAATTCTTTGTGCGGATTTCGCAGCGTTTTACACCTGTTTCTCAATAGGAATCCGCAGGTGAAATCCGCACAAAAAACACTGGAAATCCGCGGAAAATCCGCAGGTAAAACGCAGTGCCTTTTACCCGCGGATTTTTCAAAAATGGTGCGGAAATATCTCACACAAATCCGCAACGTGGGCACATAGCCTTAGGGTTGGAATTAGGGTTGTGATTAGGGTTGTGATTAGGGTTATGGCTACAGTTGGGATTAGGGTTAGGGGTGTGGGGGGGTTAGTGTTGGAGGTAGAATTGAGGGGTTTCCACTGTTTAGGCACATCAGGGGTCTCCAAACGCAACATGGCGCCACCATTGATTCCAGCCAATCTCGTATTCAAAAAGTCAAATGGTGCTCCCTCACTTCCGAGCCCTGACGTGTGCCCAAACAGTGGTTTACCCCCACATATGGGGTACCAGCATACTCAGGATAAACTGCGCAACAATTACTGGGGTCCAATTTCTCCTGTTACCCTTGTGAATCTAAAAAAATGCTTGCTAAAACAAAATTTTTGAGGAAAGAAAAATGATTTTTTATTTTCACGGCTCTGCGTTGTAAACGTCTGTGAAGCACTTGGGGGTTCAAAGTGCTCACCACATATCTAGATAAGTTCCTGGGGGGGGGTCTAGTTTCTAAAATGGGGTCACTTGTGGGGGGTTTCTACTGTTTAGGCACACCAGGGGCTCTGCAAACGCAATGTGACGCCCGCAGACCATTCCATCAAAGTCTGCATTTCAAAAGTCACTACTTCCCTTCTGAGCCCCGACGTGTGCCCAAACAGTGGTTTACCCCCACACATGGGGTATCAGCGTACTCAGGAGAAACTGGACAACAACTTTTGGGGTCCAATTTCTCCTGTTACCCTTGGGAAAATAAAAAATTCTGGGCTAAATAATTATTTTTGAGGAAAGAAAACGTATTTATTATTTTCACGGCTCTGCATTATAAACTTCTATGAAGCACTTGGGGGTTCAAAGTGCTCACCACACATCTAGATAAGTTCCTTTGGGGGTCTAGTTTCCAAAATGGGGTCACTTGTGGGGGGTTTCTACTGTTAAGCCACATCAGGGGCTCTGCAAACGCAACGTGACGCCCACAGAGCATTCCATCAAAGTTTGCATTTCAAAACGTCACTACTTCACTTCCGATCCCCGGCATGTGCCCAAACAGTGATTTACCCCCACATATGGGGTATCAGCGTACTCAGGAGAAACTGGACAACAACTTTTGGGGTCAAATTTCTCCTGTTACCCTTGGGAAAATAAAAAATTGCAGGCTAAAAGATCATTTTTGAGAAAATAATTTTTTTTTTTTATTTTCATGGCTCTGCGTTATAAACTTCTGTGAAGCACTTGGGGGTTCAAAGTCCTCACCACACATCTAGATTAGTTCCTTTGGGGGTCTAGTTTCCAAAATGGGGTCATTTCTGGGGGATCTCCAATGTTTAGGCACACAGGGGCTCTCCAAACGTGACATGGTGTCCGCTAATTGGAGCTAATTTTCCATTTAAAAAGCCAAATGGCGTGCCAACCCTTCCGAGCCCTGCCGTGCGCCCAAACAGTGGTTTACCCCCACATATGGGGTATCAGCCTACTCAGGACAAACTGGACAACAATATTTGAGGTCCAATTTCTCCTATTATCCTTGGCAAAATAGGAAATTCCAGGCTAAAAAATCATTTTTGAGGAAAGAAAAATTATTTTTTATTTTCATGGCTCTGCGTTATAAACTTCTGTGAAGCACCTGGGGGTTTAAAGTGCTCACTAGGCATCTAAATAAGTTCCTTGGGGGGTCTAGTTTCCAAAATGGGGTCACTTGTGGGGGAGCGCCAATGTTTAGGCACACAGGAGCTATCCAAACGCGACATGGTGTCCGCTAACGATGGAAATAATGTTTCATTCAAAAAGTCAAATGGCGCTCCTTCCCTTCCGAGCCTTACCATGTGCCCAAACAGTGGTTTACCCCCACATGTGAGGTATCGGTGTACTCAGGAGAAATTGCCCAACACATTTTAGGATCCATTTTATCCTGTTGCCCATGTGAAAATGAAAAAATTGAGGCTAAAAGAATTTTTTTGTGAAAAAAAAGTACTTTTTCATTTTTACGGATCAATTTGTGAAGCACCTGGGGGATCAAAGTGCTCACTATGCATCTAGATAAGTTCCTTGGGGCGTCTAGTTTCCAAAATGGGGTCACTTGTGGGGGAGCTCCAATTTTTAGGCACACGGGGGCTCTCCAAACGTGACATGGTGTCCGCTAAAGAGTGGAGCCAATTTTTGATTCAAAAAGTCAAATGGCGGTCCTTCCCTTCCATGCCCTGCCGTGTGCCCAAACAGTGGTTTACCCCCACATATGAGGTATCAGCGTACTCAGGACAAATTGGACAACAACTTTCGTGGTTCAGTTTCTCCTTTTACCATTGGGAAAATAAAAAAATTGTTGCTAAAAGATAATTTTTGTGACTAAAAAGTTAAATGTTCATTTTTTCCCTCCATGTTGCTTCTGCTGCTGTGAAGCACCTGAAGGGTTAATAAACTTCTTGAATGTGGTTTTGAGTACCTTGAGGGGTGCAGTTTTTAGAATGGTGTCACTTTTGGGTATTTTCAGCCATATAGACCCCTCAAACTGACTTCAAATGTGAGGTGGTCCCTAAAAAAAATGGTTTTGTAAATTTCGTTTTAAAAATGACAAATCGCTGGTCAAATTTTAACCCTTACAACTTCCTAACAAAAAAAAATTTTGTTTCCAAAATTGTGCTGATGTAAAGTAAACATGTGGGAAATGTTATTTATTAACTATTTTGTGTCACATATCTCTCTGGTTTAACAGAATAAAAATTCAAAATGTGAAAATTGCGAAATTTTCAAAATTTTCGCCAAATTTCCGTTTTTATCACAAATAAATGCAGAATTTATTGACCTAAATTTACCACTAACATGAAGCCCAATATGTCACGAAAAAACAATCTCAGAACCGCTAGGATCCGTTGAAGCGTTCCTGAGTTATTACCTCATAAAGGGACACTGGTCAGAATTGCAAAAATCGGCAAGGTCTTTAAGGTCAAAATAGGCTGGGTCATGAAGGGGTTAATAATGTGTCAGTGCTTTGTAGAATGGCTTCAGTCAGAACATATATTTCTCTAGTAACCCCCCACGACAGCACACCTGAATGATGTTACCCCTTTCCTAATAGGGACAGGAAATGACAAGAGGTTAAATAACCCCTCCCTCATCCTCCCCTCAGTGTTCTTTCCTGTCCCTACTAGGGATGAAGAGGTCATCCCAGGTGCACTGTGCCGGCAGCGGTCACCGGGGGGGGAATACAGATAATCTGGCCGGGCAGCTGGGATCAGACTTACGTCCATTCCCTGTCGCTGCTCCCGTCTCCTCCGACTCGGGACTCTTCACCGCCGCCATTCCGCGCCTGCGGGTAAGGTCTGGGGCGTTCTTCGGCTGGAGGCCTCTCGGAGCTCTCCAGCCCTTCTCCTCCTCCGCACCGCGCGCGCGTGTGTGGGTACTTCCGGTCTGAAGCCGGCGGCCGGATATGACGTCAGACGCCGGCCGGCTTCTCTGAATCAGGAAGTTCCTCGTGCGTTCCAGCCAGGAACGCTAGGAGATAGCATGGAAGACGTCGGCGTTCTCCCCCCACGTACTTCCGGACACCGGAGGAGGAGGTCCTCATCCAGGAGGGCAGGTGCTGCGTCCGGTCGCCTATATATTCAGGCCCTGGACAGGAAGACATCGCAGGTAGGACCACTGTGTGGTGAAGACTATGGAGATGTCTGCTTCCTCGCGCTCTGCACCTGCAGAACACAGCACCATCCCGGCCCCAGTGAGTAGTCTGGCCCCGGCTGTCCATTCCCTGATGTGGGTTGTAGTCTTATGATTCCTTCTCCCCTTTCTTTTTAGGGGGACAAGGAACCCACATCAGGAAGCAAAACAAAAACTACCCTCAAATGCGCAGTTTGTATGAAGAAGCTGTCCTCTTCATACAAGAAATCATTGTGCAAAGAATGCACAGACAAAATTATCAGCGAGGAACGGCCATCCCTGATAGAGGAGATTAAAACCTTAATCCAGCAGGAGATTAAAACATCTCTGGCCACTCTTTCCCAGCCTACACCATCTCCTAGTGCCCCTCCTGAGGCTAAGAAAAGGAAACTTAATCCACAGGAGGAAGAGCAGGAGGACTCTCAGGGAGAGACGTCGGACGAACCCCCAGAGGAGGGTGAATTATCCCTGGACTCTGAAACTGTCCAGCAAGAGAGATACTACTTCTCTTCATCTGATATAGAAGAACTCCTTACGGCTGTAAGGAAAACTATGGAGGTTGAGGAAGAGAAGACGGCCCAGTCAGTGCAAGAAGAGATGTTTGGAGGACTTCGTTCTAGGAAGCGTCAGGTGTTTCCTATTCACCAAAACATCCGAGATTTAGTTCTGGACGAGTGGGAATACCCAGAAAAGAAGCTGACTACTCCAGCGGAAATTAAAGACAGATTTCCTGTGGATGCCGAGACAGCGTCATGCTGGTCAGAAGTCCCAAAAGTGGACGTCCAGATTGCCAGAGTAGCCAAAAAGACCACGCTACCATTCGAGGATGCCTCCCAACTGAGAGACCCTCTGGAACGTAAGATGGACGGACTACTAAGGAAGTCGTGTGAAACGTCAGCATCTTTACTGAACATCAATTCAGTATCCACTTGCGTGGCTAGATCGATGCATCGCTGGCTGGGGCAGCTAGAGGAGCACTTGTCCTCAGGTACTCCGAGAGAAGATATTCTGGCCTCCTTGCCTATCTTCCAGAAAGCAACAGGCTTTTTAGCAGATGCTTCTGCAGAATCCGTGAGAGTGACGGCGAGATCATCCGCACTGTCAAACTCGGTAAGGCGTGCACTCTGGCTAAGATCCTGGTCTGGGGATATGACTTCCAAGATGAGGCTGTGTTCTATTCCTTTTAAAGGAAAGTATATGTTTGGACCAGCCTTGGATGACCTTTTGGAGAAGGCTTCAGACAAGAAAAAGACCTTACCAGAACCTAGAAACCCTAGGAAAAGACCCTTCCGCGCTCAGCAGGAGCATACTCCTCAATACAGAGGAAAGGGTAAAACAGGTCGCTGGAGCTATCCGAAAGGAGGGAAAGACAGGAATCTTTTTCTTTCACAACCCCAAAACCAGAGAAAGCAATGACGCCGTCATAGTGGGGGGTCGGATTTCGAACTTCCTCCCAGTCTGGCAAGAGATCGGTGTGGATCAGTGGACCTTAAGATTGGTCAAAGAGGGGATGAAAATAGAGTTTACATCATATCCCCAAAAAAGAATGAAAACTACAACGTTATCAACACCGAAGCTACAGTCCACCCTGATAACTGGGATAGAAGATCTCTTAATCAACAATGTGATCTCCACAGTCCCAAAAGACGAAAGAAACAAGGACCATTATTCCAGCCTATTTCTGATAAGGAAACCAAACGGAACCCATCGGATGATAATTAATCTGAAACCGCTGAATCAATATGTAACCTACAGAAGATTCAGAATGGAGTCCGTCAGATCGACAGTACCCTTAATAGGGCAAGACTTCGTCATGGCAACCATCGACTTACAGGACGCATATTATCACGTCCCAGTCCATCCAACCTATCGGAAATTTCTAAGGTTTGCAGTCACCAGAGGAGAAGTTATAGACCACTTCCAGTTCAATGTCCTCCCATTCGGACTATCATCAGCTCCAAGGATCTTTACAAAGGTCATGTCCGAGGTGATGGCGTACATCAGAAGTCGACGGATATGCATAATCCCATACCTCGATGACCTCTTGGTAGTGGCTCCCACGGTTCCAATTCTACAGGAACATCTTCAAACAGTCCAGATCCTGTCATCTCTGGGTTGGGTGATAAACCCCAAATAATCGGATATGGTTCCGTCCACAACAAAGATCTTTTTAGGGGTCTTATTAGACTCCCACAGACAAACCTCTTTCTTGCCCGAACAAAAACGGTCCCTGCTTACATCAAGGATAAGAACATTGCGGGACAAGAAGAGAGTATCTCTAAGATGGGCCATGTCGGTTCTAGGTACCATGACATCTTGCATCCAGATGGTGGCATGGGCTCAAGCCCACACCAGGATACTTCAGACTCATATTCTGTCAAGCTGGGACGGATCCCCAGGTTCTCTAGACAAAAAGATCCGGATACCACCGCATGTAAAGTCCTCATTAACATGGTGGCTACAAAAAGAGAACTTAATGAGAGGAGTTCCCTGGTTGCAGGTCCCAGCAGTGACCATAACAGTAGATGCCAGTGGAAAAGATTGGGGAGCTACGGTAGACCAGCACATATTCCAGGGATTCTGGTCAGCCGAAATAGCACAACAATCCTCGAATTTCAAAGAGCTAAAAGCAGTAGAAGTAGTTCTCAAAGCGGCGGTAACTCTTGTACAAAATTCCCACTTAAAAATATACTCAGACAACATGACAACAGTTGCCCACCTTCGCCACCAGGGAAGTACAAGACACGAGGATCTAAAAAGAATATCAGCAAGAATATTTTCGTGGGCCGAAGAACATGTTCTTTCCATATCCGCCCTACACATAAAAGGGGAGATAAACGTACAAGCCGACTTCCTGAGCAGAACAGAGGTCCATCCAGGAGAATGGAGCCTAAACCCAGAAGTCTTTCAGATACTAGTCAAAAGATGGGGACAGCCAGAAGTGGACTTGTTCGCGAACAGTCAGAACGCAAAGGTAGACCAGTTCTTCTCGCTAGATCCGATGAATCCGGGGTTTGCTGTGGACGCATTGGTCCAGCCATGGACATTCTCGCTAGCATACGCGTTCCCGCCATTGCCGATCCTACCAAAAGTCCTGCAGAAAATAAGGGCAGAAAAACTCAAGGTGATCCTAGTGGCTCCACTTTGGCCCAAAAGAGGTTGGTTTGGGGCCCTCATCAGTCTAAAGATAGATGGGCCAATAGCACTTCCACCGGTCAAAGACCTTCTCTACCAGGGGCCAATACTGCATCCAGATCCCGAGAGGCTACACCTAAATGCCTGGCTTCTGAATTCTCAATTCTGAGAACTAGAGGACTATCAAAGAGAGTAATTGAAACATTACAAAAAAGTCGCAAAACGGTAACTAATTCTATTTACCAAAAGATCTGGAAGACGTTCATCACGTGGTGTGCTCCTGAGCAACCTAACCCAGATAAACCAAACCTAGCCAAGATCCTGGATTTTCTACAAGATGGGCTGGAGAAGGGTCTCAGACCCAGCACCCTCAAGGTACAAGTGGCAGCCTTGAGCTCTTATTTTGACCAGTCTTTAGCCAACCATAGATGGGTAAGAAGATTCATGACGGCGGCATCCCGCATATCTCCAAGACCCATAAATATAGTTCCATCCTGGGACCTGAATATAGTCCTGAAAGGACTTACACTGCCACCATTTAAACCCTTATCTTCCATAACCATGGATAAACTCGCTTGGAAAACCACCTTCCTGGTAGCTATAACAACAGCCAGAAGAGTGGGTGAACTACAAGCCCTGTCAATCAACGAGCCCTACATGAAGATTCTTCAGGACAGGCTTATCCTACGATTAGACCCATCCTTTCTCCCAAAGGTCGTCTCCGATTTCCACAAATCGCAGGAGATAATTCTTCCATCATTCTATCAAGAACCAAAGAATGAGGAAGAGGAACATTTCCATACTTTGGATGTTTGAAGAATGATACTCTATTATCTTCATGCATCAGAAAAGATTAGAAAAGATCAAAATCTGTTTATTCATCTTCTCGGCCAGAATAAGGGGAAGAAGACTTCCAGATCCACAATTGCAAATTGGATCAAAAGAGCAATCCTGGAGGCTTATCAAATTCAAGGCCTTCCACCACCAGGAAAGCTTACAGCCCATTCTACTAGAGCAACAGCTGTCTCCTGGGCCGAGAAAGCCAGTGCTTCCATCGAGCAAATATGCAGAGCGGCTACATGGTCCTCGGTCCATACGTTCTCCAAACATTACAGGCTTGACCTGATGTCAAAAGAAGACTTGGCCTTCGGAGAAAAAGTCCTTAGTGCTGTAGTCCCTCCCTAAAAATTATTCTTAGGTACTGCTCCAGGTGTGCTGTCGTGGGGGGTTACTAGAGAAAATAGAATTATTCTTACCGTTAATTCGGTTTCTAGTAACCCACCACGACAGCAGGAGTAATCCCTCCCTTTGCTTAATATACGTTCTGAAAAGAATAAATATAATTTGAAGCATTCATTCTCCTGTGGTCCTTTATAATAACACTGAGGGGAGGATGAGGGAGGGGTTATTTAACCTCTTGTCATTTCCTGTCCCTATTAGGAAAGGGGTAACATCCTCCAGGTGTGCTGTCGTGGTGGGTTACTAGAAACCGAATTAACGGTAAGAATAATTCTATTTTTCTTTAAATGGTTTAAGCTTTGGTTCCACCTTTTCACATGTCCAGGTAAGACCCAGCCTCTGATTTGCAAGAACAGCAACTGGTTGTCAGAGGAAGTTTGATACATTACAGGCTCCATTAACCTTGTATCTGTTATCAATATTATGTCTTATGTTTTATGCTCCTAGAGTTTCTATGTGTGTATTTTATGTACTATAGATATAGATGTATTACTTTTTTTTTTTTCTTACAATGTAGTGCGAAACCTAAAGCTGAACTTCACATCTCTGTGGTACCAGGAGTGACTGGTGATCCGGGCACAGGTGGCGAGCAGCCCAGTGCAGCTGCATCTCTCCCTTCCTCTCATCACCCCACAGCTGCCGTCCCCAGCCCTCCGTCTCAGCCTGTGCCTGGACCGCTCCCCAGTAGCATTCACGTCCCCCCAGCTGCCGTTCCCACCTTACCAGCGCCTCCACCTCTTATGAGCAGTGCACCTTCTGGAGCCGCTGTCCCCTCTGAAGCCAAAGTGAAGGAAGAAGCCGAGCCAATGGACACAGCCAGGCCAATGTCAGGTATACAGTCTTGTTTTTACTACCTTCCCTGATAAGTAGTGTTGAGCGATACCTTCCAATATCCAGAAGTATCGGTATCTGATTGGATCGGCCGATTTCCAAAAAATATTGGATATCGCCGATACTGATACCCGATGCCAATGCAAGTCAATGGGACACAAATATCGGAATGTAAATAAGCCCTTTCTGTCCTTCTACATCCTGTTCTGGAGGGGGGAAGAGTGTGTGGGTGGTGCGTGGGCGGACACTGTGCGTGTCTGTGTGTGCGGGCGGGGTCTGTGCGGGCCTGCCAGTGATCTTTACGGGGCTCTGTGCGGGCTGCCGGGGGTCTGTACGGGGCTGCCGGGGGTCTGTACGGAGCTGCCGGGAGTCTGTACGGAGCTGCCGGGAGTCTGTACGGGGCTGCCGGGGGTCTGTACGGGGCTGCCGGGGGTCTGTGCGGGGCTGCCGGGGGTCTGTGCGGGGCTGCCGGGGGTCTGTGCGGGGCTGCCGGGGGTCTGTGCGGGGCTGCCGGGGGTCTGTGCGGGGCTGCCGGGGGTCTGTGCGGGGCTGCCGGGGGGTCTGTGCGGGGCTGCCGGGGGTCTGTGCGGGGCTGCCGGCGCTCTGTGCGGGCCTGCCGGCGCTCTGTGCGGGCCTGCCGGCGCTCTGTGCGGGCCTGCCGGCGCTCTGTGCGGGCCTGCCGGCGCTCTGTGCGGGCCTGCCGGCGCTCTGTGCGGGCCTGCCGGCGCTCTGTGCGGGCCTGCCGGCGCTCTGTGCGGGCCTGCCGGCGCTCTGTGCGGGCCTGCCGGCGCTCTGTGCGGGCCTGCCGGCGCTCTGTGCGGGCCTGCCGGCGCTCTGTGCGGGCCTGCCGGCGCTCTGTGCGGGCCTGCCGGCGCTCTGTGCGGGCCTGCCGGCGCTCTGTGCGGGCCTGCCGGGGGTCTGTGCGGGCCTGCAGGGGGTCTGTGCGGGCCTGCCGGGGGTCTGTGCGGGCCTGCCGGGGGTCTGTGCGGGGCTGCCGGGGGTCTGTGCGGGGCTGCCGGCGCTCTGTGCGGGCCTGCCGGCGCTCTGTGCGGGCCTGCCGGCGCTCTGTGCGGGCCTGCCGGCGCTCTGTGCGGGCCTGCCGGCGCTCTGTGCGGGCCTGCCGGCGCTCTGTGCGGGCCTGCCGGCGCTCTGTGCGGGCCTGCCGGCGCTCTGTGCGGGCCTGCCGGCGCTCTGTGCGGGCCTGCCGGCGCTCTGTGCGGGCCTGCCGGCGCTCTGTGCGGGCCTGCCGGCGCTCTGTGCGGGCCTGCCGGCGCTCTGTGCGGGCCTGCCGGCGCTCTGTGCGGGCCTGCCGGCGCTCTGTGCGGGCCTGCCGGCGCTCTGTGCGGGCCTGCCGGCGCTCTGTGCGGGCCTGCCGGCGCTCTGTGCGGGCCTGCCGGCGCTCTGTGCGGGCCTGCCGGCGCTCTGTGCGGGCCTGCCGGCGCTCTGTGCGGGCCTGCCGGCGCTCTGTGCGGGCCTGCCGGCGCTCTGTGCGGGCCTGCCGGCGCTCTGTGCGGGCCTGCCGGCGCTCTGTGCGGGCCTGCCGGCGCTCTGTGCGGGCCTGCCGGCGCTCTGTGCGTGTGTGCAGTCCCATCGGACGATGCCTGCTACAGTGAGAGTGATTGACACATTAGCCAATGATGGGACAGTAGTAGTCCCATCATCCGGCTAATTTGTTGAATGTAAAAAAAAAAAAAAATACTACATACATACTACATACAATACATACATACAGTACATATAACATAGAGTACATACTCACCATCACTTGTCACTTTGGTTCCCCCAAGCCAGTGTCATCTGTAAAAAATATTAAAATAACAAACAACCAATATACTCCCTGTCCGCAGAAATCCACGAGTGTCCCACGACGATCTCCCGTGGAGAACGGCAGCATCAGCTGATGCGACCACTGTCTAGGGGCTCCAAGAACACAATGACGGGAGGAAGGTATCCTTCCGCACTGTATTCCTCCACCGCTGTAAAAAAAAAAAAAAAGTCCTTAGTCTCACTTTTGGCATTGCTGTGTGAGAAATTGTACCACGCAGCAATTGCTATAAAGTGAGACTTTGAACTATAGTAACCTTAGTGATGCACTGCAGGAGCCATTGTCTCCTGTCAGTGTGTCACTGAAGGTCCTATAGAGCAGTGACATCACCCGATGTCACTGTTCTATAGGGGAGATCGTCGTGGGACACTCGTTATTAATTGGACTACGGCGGACAGGTAGTATACGGTTTATTATTTTACGTTTTTTGTGGGCGCTGAAGTATGGTAAGTATGGTTAAATGAAAAATATTAAAATACCTTTTTCCTAATGTGTGTGTGTTTTATTATCCCTTTATTGCTACTGGATTAATAATGGATAGGCGTCTTATTGACGCCTCTCCGTTATTAACCCGGCTTAATGTCACCTTACAATAGCAAGGCCCCGGCAGGCCCGCACAGAGCCCCAGCAGGCCCGCACAGAGCCCCCATGGTCACGCACAGAGCCCCCATGGTCACGCACAGAGCCCCCATGGTCACGCACAGAGCCCCCATGGTCACGCACAGAGCCCCCATGGTCACGCACAGAGCCCCCATGGTCACGCACAGAGCCCCCATGGTCACGCACAGAGCCCCCATGGTCACGCACAGAGCCCCCATGGTCACGCACAGAGCCCCCATGGTCACGCACAGAGCCCCCATGGTCACGCACAGAGCCCCCATGGTCACGCACAGAGCCCCCATGGTCACGCACAGAGCCCCCATGGTCACGCACAGAACCCCCATGGTCACGCACAGAGCCCCCATGGTCACGCACAGAGCCCCCATGGTCACGCACAGAGCCCCCATGGTCACGCACAGAGCCCCGCAGTCTCCGCCCACACACGCACAGAGCCCCGCAGTCTCCGCCCACGCACCGCCCACACACGCACAGACACGCAGTCTCCGCTCACGCACCGCCCACACACACGCACAGACACGCAGTCTCCGCTCACGCACCGCCCACACACGCACAGACACGCAGTCTCCGCTCACGCACCGCCCACACACGCACAGACACGCAGTCTCCGCTCACGCACCGCCCACACACGCACAGACACGCAGTCTCCGCTCACGCACCGCCCACACTCCATTATAGTGCATCATTGCATTATGGGAGCTTCCGATTCCGGTATCCGATATCGCAAAAGTATCGGAACTCTGTATCGGAATTCCGATACAGCGAATATCGGCCGATACCCGAATGCTCAACACTACGTGATAAGCTATTGGAACTAATGTGAACAAGTAAGAATTGGCCATAAGACTTACCATTATTATTTTTAATGCAATCATGTCAAATTTAGCTTTAATTGTGTTTAGAAATGTCTCTCAATGGAGACAGCTCTGGTAGTTGCTTAAATGCTAATAGTGCAGCATAGGAGATCATTATCTGCCGATATTTTCATTTGATTTAATATAAAGTGGTGCGACGTATTATTTAGTATTCATGTACCAGAAGCAGCATGGAGCCTGACAGCAGTAGCCCATGTTACCTTGAAGGGGGCCCTGCGTTTTATTATTACATCTTAAAAGGTATTTATGTTGAAAAATGGTATCCGATCTGCGGCCAGGCTGTTATACAGGAGAAGGGGCTGATCAGTTTGATAAATAGTTTTTGTGGGAGAAGTTTCAATGAAACTTGCATTTTATTCAGTGAAATCCCTGGCGTTTGTATGTTTGTAAATCCAGTGGGCGGTCCTGCTAGTGATCTACAGACTTTCCTGCATGACTGTGCAGCGATAGCGGTCAATCACTAGTAGGACCGCCCACTGGACTCCTACATACAAACATCCGGGATGTCACTGAATAAAATGCAACTTCTTTTGAATCTTTTACGAGCAATCCCATGCATCGTTGTTCTCAGCTTCTTCTTCTCTATACCTTGCTGTCCATAGATCAGACTGCTTGCACAGGATCCTTCTAATTTGAGTCTTTGTATAATTTATTTAATAGGCTGAACTGTGGGTATAACACACATTGTCCATTTTGTTTTCTCCCAGCAGTGCCTCCTCTGACTTCAGGATCCATCTCTTCCCCACTAGCTTTGTTGGCCAATAACATCTCTGTTCCTGCTGGTGAATTACCACCAGGAGCTTCACCTCGTAAAAAGCCTCGCAAACAGCAGCATGTTATATCCACAGAGGAAGGCGATATGATGGAGACCAACAGTACAGATGAAGAGAGATGTCACATAAAACCTCTAACATCTCGGCCAGAGAAACGCAAGTCCCCACCCAAGGAGTACATAGGTATTGTCTGCCATTTTTATCATACGAAAGTGCCGATTGGTCATATTCTGAGGATTCATTTTCCCAAGAACTGACTTCTGTGTGCAAAAACAAATTGAAATTATATGTATCTTTACTGTGAACAGGACTTTTTAACCCCTTCATGACTGAGCCCTTTATCATTCTTTCGTTTTTCGCTCCCCTTCTTCTCAGAGCCATAACTTTTTTTTTTTTTTCTTTCTTTTTTTTTTTCCGGTCGATATGGCCATGTGAGGGCTTATTTTTTGCGGGATGAGCTGTACGTTTGAATGACACCATTGGTTTTACCATGTCTTGTACTAGAAAATGGTAATAAAAATTGCAAGTGTGGTGAAATTGCAAAACAAAAGTGCAATCCCACACTTGTTTTTTGTTTGGCTTTTTTGCTAGGTTCACTAAATGCTAAATCTGTCCTGCCATTTTGATTCTCCAGGTTATTATGAGTTCATAGACACCTAACATGTCTAGGTTATTTTTTATGTAAGTTGTGAAAACAAAATTTCCAAACTTTGCTTAAAAAAAATAAATAAAAATTGTGCAATTTTTCTATACCCGTAGCATTTCTATTTTTCAGGATCTCGCGTCGGATGAGGGTTTATTTTTTGAGTGCCGAGCTGACGTTTTTAATGATACCATTTTGGTGCAGATATGTTCTTTTGATCGCCCATTATTGCATTTTTAATGCAATGTCGCAGCGACCAAAAAAACGTAATTCTGGCGTTTTGAATTTTTTTCAGGTTAATCTTTTTTTTTTTTCTTTTTTTTTATTGATCGATCGATTCTGAACACAGCGATAAAAAATGTGTATGTTTTGATTTTTTTGATTTTTTTATTTTGAATGGGGGGTGATTTAAACTTTTTATATTTTTTTTTTAATTTTTTTCTTATTTTTTAAAACTTTTTTTTTTTTTACTTTTGCCATGCTTCAATAGCCTCCATGGAAGGCTAGAAGCTGGCACAACTCGATCGACTCTGCTACATAGGAGCGAAGCTCAGATTGCTCCTATGTAGCTGAATTCCTGCATTGCTATGAGCGCCGACTACAGGGTGGCGCTCACAGCAATCTGGCATCAACGACCATAGCGGTCTCAAGGAGACCTCTGGTTGTCATGCCGACACATCGCTGACCCCCGGTCACATGATGGGGTCAGCGATGCGTGCATTTCCGGCCTGGTGGCCGAAAGCGTTAGTTAAATGCTGCTGTCAGCGTTTGACAGCGACATTTAACTAGTTAATAGCGGTGGGTGGTTTGCTATTCCACTCGCCGCTATTGCACACACGTCAGCTGTACAAAACAGCTGATAAGTCGCGGCTTTGATGTGGGCACAGCGCCCGAACCCACATCAAAGGGGGAGACACGACATGTGCTTTACTAGTACGGCGCATGTTGTGAAGGGGTTAAAGTGATGTTAAACACAAGGTTTCCGTGCAGAACTAATCTGAGCCACTTGTGGCATTTCTTTTCTTGTTTTCAGATGAAGAAGGTGTACGTTATGTCCCAGTTAAACCTCGACCCCCAATTACACTTCTGCGGCATTACCGCAATCCGTGGAAAGCTGCTTATCATCATTTTCAGCGTTATAGTGATGTACGGGTCAAAGGCAAGTAACTGGAGAGAGCAGAATTAATGTACATTTTATTTCGCCAAAGTGGGAAATTCCTCACCTTTTAATTTGTAGTGTGGGTATACATCCATAATTACAGAAATAGAGAACTTATGTACAGTATATTCTATAAATTCTTGACCTATTGAGGTCCAGACTCAAAATTCCCAGTGTACTGTGTCAGACAAGTTTCAGCTCTTCGCTCTAGGAGCAGAGCGACCGTTTTCATCAATAGCTGATGTTAATGTGGCACGTCTTTGCAGAAGAGAAGAAGTTGACGTTACAGGAGATTGCCAACCAGAAAGGGATCGCTTGCCGTGTGCAAGGCTGGAAGACTCATCTCTGTGCTGCCCAGCTTCTCCAATTGGTAAATGGCATAGTTTGGAAACAGTTGTAATATTCTTTTCCTTTCCCTTTGTTGGACCACGCACATTAATGCACACATTTCGCTTTCAGACTAAACTAGAGCAGGATGTGTTCGATCGCCTAACTGTGCTACAAGAAGGTCTAATTCCTAAAAAAAAAACGGCCACAGATGACGATTTGCACAGGATCAATGAACTTATACAGGTACTATGGTTTTTTTGTGTATACAAGAGGTTTCTAAGTCATCAGCAAAATGTTTTATTCTAGCATTTTTTTTTCTGATTCCTTGCCTCTTAAAGCATAGGTATTTCCTTTTGAGGCTTAACTGAGTAAGGCTACTTTCACACTGGCGTTTTTTGCAAAACGTCGCAATGCATCGTTTATGGCAAAAAACGCATCCTGCAAAGTTGTTTGCAGGATGCGTTTTTGCCCCATAGATTAACATTAGCGACGCATTGCCACACGTCGCAACCGTCGTGCGACGGTTGCGCCGTGTTGTGGCGGACCACTGGGAGCAAAAAACGTTAAATGTAACGTTTTTTGCTGCCGACGGACCGCTTTTCTTTATCGCCTCTCATTGGGGGACACAGGAACCATGGGTGTATGCTGCTGCCACTAGGAGGCTGACACTATGCAAATAAAAAAGTTAGCTCCTCCTCTGCAGTGTACACCCCACCGACTGGCATTATACTCTTCAGTTTAGCTTAGTGTCAGTAGGAGGTGGACACGGGTCTTTCATTAGACCCTTATCTACCTCAATGTGCGTCGTTTCCTTTACAGGTTTCCCGGAGGGATACAGGGTGAGCAGTCACACCTGTAGTCCCACAAAACGGACTATGAGTACGGCGTGTACTGCCACCCCGTATCGTCATAGATCCCTCTCCAGGACCAAGATCCTAGCACAGAAGCGTGCTCAGAAGTCCGGTCCTGGTTCCGTCCCCCACCCACTCGCCCACCAAAGCCTGTCGGTCGGCGGAGACGAGGACGTCCATTAGCCCCTGGACGTCTCACCCCCTTTTAAGGTTAGTACCGGCGTGGGATGTTTTTAGGTGAGTATTCTCTCCCTTCCCATCCCAGATCTTTGTTAGGGGGGTTCTTGTTAGAGGCTCCCTGTCGTTTTCTTACCCGGTCATTGACTGTATCTTCCAGTGACGGCCGGTATTCTTTCTCCTCCCTTTCTGACAGGGGCCTTCTGTCTCACGGGGCCCCTTTTAGGCCACCGCGCTCTTATCCCCTGTGGCCGGATCCCTAGACCGGAGGGGACACATCCTCAGCAGCCCTGCAGGCGGTCGCGCCGCTTCTCGCTGCGGCGCATTGTTCTGGCGCCGCAGGGGGTTGTTATCTGCGGCCCCTTCTGCGGCGCAGCTCTGCAGGCGCTCGCGCCGCATTCCCCTGCGGCGCATCGCTCTGGCGCCGCAGGAGGGTGTTTTCTGCGGCGCCCTTCAGCGGCGCAGCCTAGCAGGCCGCGGCGCCTGCGGCTCAGCCTTCCTCTCGCCGCATCGTTCCGGTGCGCTATTTCGGCGCCGCGGCTTCTTTTCTCGGCCGCCGGTGCCTAATTTAGACCCCGGCTTCGGCCGGGGCCTACTTCCGGTTTGTCGGCCTCTCCATTTCCGCCCCTGCAGGCGGGTTTTTTCCCGCCCGACATTCTGCGCCCTGCCCACCGGCGCCTCTGCGTCTGGCTCCACCCCCTTCCTCGTGGATCTCTCGGCCGGTGTGCACCGCTTCTCTCAGCAGCAGCAGCAGCCCTCGCAGTGCCTCACACAGCGCGCCACGCTCCTTCACTCGCATCTTCTGTGGCTCAGCATTGCAGAATCAGCACCTCAGGGAAGTCCTCCGCCGAGGACAAGTGGGACATCTTCCAGGACCGGGTCCGTGAGTAGCTGCACTGCAGACTGACACCCTTCTCTGCCCCACTGTCCCCTAACCCACTGGCATCTTCAGGGATCTCTCAAAATGTCTTCTAAAGGGGGCCGCTCTCGTCCCCCTACTTCTTCATCTTCTGCCTTAGTCACGTACTTTGCATGTTCGTCCTGTAACAGCAAACTTCCCTCAGGTCAGTCCTCCCCGCTGTGTCAGTCCTGCAGCAACCCAATTGTTCCCACCGCCCAGGATCCTCCGGCTGTTCTGCCCGAGAGTGATCCCCCCATCCCAGGCTGGGCCGCCTCTCTGTCCCAATCGGTGGCCGATTTAACACGGGTATCTCAAACCCTGGTGTCCGCGCTGGATCGGTTACCCCTGCAGACCCCTGCCGTGGCCAGCGGGTCGCAGGAACCGCCGCCCGAGACCTCCTTGCTAAGCTACAAAAGGTCCAGACAGGAACGTCGGTCTGAGTCCTCTTCGTGTTCCATCTCGCCGCACGGCCCTCCCCCGCGGTTGGTGTCCCACCGATCCTCCTCCCCTGAGTCAGGCAAAGGCTTTATCTGATGCGCCCTCAGAGGATATTTCGGAGCTGGATCCTAACCAGATCGCCACCATGAGTGAGACGGTCCAGAACCTCATTCGGGCTATAAACCAAACCTGTGGCATTCAGGATCCCGCTACGGAACTCGCAGATCAGGCGGTTTCGTTTAGACGGGCCAAACCACCTTCAAAATTTTTCGCTCCTCATCCTGAATTCGAGGAAATCCTGGCCAGAGAGAGAGAGAATTCAACCAGACGTTTTCAGAGGGGAAAACGCTTGGGGGTGTTATATCCGTTTTCACCAGAACTTACCGCCAATTGGACGGTCTCTCCCTCGGTGGATCCCCCTGTTTCCAGGCTGTCCACCAACACGGTGCTTCCACTGTCCGGCGGAGCGTCTCTGAAGGATTCTAACGACAGAGTTATAGAATCCTTCGCGAAATCTGCCTTTGAAGCGGCTTCAGCAGCGCTATGCCCAGCCTTTGCTTCCACCTGGGCTTCAAAATCCATCTCAAAATGGGCCAAGGATCTACGGCGAGGTATCCTTGACGGGGCACCTCCCGCGCAATTGGCGGAACTTGCCAACCAGATTTCCCACGCTGGTGAATACCTGGTTTCTGCCTCCCTGGATGTCGCGTCGTGTGCGGCTCAGGCTTCCAGCAATGCCGTTGCCATCCGCCGGACCGTTTGGCTCAAGGCCTGGCAGGCGGACTTGTCCTCCAAAAAGTCCCTCACTAGTCTGCCCTTCCAGGGCTCTCGTCTCTTTGGTTCCCAGCTGGACCAAATCATTAAGGACGCCACCGGGGGTGCAAGTTCTCTTCTCCCCCAGGCTAAACCTCGTCGCCCTCCTCCTAGACGGCAGTTTCGCTCCTTTCGGCCTTTTCGGCGCTTCGCTGCGTCGAACTCCTTTTCCCAGCAGCAACAGAGGCCACAGGCACGTCAAGAGAGGAAGGCGGTGTCCTTCAGGCCCACTCCGTCCTGGCGTCCTCGCTTTTCCCAGGGTAGATCGTCCAGGCCCAGGACTGGAAGATCCACCTCCGCATGACTCTTGGCAAGACTCCAGCCCAACTCCCAAGTTGGGGGGCCGTCTTCTCCGTTTCAGGGACGTCTGGATTTCCGCAGTAGAGGATGCATGGGTCAGGGAAGTTGTATCCTCGGGATACAAAATAGAGTTCGCCTCCCGACCCAGGGATCGTTTCTTCCAATCCCGTCCTCCAAAAGATCCCGCTCTGGTTCCGGGCTTCTTCGCAGCCATCGCTTCTCTGCTCAAATCCGGGGTAATCGTTCCCGTCCCAGAAAAGGAACGGTACACAGGCTTCTACTCGAACCTCTTTGTGGTACCGAAAAAAGACGGCAAGGTTCGTCCCATTCTGGACCTCAAATTGCTGAACAGGAGGGTTCACCTGAGACACTTCAGGATGGAATCCCTTCGTTCAGTAATTGCTTCCATGGAGGCTCAGGAATTTCTATGCTCTATAGATATCCAGGACGCCTACCTACATGTTCCGATATTTCCCGGACATCACCGTTTCCTGCGCTTCACAGTGCAACAAGATCATTTTCAGTTCGTCGCCCTGCCGTTCGGCCTCGCAACCGCGCCAAGGGTGTTCACGAAAATCATGGCGGCGCTGATGGCCATCTTAAGAGTCAGAGGCTTGGTTCTGTTTCCATACCTCGACGACATCCTCATCAAGGCTCCGTCCTTTGCTCAGGCCCACGAAAGCCTGTCCATTGTTCTCGACACGTTATCCCGTTTCGGGTGGCTGGTCAACCGGAAAAAGTCCTGCCTTATTCCTTCTCAGCGCATCATCTTTCTGGGCATGCTTTTCGACACTCATCAGTCCAGAGTCTTCCTTCCCAAGGACAAGAGATCCACCCTTTGTCGGGACATACGCTTGCTCCAGGGTCCTCGGCCTCCCTCCCTCCGATCGGCCATGAAGGTTCTGGGGAGGATGGTAGCTACCTTGGAAGCGATTCCCTTCGCACAATTCCATTCTCGACCCCTTCAGCAAGCCATTCTGTCTCAGTGGGACAGGTCGGTCTTCTCCCTGGATCGGCCGATCAGACTCTCCTTTCGGGTCAAGCGGTCTCTCAACTGGTGGCTGACGTCACCTCTCATCTCCCAGGGCAGGTCCTTCCTTCCGGTTCACTGGCAGGTGGTGACAACGGACGCCAGCCTGATCGGCTGGGGTGCGGTTTTTCGCCACCTGACGGTTCAGGGCCGTTGGTCGCCGCAGGAGTCTTCTCTGCCGATCAACGTCCTCGAAATTCGGGCCATCTTTCTGTCCCTCCGCCATTGGGAAAGGATCCTCGGGCCTTCCAGTCCGGGTCCAGACGGACAACGCCACGGCTGTGGCATATGTCAACCATCAGGGGGGGACTCGGAGCTCCTTGGCCCTTGCCGAGGTATCCAAGATCCTCCTTTGGGCAGAGGCAATGGTTCCGGTGATATCCGCGGTGCATATCCCCGGCGTGGAAAACTGGGCCGCCGACTTCCTCAGCCGCGAGGGTCTCGCGGCAGGGGAATGGTCCTTGCATCCGGAGGTCTTCCATCAGATTTGTCTTCGATGGGGAACTCCGGATGTGGATCTCACGGCGTCTCGAATCAACAGGAAGGTTCCGCAGTTCGTCTCCAGGTCCCGCGATCCTCTCGCAGTGGGCGTCGATGCTCTGGCCATTCCTTGGTCACAGTTCGAGCTGCCCTACCTGTTCCCACCCCTTCCATTACTTCCCAAACTTTTGAAGAAGATCAAAGCGGAAGGGGTGCCGGTCATTCTGATCGCCCCGGATTGGCCCAGGAGAGCTTGGTTCGCGGAGCTCGTCAACCTTCTCGCGGACGCTCCCTGGCGCCTTCCAGACAGGCCCGATCTGCTGTCCCAGGGTCCGATCTGCCACCCAAATTCTCGGTCGCTCAGTTTAACGGCGTGGCTGTTGAGACCGCGGTTCTAAGAGCGTCCGGCCTTTCGGACCGGGTGATTCACACCATGATTCAGGCTCGGAAGCCTTCTTCTTCCAGGATCTACTACCGCACCTGGAAGGCCTACTTCCGTTGGTGCGAGTCCAACCGCGTTCCGCCTATGGTTTTTTCCCTGCCTTCTCTTTTGGCCTTCCTTCAGGCAGGGCTGGATTCGGGCCTGGCTCTTAGTTCCCTGAAGGGTCAGGTCTCGGCGCTTTCCATCCTCTTTCAGAAGACCTTGGCCTCTCGGCCACAGGTTAAGACCTTCTTTCAGGGGGTAGCCCACGCCGTCCCGCCGTACAGGGCCCCTGTGGAGGCATGGGACCTAAACCTGGTACTGGACGTTTTAAAGGTTTCTCCCTTTGAACCTCTTAGGGAGATTCCTCTATCAGTTTTATCTTGGAAGGTGGCTTTTCTTGTGGCCATCACGTCCATTCGCCGCGTTTCCGAGCTGGCGGCACTGTCTTGCCGCCCTCCGTTTTTGGTCATTCACCAGGACAAGGTGGTCTTCCGACCCCCACCTTCTTTTCTTCCTAAGGTGGTTTCCACCTTCCACCTCAACGAGGACATCGTTCTACCTTCCTTTTGTCCAGCTCCGACTCATCCTCTGGAGCGATCGTTGAACAAGCTAGACCTCGTCAGGGCAGTGAGGATTTATCTGGATAGAACATCCTCTTTCCGGAAGACGGATTCCTTTTTCGTCATTCCTGATGGCACGCGCAGAGGCCAGCCGGCTTCTAAAGCGACTATTGCTCGATGGATCAGAATGGCAATTTTGGAGGCTTACCGGGTCAAGAACAGAGTGCCCCCTCCTGGGATTAAGGCTCACTCTACCCGGGCAGTCGGCGCCTCCTGGGCGGTGCACCACAGGGCTTCCGCCCTACAGCTTTGCAAAGCGGCAACTTGGTCTTCCATCCACACGTTCGCCAAATTTTACAAGGTCCATACCTATGCATCGGCGGACGCCAGCCTAGGCAGAAGGATCCTGCAGGCGGCAGTGGTGAGTCCTCTGACCTGATGGAAGTCTGTTTTTCCCGCCCTTGGGACTGCTTTGGGACGTCCCATGGTTCCTGTGTCCCCCAATGAGAGGCGATAAAGAAAACAGGATTTTTGGTTGCTTACCGTAAAATCTGTTTCTTGAAGCCTCCATTGGGGGACACAGCTCCCTCCCAATGTTTTCTGTTGTTATCTGTTCTATGTCTGTTCTCGAGTTACAGTTCTCAAGTTTGTGTTTATGGTTTTTCAACCTTGTTTCATTATCTCCTACTGCTTTCTCACTAACTGAAGAGTATAATGCCAGTCGGTGGGGTGTACACTGCAGAGGAGGAGCTAACTTTTTTATTTGCATAGTGTCAGCCTCCTAGTGGCAGCAGCATACACCCATGGTTCCTGTGTCCCCCAATGGAGGCTTCAAGAAACAGATTTTACGGTAAGCAACCAAAAATCCTGTTTTTCCGACCGCGCATGCGCGGCCGGAACTCTGCCCCCACCTCCCCGCACCTCACAATGGGGCAGCGGATGCGCCGGAGAAATGTATCCGCTGCACCCGTTGTGCGGCGCATCAAACGCTAGCGACGGAATCTCGGCCCGACACATTGCGACGGGAAGATTCCGATGCTAGTGTGAAAGTAGCCTAACCCCTTTTTAAAATGGGCGGTCCAGGTCTCAGTAGAAAAGTCTGCAGTCATTGTGGCTGCAGACTGCCGAAACAAGGCGCTGTATAGTCACTTGTAGTGATGAGTGTGCATGCTCGGAGAAGGTGTAATCCAAGCATGCTTGAGCGCTAATAAAGTATCTTCGGCATGCTCTAATACTATGTACAAGTCGCCATGGCTGCTTGTCTCGCGGCTGTTTGACAGCCGCAACACATACAGGTATAACATACAGGCAATCCCTGCATGTGCTGTCAGGCACCCACAAGATATGCAGCCATGGTGACTTGAATATAGTATTAAGACTTCAAAGAAAAAAGACAGCGCCACAATGGATGGTGAAAAAATAAAAACTCACATTTATTCTGTAGCAACGTTTCGGTCAACAGACCTTTATCAAGCACTGTTCGGTCTGTTGACCGAAACGTCGCTATAGACGGCAGAATAATTGTGAGTTTTTATTTTTTCACCATCCATTGTGGCGCTGTCTTTTTTTCTTTGAAGTCTTGGTACGTTGTTCGGGATGGGCTCCCTGGCTCTGGATGTGCGCCCCTGTGTCCGCTGAGACCTTTATTTGCAAAGAAAAAAAGGGTGCGGTTTTGACTTTTTTCTGTCTTTACTTTGAACATAGTATTAGGCTATGTGCACACGTTGCGGATCCGCAGCGTTTTTTGCAGTGCAGAAATGCTGCAGATCCGCAATTGATTTACAGTACAATGTAAGTCAATGAGAAAAAAACAATGCTGTGCACACTTTGCGGAAAATCTGCTGCGGAAATGCTGCGGTTTAAAAGAAGTAGCATGTCACTTCGATTTGTGAATCTGCAGCGTTTTTGTACCCATTCCATTATAAAAAAAAAAAACGCAGCAATTCCGCAAGAAAACCGCTGCAAAAAGCGCACAAAAAATGCTGCGGAACCGCACAAAAAACGCAGGTGCATTTTCTGCCAGGAGAGGCAGAATCCGCACCAGAAATTCCTAAGCCTAATCCGCAACGTGTGCACATAGCCGTAGAGCATGCCGAAGCCTGTTTATTAGCACTCAAGCATGCTTGGATAACGTCTTATCAGAGCATGCACGCTCATTACTGTCACTTGTATAGGATTTCTACAACTCCTGGCAAAAATTATGGAATCATCGGCCTTTGTGGATGTTCATTCAGTTGTTTTATTTTGTAGAAAAAAAGCAGATCACAGACATGGCACAAAACTAAAGTCATTTCAAATGGCAACTTTCTGGCTTTAAGAAACACTAAAGGAAATCATGAAAAAAAAAGTGGTAGTCAGTGATGGTTACTTTTTTAACCAAGCATAGGGGAAAAATTATGGAATCACTCAATTCTGAGGAAAAAATTATGAAATCATGAAAAACAAACAAAAACCACTCCAAAACATCACTGGTATTTTGTTTCTCCACCTCTGGCTTTTATAACAGATTGCAGTCTCTGAGGCATGGGCTTAATGAATGTCAAACCGTACTCTTCATCAACCTGGCTCCAACTTTCTCTGATTGCTGTTGCCAGATCAGCTTTGCAGGTTGGAGCCTTGTCATGGACCATTTTCTTCAACTTCCACCAAAGATTTTCAATTGGATTGAGATCCGGATTATTTGCAGGCCATGACATTTGACCTTATGCGTCTTTTTTCAAGGAATGTTTTCACAGTTTTTGCTCTATGGCAGGATGCAATATCATCTTGGAAAATGATTTCATCATCCCCAAACATCCTTTCAATTGATGGGATAAGAAAAGTGTCCAAAATATCAACATAAACTTGTGCATTTATTGAAGATGTAATGACAGCCAACTCCCCAGTGCCTTTACCTGACATGCAGCCCCCCATGTCATCAATGACTGTGGAAATTTGCATGTTCTCTTCAGACAGTCATCTTTATAAATCTCATTGGAACGGCACCAAACAAAAGTTGCAGCATCATCACCTTGCCCAATGCAGATTCACGATTCATCACTGAATATGACGTTCATCCAGTCATCCACAGTCCAAGATTGCTTTTCCTTAGCCCATTGTAACCTTGTTTTTTTCTGTTTAGGTGTTAATGATGGCTTTCGTTTAGCTTTTCTGTATGTAAATCCCATTTCCTTTAGGCGGTTTCTTACAGTTCGGTCACAGACATTTACTCCAGTTTCCACCCATTCGTTCCTCATTTGTTTTGTTGTGCATCTCCTGTTTTGGAGACATATTGCATATAAAGAACATTAAGCACATAAAGAAAAAATGTTACAAGTGCTTCTCACTAAATTAGAATTTGGGTTTCTAGATCACGGAGGAAAGCAATCTCCATGACACATATCTCCCCTCACATACAGTGCCAGTGACCCTGTCACAAGTGTGTCAATGACTGCCTTCTAGACATCTGTCAAGTCAGCAGTCTTCCCCATGATTGTGGAGCTACTAAAACTGACTAAGGAACCTTTTTTAAATGCTTAGGAAGCCTTTGCAGGGGTTTAATTTAATTATTCTAATTTACTGAGATAATGACTTTTGGGTTCTCATTGGCTGTAAGCCATAATCATCAACATTAACAGAAATAAACACTTGAAATAGATCACTTTGTTTGTAATGACTCTATACAATATGAGTTTCACTTTTGTATTGAAGAACTGAAATTAACTTTTTGATGATATTCTGATTTAGTGAGAAGCACCTGTAGGCATCAGAGATGCTCATTTTCTGCAATGATTACAAAATGTTTGAGACTATGTAATTAACTATTGGGAGCACTAAGCTTCCTAGCGGCATTGAAAAAAGGTTTTGATGTCTGGGTCGTAATTGGTTCTGCAGCCAAAGGTGGCCATGCTGGACCTTATTTGGAGATCGGCATGGTTCCATAAAATACAGAATTGATGATGTCATTTATTAACCCCTTCCCGACCCATGACGCCACGTAGGCGTCATGAAAGTCGGTGCCAATCCGACCCATGACGCCTATGTGGCGTCATGGAAAGATCGCGTCCCTGCAGATCGGGTGAAAGGGTTAACTCAAATTTCACCCGATCTGCAGGGACAGGGGGAGTGGTAGTTTAGCCCGGGGGGGTGGCTTCACTCCCCCGTGGCTACGATCGCTCTGATTGGCTGTTGAAAGTGAAACTGCCAATCAGAGCGATTTGAAATATTTCACCTATTATAACTGGTGAAATATTACAATCCAGCCATGGCCGATGCTGCAATATCATCAGCCATGGCTGGAAACACTAATGTGCCCCCACCCCACCGATCGCCCCCCCAGCCCTCAGATCTGTCCGGTACACTGCTCCGGCTCCCCTCCGTCCTGTGCTCCGCTCCCCCCGTGCTCTTGTCCGCTCCCCCGTGCTCCAATCATTCCCCCCCCCCCCCCGTGCTCCAATCACCCCCCCCTGCACTCCGATCCACCCCCCCCCTGTGCTCCGTTCCACCCCCCCCTGCTCCGTTCCACCTCCCCCGTGCTCCGTTCTACCCCTCCCGCGCTCCGATCCACCCCCCCATGCTCCGATCGAACCCCCCCCCCCCCCCCCGTGCTCCCCCCCCCCACCCCAACATACTTACCGATCCTGCCGGGGTCCGTCCGTCTTCTCCCTGGGCGCCGCCATCTTCCAAAATGGCGGGCGCAGTGCCGGCCGGATTCGTTCCAAAGTGCATTTTGATCACTGAGATATAATCTATCAAAGTGATCAAAATAAAAAAAATAATAAATGACTCCCCCCCCTTGTCTCCCCCATAGGTAGGGACAATAAAAAAATAAAGAATTTTTTTTTTTCCTCTAATGTTAGAGCTAGGGTTAGGGCTAGGGTTGGGGTTAGGGCTAGGGTTAGGGTTTCGGTATGTGCACACGTATTCTGGTCCTGGTGCTAAACCGCTGCGGATTTATGGTGGATTTACCGCGTTTTTTCTGCGCATTTCACTGCGGTTTTACAACTGCGATTTTCTATTTGAGCAGTTGTAAAACTGCTGCGGAATCCGCACAAAGAAGTGACATGCTGCGGAATGTAAACCGCTGCGTTTCCGTGCAGTTTTTCCGCAGCATGTGTACAGCGATTTTTGTTTCCCATAGGTTTACATTGAACTGTAAACTCATGGGAAACTGCTGCGGATCCACAGCGTTTTCCGCAGCGTGTGCACATACCTTTAGAATTGGGCTATGTGCTGCGGATTCGCAGCAGTGTTCCATCAGGTTTACAGTACCATGTAAACCTATGGAAAACCAAATCCGCTGTGCCCATGGTGCGGAAAATACCGCGTGGAAACGCTGCGTTGTATTTTCCGCAGCATGTCAATTCTTTGTGCGGATTCCGCAGCGTTTTACACCTGTTCCTCAATAGGAATCCGCAGGTGAAATCCGCACAAAAAACACTGGAAATCCACGGAAAATCCGCAGGTAAAACGCAGTGCCTTTTACCCGCGGATTTTTCAAAAATGATGCTGAAAAATCTGACACGAATCCGCAAAGTGGGCACATAGCCTTAGGGTTAGGGTTGGAATTAGGGTTGTGGTTAGGGTTGTGATTAGGGTTATGGCTACAGTTGGAGTTAGGGGTGTGTTGGGGTTAGTGTTGGAGGTAGAATTGAGGGGTTACCACTGTTTAGGCACATCAGGGGTCTCCAAACGCAACATGCGCCACCATTGATTCCAGCCAATCTCGTATTCAAAAAGTCAAATGGTGCTCCCTCAATTCCGAGCCCCGACGTGTGCCCAAACAGTGGTTTACCCCCACATATGGGGTGCCAGCATACTCAGGATAAACTGCGCAACAATTACTGCGGTCCAATTTCTGCTGTTACCCTTGTGAAAATAAAAAAATGCTTGCTAAAACATCATTTTTGAGGAAAGAAAAATGATTTTTTATTTTCACGGCTCTGCATTATAAACTTCTGTGAAGCACTTGGGGGTTCAAAGTGCTCACCACACATCTAGATAAGTTCCTTTCGGGGTCTAGTTTCCAAAATGGGGTCATTTGTGGGGGGTTTCTACTGTTTAGCCACATCAGGGGCTCTGCAAACGCAACGTGACGCCCACAGAGCATTCCATCAAAGTCTGCATTTCAAAACGTCACTACTTCACTTCCGAGCCCCGGCATGTGCCCAAACAGTGGTTTACCCCCACATATGGGGTATCAGCGTACTCAGGAGAATCTGGACAACAACTTTTGGGTTCAAATTTCTCCTGTTAACCTTGGGAAAATAAAAAAATGCAGGCTAAAAGATCATTTTTGAGAAAATAATTTTTTTTTTTAATTTTCATGGCTCTGCGTTATAAACTTTTGTGAAGCACTTGGTGGTTCAAAGTCCTCACCACACATCTAGATTAGTTCCTTTGGGGGTCTAGTTTCCAAAATGGGGCCATTTCTGGGGGATCTCCAATGTTTAGGCACACAGGGGCTCTCCAAACGTGACATGGTGTCCGCTAATGATTGGAGCTAATTTTCCATTTAAAAAGCCAAATGGCGTGCCTTCCCTTCCGAGCCCTGCCGTGCGCCCAAACAGTGGTTTACCCCCCCATATGAGGTATCGGCGTACTCGGGAGAAATTTCCCAACAAATTGTATGATCCATTTTATCCTATTGCTCATGTGAAACTGAAAAAATTGAGGTGAAAATAATTTTTTTGTGAAAAAAAAGATACTTTTTCATTTTTACAGATCAATTTGTGAAGTACCTGAGGGTTTAAAGACTAGGCATCTACATAAGTTCCTTGGGGGGTCTAGTTTCCAAAATGGGGTCACTTGTGGGGGAGCGCCAATGTTTAGGCACACAGGGGCTCTCCAAACGCGACATGGTGTCCGCTAACGATGGAGATAATTTTTCATTCAAAAAGTCAAATGGCGTTCCTTCCCTTCCGAGCCTTACCATGTGCCCAAACAGTGGTTTACCCCCACATCTGAGGTATTGGTGTACTCAGGAGAAATTGCCCAACAAATTTTAGGATCCATTTTATCCTGTTGCCCATGTGAAAATGAAAAAATTGAGGCTAAAAGAATTTTTTTGTGAAAAAAAAAAAAAAAAAAAGTACTTTTTCATTTTTACGGATCAATTTGTGAAGTACCTGGGGGTTCAAAGTGCTCACTATGCATCTAGATAAGTTCCTTGGGGCGTCTAGTTTCCAAAATGGGTCACTTGTGGGGGAGCTCCAATTTTCTCCTTCGCCTCATTGGGGGACACAGACCGTGGGTGTATGCTGCTGCCAATAGGAAGCTGACACTAAGTGATACAAAAAAAATTAGCTCCTCCCCTGCAGTATACACCCCCCTGCTGGCTCTCAGCTAACCAGTTCTTGCTTAGTGTCTGTAGGAGGCACATGGGTCTGTTTCATACCCCAACGTTTTTATTTTATTGTTTACTTTTCTGTAAATTTTTATTTTTTAATTAACGGAGTGAAGGGGGTGACGGTTCCTTTCAAGGTTCCGATCTCCCCCGAACAATCAACAGGCGAGCACGGCGAGTATACCTCCCCGTACCCTTTCCTGCGACGTGGGAAGCCATGCCTGAGCTCACTTCAGGGGCGACGGTTCCTTTCATGGTCCCGATCTCCCCACACCAGCAACGGGCGACCACATGGAGTGTCGCATCCATGTATCCTCTCCTGGAGCCAGGCCTAATGCCGGACAACTGACCCTGTCCACCCGGACTGAACTCCGTGGCTGTACAGAGGCCCCTCTCTATGGCGTCCGAGCAGCCCCCACTGTCCCACCACTGTGAAAGCGGATGGCACAAGGAGGCGGATGGTTCCTCTCCACCTCCTTAACAAACAGATGATGGATTGAGGTTTATCCCTGCACCGTCCACGCTGCACAGAACAACGCTGAAACCCACATCCGTGGCAGCTCCATGCCGGGACGCGCACCAATGGTGAGTGGATCCATCTTCAGTGGGATATCCACATGCTGACAGGCAGCCTCAGCCACTTCCCTGTGGCCCACCTCTCTGAGGTAACGCTCTGGATGGCTACAAAAACTTAGTCCCCGGCTTCGGCCGATTTGTAGGCCGCATCCTGGAAGTCTTGCCTGGAACGACCCACTGGTGACTTCCGCCGGCTACAGAAATTTAGGCCTCGGCTTAGGCCTATTCAACATCGTGTCTGTGGCTCCGCCCCCCAAATTGGCGCTTCTCGCTCTCTGCGAGATTTTATCAACTCTGCAGCTCCCGGTGGCCATCTTGGTTCACCCGGCCAGCTCACACTCGGGTGACAGTATTTATTTATTTTTTTATTTATTTTTTTTTTTTTTCTGGTCTTAAAGGTGCACGACCAGTATTCTCTGGTCTTAAAGGTGCATGACCAGTATTCTCTGGTCTTAAAGGTGCACGACCAGTATTCTCTGGTCTTAAAGGTGCATGACCAGTATTCTCTGGTCTTAAAGGTGCATGACCAGTATTCTCTGGTCTTAAAGGTGCACGACCAGTATTCTCTGGTCTTAAAGGTGCACGACCAGTATTCTCTGGTCTTAAAGGTGCACGACCAGTATTCTCTGGTCTTAAAGGTGCACGACCAGTATTCTCTGGTCTTAAAGGTGCACGACCAGTATTCTCTGGTCTTAAAGGTGCATGACCAGTATTCTCTGGTCTTAAAGGAGCATGTCCAGTATTCTCTGGTCTTAAAGGTGCATGACCAGTATTCTCTGGTCTTAAAGGAGCGTGACCAGTATTCTCTGGTCTTAAAGGCGCATGACCAGTATTCTCTGGTCTTAAAGGCGCATGACCAGTATTCCCCGGTCTTAAAGGCGCATGACCAGTATTCCCTGGTCTTAAAGGCGCTTGATCAGTCCGGGGAGCCCTCCGCTGCCGACCCCAGCTTTATCCTCTAGTTCCCCTCAGTGGACTTCTTCACTGACCAATCCATGGTTCTCTGACCAAGAGATTGAATCCCTCTGTGTACCCTCTGTGTTTGGAGTGCTCGCAGGACCAATATACAGGGTCCCTATCCTACATGGGAGCCGTCGGCTAGCAGGGGCCGCAAGTATTCTAGAAACGTGCAGGCATCTAGAAACATACAGGCATCTAGAAACATACAGGCATCTAGAAAACGGAAGTTTTTCGTTTCCTGCTCCCTCACCAATGATTTGATGACAACAAGGCTCTGAATATGGATTGGATATTGCCTGAGCTTGCCAGAGCTTCAGAGACTAAACTCCCTCGAGAGCATTTGCCATTCAATTCGGATAAGCGATTCACTGGACAGAAGCCTCTACGTGGGATGCCATGCCTGGCCTGTTTTTTAAGGGCGACGGGTCCTTTAAAGGGCACCGATCTCCCCACACCATCAACAGACAAGCACACGGAGTGTCGTCTCCATGTTTCCTCTTCTGCATCCAGGCCTAACGCCAGACAACCTGTCCTGTCCACCTGGAGACCTGTACTCTGTGGACATATAGAGGCACCCTTTTTGGCGTACGAGCTCCCCCCTCTGCATCACCACTATTTAGTGGATGATGCAAGAGGGCGGACAATTCCTCTCCACTTCTCTGTTAAGAGGTTGATGGATCGAGGGTTCCTAATTTTTATCTCTGCACCGTGAAAAGAGGAGATGGCAAGAGACTATGACCTGCTGGATGCAGCCGCACATTCTGCCATGGGGCAGATTAACCGGGTAGAATCTCCTGTGGTATACCTACCAGTATCCCTACCTGATGGGTCATCAATTAAAAATACCACGGACTGTCAGATAGCAAATCTGGTTCGTTGCGGCTTCGGGTCCAGCGCTCTATCCTCCCTAGCGGCCGCATGGATTGTTAGAGCAATGGTCTCCTGGCTGGAGACCTTAACTACCCTGATTCACACCAGCAACAACTGGCCAATCAAATCCTTTGAGCGGGAGACTGACAAAGGATTGTATAAGGATTGTCCAGCACAGTCTAGATCTAAAGGATCTTGGTTCCAAACAGGGGAACGAAAAGTAAGATCCACCCTGGACCTCAAACTTCTAACAACCTTTGGCATGGTCCTCCTTCTTTGGATGGAGTTCCTCCGCTCAGCCATTACTTCAACAGAAAAAGGTGCAGTTTCCGGCATCCATCGACATTCGGGTTGCTTGCCCTCTGCAAAAATTCCTTCGCCTTTCCATTCGTCAGCAGCATTTTCAAGTCACAACCTTGTCCTTCGGCCTTGCTTCCGCACCCAGAGTGTTCGCTCGGGTCATGGTAGATGTCATGTTTCTCTTGCACTCTAGAGGCGTGCTCGTCCTGCCCTGTTTGGTCTGTCTAGCCGCCCTTCCAGGACTACGCTGAGTCGTCTATATCTCTTGCGATACCTTCTCTCCTGGGCTGGCAGCTACACTTAGACAAGTTCTCCTCATTTCCAGCCCAGCAGATATCCTTTTTGAGGATGATCCTGCACACTTCTAGAAGGATGGTAATTCTTCCTCGAGACAAGGTCATGGCCCTTCAACAGGGAGCTCGCGCAAAGAGAGTTCTGAGGAAGAATGGTGACGACAATGGAAGCGGTTTCCTTCGCTCCGCTCGTTTTCAGCAAGTCAAACAGACTTTCAGACAATAGTCTCTGAGCTACTTCTTCATCCAGGGCCTTTCTCCCGATTCAATGGTTATTAGTAACTACCAATGCCAGTCTTCTTCTCCCCATCATTGTTCTGGAGATCCGAACGGTAGTTTTACAGCAGGTCCACTGCCTTCTGGCGGGTCACCCTATCCGAATTCAATTGGATAATGCCACGGCGGTGCCTTACGTCAGTCATCTAGCAGGTACCCACGGTCAGGCGCCATAACCGAGGTACCTCACTTTCTCTGATGGGCCGAAGTCTATTATTCAGTGATCTCGGCAGTATATATCCCAGAAGTAGAACTCTGAACGGCAAACAAATTCAGCCGCCAGGGTTCCGCCTCAAGTCAGTGGGAACTTCACCCCGAAGTCTTCCATCAGATCTGTCCTTACTGGAGCTCTCCAGTTGTAGGTGGGATGACATCCAGACTGAAGGCCAATGTACTCAAGTTCGGGTTCGGCCTCGAGATCCAAGAGCCATCGCTCTCCATGCTCTGGTTCTGCCATGGTACCAGTTTCCATAACTCCCCTTCCACTGCTTCCGAAAGCCTTTTGGAAGCAGAAAGGGGCCCCAGTGATCCTCAGAGATCCGCACTGACCACGTCCGTTTTTTTGTTTGCGGAGCTAGTATCTTCTCGCCTTATCGCAGCACAACTGCAAGTAGGGGCTTTCTCACAGGGAGTTTTCACACGTAGTTCTTCCCTATCGCATACCGTTAGATCATTGGGACCTTATTTTTCCTAGGAGCCTTACAGTAGGCTCTTTTTTCATCCGGGCAGACTTTACTATCAGGGAAAGTCGTCCCGTTCTCCTCTGCGATATTCTCACTCTGACGAGTCTTCGGAGCTAGCTTCTCTGCTCTTTCAGACTTTTTTCCCTTATTACCTTCGAGGCAAGGTTGTCCTCAGGCCATCTCCATCCCTTGTTACCAAGGTGGTACTGTATTACCACTGTTATGAGGGCTTAGTTCTTCCCTCATCTCTTTTGGCTCCAGTCCACAAAATGGAATAAGATCCCCCATAATCTGGACGAAGTGAGTGCTCTGAGTAGGTACGTCTTGACAACGGCATCCTTCTGAAGGTTGGACGTTTTATTTGGGCTTCCTGACGGTAGAGGAAGGCTTCCTGACATTTTCAGGAAGGGTTTAGCCGTTTCATCGACCATGATAACATGGTGAATTCTTTTCACCATCCAGGAGTCCTTCCGTGCTAGATGTCAGCGTATCTCCCTGTCTATCAAGTGTCCTAGGCACCAGGCGTCTGCAAGGCACGCCTGCAAGCTTGCGGATTCGTCCAGTCCGCATGCATTCTTGAAGCACTATAATTCCCACACTTCCACAGATGTGAGTCTGGGCAGGCGGACTCTGCAGGCCGCGGTGGCGCACTTGTAAGTAGCGGTTACACAGGTCCTGATCTATTGTTGTCCCCACCCAGGGACTGCTTTGGGACGTCCCACGGTCTGTGTTCCCCAATGAGGCGAAGGAGAAATAGGGATTTTTGTGTACTCACCGTAAAATCCTTTTCTCCGAGCCATTCATTGGGGGACACAGCTCCCACCCTGTTATTAGGTTATGCTTGTTTTTTTTAGAATATGACATGCTATACGCTCATATATTGTTATTGATCTCCTACTGCTTTTGCACCGAACTGGTTAGCTGAGAGCCAGCAGGGGGGTGTGTACTGCAGGGGAGGAGCTAATTTTTTTTGTATCACTTAGTGTCAGCCTCCTATTGGCAGCAGCATACACCCACGGTCTGTGTCCCCCAATGAATGGCTCGGAGAAATGGATTTTACGGTGAGTACACAAAAATCCCTATTTTAGGCACACGGGGGCTCTCCAAACGCGACATGGTGTCCGCTAAAGAGTGGAGCCAATTTTTCATTCAAAAAGTCAAATGGCGCTCCTTCCCTTCCAAGCCCTGCCGTGCGCCCAAACAGTGGTTTACCCCCACATATGAGGTATCAGCGTACTCAGGACAAATTGGACAACAACTTTCGTTGTTCAGTTTCTCCTTTTACCATTGGGAAAATAAAAAAATTGTTGCTAAAAGATAATTTTTGTGACTTAAAAGTTAAATGTTCATTTTTTCCTTCCATGTTGCTTCTGCTGCTGTGAAGCACCTGAAGGGTTAATAAACTTCTTGAATGTGGTTTTGAGCACCTAGAGGGGTGCAGTTTTTAGAATGGTGTCACTTTTGGGTATTTTCAGCCATATAGACCCCTCAAACTGACTTCAAATGTGAGGTGGTCCCTAAAAACAATGGTGTTGTAAAAATGAGAAATCGCTGGTCAAATTTTAACCCTTATAACTTCCTAGCAAAAAAAAATTTTGTTTCCAAAATTGTGCTGATGTAAAGTATACATGTGGGAAATGTTATTTATTAACTATTTTGTGTCATATAACTCTGGTTTAACAGAATAAAAATTCAAAATGTGAAAATTGCAAAATTTTCAAAATTTTCGCAAAATTTCCGTTTTTATCACAAATAAACGCAGAATTTATTGACCTAAATTTACCACTAACATAAAGCCCAATATGTCACAAAAAACAATCTCAGAACCGCTAGGATCCGTTGAAGTGTTCCTGAGTTATTACCTCATAAAGGGACACTGGTCAGAATTGCAAAAAACGGCAAGGTCTTTAAAGGGAAGGTGCCACCAGTTTTCTTGCATTTTGTTTTTTTGTGAAATTAAGCTTAAAATAGTAATTAAAATGTATTAATACAATGTTTGCACTGTTTGCAAACATTTCTGTATGAAAAATATTATATATTTTTCTACAAATATACATATTTACCACTAGGGGGAGCATTTTCCGTTTTAGACCTCAAGCAGCTATAGTAAGATTTAGCAGCTCTGCCCCAGGGATGTTAGACCTCCCAAAAGGGGAGGGAAATGGTGATGTCAGCAGTTACTGCCCCAACAGTAAGAATGAAGAGCAGCATCACAGGGCAGCACCATTTTGTGTGTGACTGCCTTGTGACCTGCTATCACCAGCAGTTACTGCATCAGAGGCACAGCTTGTTTACAGAGGAGCAGAACACAGTGGGCTCAGCAGCATTTTTTGTGAATAACATTCTTGCCATCCCCCTTCCCCCACCTTAATCCCTGTCCTGTCAGCTGCCCTTCCTGCTCTCTCTCCAGGTGTCACCTTCCTCTCTGCAGGCTGTGAGTGCAGCTTACTGGAGATCACAGGGACTGTGTGTGAGGGGGAGGGGGAGACATGGCAGGAGAAGCACACAGGGCAGCTTGTGAGGAGCAGAGGACGTGCCTGCTTGGAGTACAGAGGAGCAGTGAGGGCTTCTTCTGTCCTGTGATAGAGAGCACAGGGCTATAATAAAATGGCAGCTAGTCACACCTACAGCAGTGAGTTGTGCAGCCCACAGAGGCGTGCCCAGCTCACTGCTAATGCTGCTGCAATGTTACAGATAGGGTCAGTGCTGGTCTATTATCTCCTATGTCCATGGGGTGCCGTAATCTGACACTGATAGGGCCCTGCTACTGCTGCAAAACCAAGATGTCAGCCCCCAGTGCATTCTTTAAACTCATATAACACATGAAATCTGTATCACATGCATTTCAAACTTGCTTATAGCAGCATGTTATGCTACATTACAGTGATTTATTAATGACCTACAAACGCGGTACCTTCCCTTTAAGGTCAAAATAGGCTGGGTCATGAAGGGGTTAAAGACATGTCATCAGAACTTTTGTTTGTAGGCTGCTCATTCTGTACTTTGCAGAATCTTTTTTTTGTTTGTTTGTTGCTCAATTATAAATTTTTAGCATTCAGCATTTTCCGGACAGCTGTCTTATCGCAATAACCTTTCCACGTTGTTCATTTTTCTGCAGGGTAACATGCAGCGCTGTAAACTAGTGATGGATCAGATAACAGAATCCCGGGACTGCATGCTTAAAGTACTTGATCACAAGGACCGCGTCCTAAAATTACTGAACAAGAGTGGAACATCCCGCAGGCTTTCCAAAGTAAAACACAAAGACAAAGTGTGAGCTGAGGACGGATTACTTCCAGTTTACCCGAGAACATTGCATACTTGCAGTTCATGTAGGGTTACTCTGACAGCAGACCACTCATCTAAAACGTGTATATAATTTTTTTTTTTTTTTTTAAGAATGGACGAGCAATGAGCCCAGTTAGGCTTCATTTCTATATTCTTGGCCTGCTTCAGGACTGATGGCTTGTTTCTCTTATTTTGGACTTAAAAATTATTTCTCATCCATGAGGAAGCCTTTCATTTATTACTTGGTGCTGTGTATGGGAACTGTTTTTTTTTTTTTTTTTTTTTTTTTCCCCTGTGTGTGTGTGACACATGCTCTTGTATAGTGTGTTTTCCCCCTTTATGTGCGCACACACTTTAAAAGTGATTTATTTTTTTTTATTTTTTTTTTAATTTGTGCTCTATGTTTTGAAGAGTTTCCTTTAAGGCACCACACAGTCAATTGCAGAATGTTGTTGTATCGCTGTTAATGTAGTGCCCTAATTATATTTGTGTCAGTGTCTTAAAAAATCAAAAAGAAAAAAAATATCATATATGTACAGACCCACTACATTTCATTTTTATGTAACTGCTTAACGCTTTCTTCTCTAGTATTTCTATAAATCTGTGCTGGACAAAATGATTACGTATTCATTTTTGATACCTTTCAATCATTTGCTCCATTGCTGAGACTGTAAGCAACTTTACTGTGCAAGGAAATTAGTGGTGGTGTGTGTGTGTAGAGCTAGGGTGCTAAGCCCTAATGTATCAGGGTATGTTCACACGTTCAGGATTTCCATCCTTTTTTTTTCAGGACAGTTTTTTTAAAAAACTGCAGCTCTTGGCAGAAAACGCAGGTCCTTTTTTTGTCCTTTTTTGATGCGTTTTTGATGCGTTTTTTGATGCGTTTTTTGATGCGTTTTTTTATCCTTTTTTTACTGTGTGTTTCCTAGGAAGCTTTTTAGGGCTAAAATGGCTGAAAATACCCTACCCCTAACCCTACCCCTAACCCTACCCCTAACCCTAACCCTAACCCTACCCCTAACCCTACCCCTAACCCTAACCCTATTCTAACCTTAGTGGAAAAAAAAAAAAAAAAATTCTTAATTTTTTTATTGTCCCTACCAATGGGGGTGACAAAGTGGGGGGGGTGTCATTTACTATTTTTTTATTTTGATCACTGAGATAGGTTATATCTCAGTGATCAAAATGCACTTTGGAGCGAATCTGCCGGCCGGCAGATTCGGCGGGCGCACTGCGCATGCGCCCGCCATTTTGCAAGATGGCGGCGCCCAGGGAGAAGACGGCCGGACGGACACCGGGACGCCGGGTAAGTATAAGGGGGGGAGATTAGGGCACGGGGGGGCATCGGAGCACTGGGGGGGGGCATCGGAGCACGGGGGGGGGGGGCATCGGAGCACGGGGGGGCGGGATCGGAGCACGGGGGGGCAGCCACACTCCGCCCACGCACTTCCGCCCGCTCCCCCGCACTTCCTGCTGCAGCGGTTCTGCACATCAAATCGCAGTAAAACCCGCAGATATATTTTTGATCTGCGGGTTTTACTGCGATTTTGACCTCACAATGGAGGTCTATGGGTGCAGAACCGCTGCGGTTCAGGAAGAAGAATTGACATGCTCCTTCTTTTTTCCGGGAGCTATTCAGCGCGGCTTTTTTTTTTACAATTTCCGGACCATGTGCACAGTGTGTCCTGTTTTCCATAGGGTACAGTGTACTGTACCCTGCATGGAAAACAGCTGCGGAACCGCAGCGGCAAAACCGCCGCGGTTCCGCGGTAAAAAACGCACTGTGTGAACATGGCCTTACTGTTCCCTGTATGTAGTGGGGAAAACCCCTTTAATTAAGGTTTTAAAATTCAAAGGAGTTTTCCACTTTATTTTAACTAAATTTCATGATTGTGTGGCATTTACTATCACAGAGGTATAAAAGGTCCAGAGCCTATTTTCTCCAGTTTAAAAAATAAATACTGTAAATGTTTCCAATTTAAGGAAGCTGATGATTTGATGACATGCTCCTCCATCATCAGCCATGTTGAGAACAGGAAAAATCCGGTCTATGGGGAACTATCAAGTACTATCAAGTGCAGGAGGAGAACCTGTAAACCTTCTATGTTAACCCATTCACAACCTTGCACGTATCGATATGTCCAGGTTGGCAAGTACTTAACGACCTTGGACATATGGATACATCTAGGCGATTTTTGCACTCGAGATGGCCGCCTGGTGTTCAGCTAAGATGACAGCTAACACCCGGCACTCACTGCCAGGAGTCGTGCCCGCACCGCTCACGGCAGTTTAACCCTTTAAGTGCTGCAATTGATATGTATCGCAGCATTTAGAAGGCAGGCAGAGCTCTGATCAGCGCCCCCGTGTCATTATTACGAGGGGCTGATTGTTGCCATGGTGACCCAATGTCATCATGACGACATCTGGGTCACCAGGCTCTAGCAAGTTAGATCATGCACAGTGCATGATCTAACTAATTTATGTCTGCAGCACTGACGGGTTATAAAGCCTAGCAATGCTCCTTCATTGCTATGCTTTATAACTGTGATCAGAGCTGTCTGAATTTGTGAACTTTTTTTTTATTTTTAAAAAATCACAAAATAATAAAACAAAAAAGTACACCTATTTGGCATCGCTGCGTCCGGAATGACCTGACCTATAAAACTGTTCCACTAGTTAACCCCTTCAGTGAACACCATTAAAAATAAACAAAGCATAAAAAACAAATTTTTCATACCACCAAACAAAAAGTGGAATAAAATGTGATCAAAAAGACGAAAGTAAATAAATATTATATCGCTGAAAGGATCTTGCCCCGCAAAAACAAGCTGCCATCTAGCTTAATAAGCAGAAAAATTAGTTACAGCACTCAGAATAAAGCGATGCAAAATAATTTTTTTCTATAAAAGTTTTTGTTTTAAACATTAAAACTACTGTATATAAATATGATATCGCTGTAACCGTTCTGACCCAAAGAATGAAGCTGAATTTTCAATTTTACCACACACTGAACGGCATTATAAAAAAAAAAAGATCCTGAATTCCTGGTGTTTGTTCATTCTGCCTCCTAAAAATCGGAATGGAAAGTGATTGAAAAATTTTGTGACCGAAAATGGAACCAATAAAAATTTCAGCTCGTCCTGCAAAAACAAGCCCTCGGATGACTGCTGAAATATGGAAAAATTATAGCTCCTAAATATAGCAATGCAGAAACTTGTTTTTGAAGAAAAAAGCATCTTTTAGTGTGTGACAGCAGCCAAACCTAAAAGCCAAATATGAATGTGGTATCGCTGTAATCACACTGACCCGAAGAATAAAGTCATCTAGTCACTTATACAGCAGGGGAAAAGGCGTAAAAAATAATCAAAAAATAATCAAATCTTTACCTACTATTGATTTGTTCATTCTGCCTCCCAAAAATCACAGTAAAGCTCAGCTCACATTTATCCTGCTCTCTGCGCTTACATCGGGGTTTCCGTCTAAATCTCTGAAATACGTGATTGAGACGGAACCCCTGATGGAAGATTCCCTATAGTGAGGCAGATGGAGGCACTGTGGACGTGTCTGGCTTATGATTCCGAGGTGTCCGTTTTCTTTTTAGTAGTGCATAAAAACTCTGTCCGCCACACTTTTGGGCTGTTCTGAAAAGGAGACCGCTGAACAGAGGCCAGACTGAGTCCAGAGTAGCTCTCCTGTCTCATTATAGTGAGTGGATCCCTCTGGTTTCATCTGAATCATATCATTTGGAGATTTAGATGGAAACCCTGTTGTGAGTGCTGATTGTAGAAAACAGGATAAATGTGATCCCAAACATGTAAAATGTTCTCAATAAAAGCTTCAATTCAATCCACTTAGCTCTGTATCTATAGTGGTAGCACAAAGGGTCTGGAAAAGCGGTATGGCTCCTCGCCCTCCAAAAGATATTAAGTAGATTTTGCACTCCCAAATCCACGTGCCCCCTCCATTCTGAGCCCCAGTGTGCCTAAAACACATTTAGCGTCCACCTATTTGGCAGTTCTGTAGCAATGAGGGCCTGCCTAATTTACAGGTGTCTCCAGATGCATAAGCTGGGCATAATGTACTGGTCACTACAATGGCAGTTAGCAAATTTCACTCCTCAACATTTACTGCTGCTTGTTTCTGGAAAACACCCATTGAGTTAAAATAATCACCACACTTGTAGATAAATTCCAAAATGGGGTCACTTGAGGGGGGATTCTGCTTTGTGGTGTCAATGAATTCATCTAGGGGTGCAGTGATCATATGGAGAGGTGAAGTTTGTAAAATGGGATCACTTATGAGGGGTTCTGCTGTTCTGGCATCTCAGGGGCTCCTCCAGTGGGCCATGGCACCTGCAAACCATAACGGTAAAATCTGCAATATATATGGCGCTCCTTTCCTTCTGAGCTTTGCACTGTGCCTGAAAAGTAATTCCCGATTATTGGCGCACTCAAGATAAATTGCACAACAAACTGAGTGGTCCATTTTTTCCTATTAGCCCTTATAAAAACTAAAAATTTGGGGCTAAAATAACATTTTAGCAGTAAAAAATGTGGTAATTCTTTCTTTACCACCCAATGTTACAAATTGCTGTGAGGCACGTGTTGTCAATATGATCACTGCACCCCTAGATGAATTCATTAAAAGGTGTAGTTTGTAAAATGTTGTCACTTATGGGGGGTATTCTGCTATTCTGGCACCTCCGTTGCTCTGCCAATGTGACATGGCACCCTCAAACCATTCCAGCATGATCTGAACTCCAATATGGCGCTTCTTCCCTTTTGAGCTTTACACTGTGCCTCAAAAATAGGTTTCAAACAAAAAGAGGTATCGGCGTACTCAAGAGAAATTGCACAACAATTTTTTGGGTCCATTTTTTGCCAAGTACCCTTGTGAAAATAATAAAAAGTTGGGCCTAAAAAAACATTTTTGTGGAAAAGTTTTTTTTATTTTCTCCTTCGCCTCTTGGGGGACACAGACCGTGGGTATATGCTGCTGCCAATAGGAGGCTGACACTAAGTAATACAAAAAAAGTTATCTCCTCCCCTGCAGTATACACCCTCCTGCTGGCTCTCGGCTCCTCCCCTGCAGTATACACCCTCCTGCTGGCTCTCGGCTCCTCCTCTGCAGTATACACCCTCCTGCTGGCTCTCAGCTCCTCCCCTGCAGTGTACACCCTCCTGCTGGCTCTCGGCTCCTCCCCTGCAGTATACACCCTCCTGCTGGCTCTCAGCTCCTCCCCTGCAGTATACACCCTCCTGCTGGCTCTCGGCTCCTCCCCTGCAGTATACGCCCTCCTGCTGGCTCTCGGCTCCTCCCCTGCAGTGTACACCCTCCTGCTGGCTCTCGGCTCCTCCCCTGCAGTATACACCCTCCTGCTGGCTCTCGGCTCCTCCCCTGCAGTGTACACCCTCCTGCTGGCTCTCGGCTCCTCCCCTGCAGTGTACACCCTCCTGCTGGCTCTCGGCTCCTCCCCTGCAGTATACACCCTCCTGCTGGCTCTCGGCTCCTCCCCTGCAGTATACGCCCTCCTGCTGGCTCTCGGCTCCTCCCCTGCAGTATACACCCTCCTGCTGGCTCTCGGCTCCTCCCCTGCAGTATACGCCCTCCTGCTGGCTCTCGGCTCCTCCCCTGCAGTATACGCCCTCCTGCTGGCTCTCGGCTCCTCCCCTGCAGTATACGCCCTCCTGCTGGCTCTCGGCTCCTCCCCTGCAGTATACGCCCTCCTGCTGGCTCTCAGCTCCTCCCCTGCAGTATACACCCTCCTGCTGGCTCTCGGCTCCTCCCCTGCAGTATATACCCTCCTGCTGGCTCTCAGCTCCTCCCCTGCAGTATACACCCTCCTGCTGGCTCTCAGCTCCTCCCCTGCAGTATACACCCTCCTGCTGGCTCTCGGCTCCTCCCCTGCAGTATACACCCTCCTGCTGGCTCTCGGCTCCTCCCCTGCAGTATCCGCCCTCCTGCTGGCTCTCGGCTCCTCCCCTGCAGTATCCGCCCTCCTGCTGGCTCTCAGCTCCTCCCCTGCAGTATACACCCTCCTGCTGGCTCTCAGCTAACCAGTTCTTGCTTAGTGTCTGTAGGAGGCACATGAGTCTGTTTCAGACCCCAACGTTTTTATTTTGTTTACTTTTCTGTAAATTTTTATTTTTTAATTAACGGAGTGAAGGGGGCGACGGTTCCTTTCAAGGTTCCGATCTCCCCCGAACCATCAACAGGCGAGCATGGCGAGTATTCCTCCCCGTACCCTCTCCTGCGACGTGGGAAGCCATGCCTGAGCTCACTTCAGGGGCGACGGTTCCTTTCATGGTCCCGATCTCCCCACACCAGCAGCAGGCGACCACATGGAGTGTCACCTCCATGTGTCCTCTCCTGGAACCAGGCCTAATGCCGGACAACTGGCCCTGTCCACCCGGACTGAACTCCGTGGCTGTACAGAGGCCCCTCTCTATGGCGTCCGAGCAGCCCCCACTGTCCCACCACTGTGAAAGCGGATGGCACAAGGAGGCGGACGGGTCCTGTCCACCTCCCTAACAAAGGTATGATGGATTGAGGCTTATCCCTGCACCGTCCACGCTGCACAGAACAGCGCTGAAACCCACATCCGCGGCGGCTCCATGCCGGGACGCGCATCAATGGTGAGTGGATCCATCTTTAGTGGGATATTCACATGCTGACAGGCAGCCTCAGCCACTTCCCTGTGGCCCACCTCTCTGAGGTAACGCTCTGGATGGCTGAAAAAATTTAGCCCCCGGCTTCGGCCGATTTGTAGGCCGCATCCTGGAAGTCTTGCCTGGAACGCCCCGCTGGTGTCGCCCGCCGGCTACAGAAATTTAGGCCCCGGCTTAGGCTATTCAACATCGTGTCTGTGGCTCCGCCCCCCAAATTGGCGCTTCTCGCTCTCTGCGAGATTTTATCAACTCTGCAGCTCCCGGTGGCCATCTTGGTCCACCCGGCCAGCTCACACTGGGGTGACAGTATTTTTGCATTAAAGGAGCACATCGACTCTACATCAGTACCCGGGTAAGGAAGTACCTGGTCTTAAAGGCACATGACCAGTATTTCCTGGTCTTAAAGGCATGTGGCCAGGATTCACAGTCTTAAAGGCGCATGACCAGTATTCTGTGGTCTTAAAGGTACATGACCAGTATTCTGTGGTCTTAAAGGTGCATGACCAGTATTCTCTGGTCTTAAAGGTGCATGGCCAGTATTCTCTGGTCTTAAAGGTGCATGACCAGTATTCTCTGGTCTTAAAGGTGCATGACCAGTATTCTCTGGTCTTTAAAGGTGCATGACCAGTATTCTCTGGTCTTTAACCCCTCTGTGACCTTAGACGTACTATCCCGTCGAGGTGCCCTGGGCTTATCTGACCCTGGACGGGATAGTACGTCATAGCCGATCGGCCGCGCTCACGGGGGGAGCGCGGCCGATCGCGGCCGGGTGTCAGCTGCTTATAGCAGCTGACATCCGGCACTATGTGCCAGGAGCGGTCACGTACCGCCCCCGGCACATTAACCCCTGGCACACCGCGATCAAACATGATCGCGATGTGCCGGCGGTGCAGGGAAGCACCGCGCAGGGAGGGGGCTCCCTGCGGGCTTCCCTGAGCCCCCCGCAGCAACGCGATGTGATCGCGTTGCTGCGAGGGTCTCACCTCCCTCCCTGCTCCCTCCAGCCCCGGATCCAAGATGGCCGCGGATCCGGGTCCTGCAGGGAGGGAGGTGGCTTCACAGAGCCTGCTCAGAACAGGCACTGTGAAGCCTGCAGTGCTCTGAGACAGATCAGTGATCTGTCAGAGTGCTGTGCAAACTGTCAGATCACTGATCTGTGATGTCCCCCCCTGGGACAAAGTAAAAAAGTAAAAAAAATATTTCCAAATGTGTAAAAAAAAAAAAAATAAAAAAAAATATTCCAAAATAATGAGAAAAAAAAAAAAATATTATTCCCATAAATACATTTCTTCATCTAAATAAAAAAAAAAACAATAAAAGTACACATATTTAGTATCGCCGCATCCGTAACGACCCGACCTATAAAACTGTCCCACTAGTTAACCCCTTCAGTAAACACCGTAAGAAAAAAAAAAAAAACGAGGCAAAAAACAACGCTTTATTATCATACCGCCGAACAAAAAGTGGAATAACACGCCATCAAAAGGACAGATATAAATAACCATGGTACCGCTGAAAGCGTCATATTGTCCCGCAAAAAACGAGCCGCCATACAGCATCATCAGCAAAAAAATAAAAAAGTTATAGTCCTGAGAATAAAGCGATGCAAAAATAATTATTTTTTCTGTAAAATAGTTTTTATCGTATAAAAGCGCCAAACCATAAAAAAAGATATAAATGAGGTATCGCTGTAATCGTACTGACCCGAAGAATAAAACTGATTTATCAATTTTACCAAATGCGGAATGGTATAAACGCCTCCCCCAATAGAAATTCATGAATAGCTGGTTTTTGGTCATTCTTCCTCACAAAAATCGGAATAAAAAGCGATCAAAAAATGTCACGTGCCCGAAAATGTTTTCAGTAAAAACGTCAACTCGTCCCGCAAAAAACAAGACCTCACATGACTCTGTGGACCAAAATATGGAAAAATTATAGCTCTCAAAATGTGGTATTGCAAAAAATATTTTTTGCAATAAAAAGCGTCTTTCAGTGTGTGACGGCTGCCAATCATAAAAATCCGCTAAAAAACTCGCTATAAAAGTAAATCAAACCCCCTTTCATCACCCCCTTAGTTAGGGAAAAATAAAAAAAAATGTATTTATTTCCATTTTCCCATTAGGGCTAGGGTTAGGGCTAGGGTTAGGGCTAGGGTTAGGGCTAGGGTTAGGGCTAGGGTTAGGGCTGGGGCTACAGTTAGGGTTGGGGCTACAGTTAGGGTTGGGGCTACAGTTAGGGTTGGGGCTAAAGTTAGGGTTAGGGTTTAGATTACATTTACAGTTGGGAATAGGGTTGGGATTAGGGTTAGGGGTGTGTCAGGGTTAGAGGTGTGGTTAGGGTTACCGTTGGAATTAGGGTTAGGGGTGTGTTTAGATTAGGGTTTCAGTTATAATTGGGGGGTTTCCACTGTTTCGGCACATCAGGGGCTCTCCAAACACGACATGGCGTCCGATCTCAATTCCAGCCAATTCTGCGTTGAAAAAGTAAAACAGTGCTCCTTCCCTTCCGAGCTCTCCCGTGTGCCCAAACAGGGGTTTACCCTCACATATGGGGTATCAGCGTACTCAGGACAAATTGGACAACAACTTTTGTGGACCAATTTCTCCTGTTACCCTTGGGAAAATACAAAACTGGGGGCTAAAAATAATTTTTGTGGGAAAACAAAAAGATTTTTTATTTTCACGGCTCTGCGTTATAAACTGTAGTGAAACACTTGGGGGTTCAAAGTTCTCACAACACATCTAGATAAGTTCATTGAGGGGTCTAGTTTCCAATATGGGGTCTCTTGTGGGGGGTTTCTACTGTTTAGGTACATTAGGGGCTCTGCAAACGCAATGTGACGCCTGCAGACCAATCCATCTAAGTCTGCATTCCAAATGATGCTCCTTCCCTTCCGAGCCCTCCCATGCGCCCAAACGGTGGTTCCCCCCCACATATCAGGTATCGGCGTACTCAGGACAAATTGGACAACAACATTTAGGGTCCAATTTCTCCTGCTAACCTTGGAAAAATACAAAACTGGGGGCTAAAATATAATTTTTGTGGAAAAAAAAATATTTTTTATTTGCACGGCTCTGCGTTATAAACTGTAGTGAAATACTTGGGGGTTCAAAGCTCTCAAAACACATCAAGATGAGATCCTTAGGGGGTCTACTTTCCAAAATGGTGTCACTTGTGGGGGGTTTCTACTGTTTAGGTACATTAGGGGCTCTGCAAACGCAATGTGACGCCTGCAGACCATTCCATCTAAGTCTGCATTCCAAATGGCGCTCCTTCCCTTCCGAGCCCTCCCATACGCCCAAACGGTGGTTCCCCCTCACATATGGGGTATCAGCGTACTCAGGACAAATTGGACAACAACTTTTGGGGTCCAATTTCTCCTGTTACCCTAGGGAAAATACAAAACTGGGGGCTAAAAAATAATTTTTGTGGAAAAATATGATTTTTTATTTTTACGGTTCTGCATTATAAACTTCTGTGAAGCACTTGGTGGGTCAAAGTGCTCACCACACATCCAGATAAGTTCCTTAGGGGGTCTACTTTCCAAAATGGTGTCACTTGTGGGGGGTTTCAATGTTTAGGCACATCAGTGGCTCTCCAAACGCAACATGGCGTCCCATCTCAATTCCTGTCAATTTTGCATTGAAAAGTCAAACGGCGCTCCTTCCCTTCCGAGCTCCCCCATGCGCCCAAACAGTGGTTTACTGCCACATTTGGGGTATCAGCGTACTCAGGACAAATTGGACAACAACTTTTGGGGTCCATTTTCTCCTGTTACCCTTGGTAAAATAAAACAAATTGGAGCTGAAGTAAATTTTTTGTGTAAAAAAGTTAAATGTTCATTTTTATTTAAACATTCCAAAAATTCCTATTAAACACCTGAAGGGTTAATAAACTTCTTGAATGTGGTTTTGAGCACCTTGAGGGGTGCAGTTTTTAGAATGGTGTCACACTTGGGCATTTTCTATCATATAGACCCCTCAAAATGACTTCAAATGAGACGTGGTCCCTAAAAAAAAATGGTGTTGTAAAAATGAGAAATTGCTGGTCAACTTTTAACCCTTATAACTCCCTAACAAAAAAAAAATTTGGTTCCAAAATTATGCTGATGTAAAGGAGACATGTGGGAAATGTTACTTATTAAGTATTTTGTGTGACATATCTCTGTGATTTAATTGCATAAAAATTCAAAGTTTGAAAATTGCGAAATTTTCAAAATTTTCGCCAAATTTCCGTTTTTTTCACAAATAAACGCAGGTACTATCAAAGAAATTTTACCACTATCATGAAGTACAATATGTCACGAGAAAACAATGTCAGAATCACCAGGATCCGTTGAAGCGTTTCGGAGTTATAACCTCATAAAGGGACAGTGGTCAGAATTGTAAAAATTGGCCTGGTCATTGACGTGCAAACCACCCTTGGGGGTAAAGGGGTTAAAGGTGCATGACCAGTATTCTCTGGTCTTAAAGGTGCATGTCCAGTATTCTCTGGTCTTAAAGGTGCATGACCAGTATTCTCTGGTCTTAAAGGTGCATGACCAGTATTCTCTGGTCTTAAAGGTGAATGACCAGTATTCCCTGGTCTTAAAGGTGCATGACCAGTATTCTCTGGTCTTAAAGGTGCATGATCAGTATTCTCTGGTCTTAAAGTTGCATGACCAGTATTCTGTGGTCTTAAAGGTGAATGACCAGTATTCCCTGGACTTAAAGGTGCATGACCAGTATTCTCTGGTCTTAAAGGTGCATGACCAGTATTCTCTGGTCTTAAAGGTGCATGATCAGTATTCCCTGGTCTTAAAGGTGCATGACCAGTATTCCCTGGTCTTAAAGGTGCATGACCAGTATTCCCTGGTCTTAAAGGTGCATGACCAGTATTCCCTGGTCTTAAAGGTGCATGACCAGTATTCCCTGGTCTTAAAGGCGCTTGATCAGTCCGAGGAGCCCTCCGCCGCCGACCCCAGCTTTATCCTCTAGTTCCCCTCAGTGGACTTCTTCATTGACCAATCCATGGTTCTCGGACCAAGAGATTGAATCCCTCTGTGTACCCACTGTGTTTGGAGTGCTCGCAGGACCAATATACATGGTCCCTATCCTACATGGGAGCCGTCGGCTAGCAGGGGCCACAAGTATTCTAGAAACGTGCAGGCGTCTAGAAACATACAGGCATCTAGAAAACGGAAGTTTTTCGTTTCCTGCCCCCTCACCAATGATTTGATGTCAACAAGGCTCTGAATGTGGATTGGATATTGCCTGAGCTTGCCAGAGCTTCAGAGACTAAACTCCCTCGAGAGCATTTGCCATTCAATTCGGATAAGCGATTCACTGGACAGAAGCCTCTACGTGGGATGCCATGCCTGGCCTGTTTTTTAAGGGCGACGGGTCCTTTAAAGGGCATTGATCTCCCCACACCATCAACAGACGAGCACACGGAGTGTCGTCTGCATGTTTCCTCTTCTGCATCCAGGCCTAACGCCAGACAACCTGTCCTGTCCACCTGGAGACCTGAACTCTGTGGACATATAGAGGCACTCTTTTTGGCGTACGAGCTCCCCCCTCTGCATCACCACTATTTGGTGGATGATGCAAGAGGGCGGACAATTCCTCTCCACTTCCCTGTTAAGAGGTTGATGGATCGAGGGTTCCTAATTTTTATCTCTGCACCATGAAAAGAGGAGATGGCAAGAGACTGACCTGCTGGATGCAGCCGCACATTCTACCATGGGGCAGTTTAACCGGGTAGAATCTCCTGTGGTATACCTACCAGTATCCCTACCTGATGGGTCATCAATTAAAAATACCACGGACTGTCAGATAGCAAATCTGGTTTGTTCCGTCTTGCGGCTTCGGGTCCAGCGCTCTATCCTCCCTAGCGGCCGCATGGGTTGCTAGAGCAATGGTCTCCTGGCTGGAGACCTTAACTACCTTGATTCACACCAGCAACAACTGGCCAATCAAATCTTTTGAGCGGGAGACTGACAAAGGATTGCAAAAGGATTGTATAAGGATTGTCCTGCACAGTCTAGATCTAAGGGATCTTGGTTCCAAACAGGGGAACGAAAAGTAAGATCGACCCTGGACCTCAAACTTCTAACAACCTTTGACATGGTCCTCCTTCTTTGGATGGAGTCCCTCCGCTCAGCCATTACTTCAACAGAAAAAGGTGCAGTTTCCGGCATCCATTGACATTCGGGTTGCTTGCCCTCTGCAAAAATTCCTTCGCCTTTCCATTCGTCAACAGCATTTTCAAGTCACAACCTTGTCCTTCGGCCTTGCTTCCGCACCCAGAGTGTTCGCTCGGGTCATGGCGGATGTCATGTTTCTCTTGCACTCTAGAGGCGTGCTCGTCCTGCCCTGTTTGGTCTGTCTAGCCGCCCTTCCAGGACTACGCTGAGTCGTCTATATCTCTTGCGATACATTCTCTCCTGGGCTGGCAGCTACACTTAGACAAGTTCTCCTCATTTCCAGCCCAGCAGATATCCTTTTTGAGGATGATCCTGCACACTTCTAGAAGGATGGTAATTCTTCCTCGAGACAAGGTCATGGCCCTTCAACAGGGAGCTCGCGCAAGGAGAGTTCTGAGGACTTGATTACTCACCCCCTCATTTCATTCGATTTGCTAAGAGAGTTCTGAGCAAAAATGGTGACGACAATGGAAGCCGTTTCCTTCGCTCCGCTTGTTTTCAGCAAGTCAAGCAGACGTTCAGACAATAGTCTCTGAGCTCGTTCCTCATCCAGGGCCTTTCTCCCAGATCAATGGTTATTAGTAACTTCCAATGCCAGTCTTCTTCTCCCCATCATTGTTCTGGAGATCCGAACGGTAGTCTTACAGCAGGTCCACTGCCTTCTGGCAGGTCTCCCTATCCGAATTCAATTGGATAATGCCACGGCGGTGCCTTACATCAGTCATCTAGCAGGTACCCACGGTCAGGCGCCATGACCGAGGTACCTCACTTTCTCTGATGGGCCGAAGTCTATTATTCGGTGATCTCGGCAGTATATATCCCAGAAGTAGAACTCTGAACGGCAAACAAATTCAGCCGCCAGGGTTCCGCCTCAAGTCAGTGGGAACTTCACCCCGAAGTCTTCCATCAGATCTGTCCTTACTGGAGCTCTCCAGTTGTAGGTGGGATGACATCCAGACTGAAGGCCAATGTACTCGAGTTCGTGGTTCGGCCCTGAGATCCAAGAGCCATCGCTCTCCATGCTCTGGTTCTGCCGTGGTACCAGTTTCCATAACTCCCCTTCCACTGCTTCCGAAAATTCCACTGCTTCCGAAAGCCTTTTGGAAGCAGAAAGGGGCCCCAGTGATCCTCAGAGATCCGCACTGACCACGTCCGTTTTTTTTGTTTGCGGAGCTAATATCGTCTCGCCTTATCGTAGCACAACCGCAAGTAGGGACTTTCTCACAGGGAGTTTTCACACGTAGTTCTTCCCTATCGCATACCGTTAGATCATTGGGACCTTATTATTCCTAGGAGCCTTACAGTAGGCTCCTTTTTCATCCGGGCAGACTTTACTATCAGGGAAAGTCGTCCCGTTCTCCTCTGCGATATTCTCACTCTGACGAGTCTTCGGAGCTAGCTTCTCTGCTCTTTCAGACTTTTTTCCCTTATTTCCTTCAAGGCAAGGTTGTCCTCAGGCCATCTCCATCCCTTGTTACCAAGGTGGTACTGTATTACCACTGTTATGAGGGCATAGTTCTTCCCTCATCTCTTTTGGCTCCAGTCCACAAAATGGAATAAGATCCCCCATATTCTGGACGAAGTGAGTGCTCTGAGTAGGTACGTCTTGAGGACGGCGTCCTTCTGAAGGTTGAACGTTTTATTTGGGCTTCCTGACGGTAGAGGAAGGCTTCCTGACATTTTCAGGAAGGGTTTAGCCGTTTCATCGACCATGATAACATGGTGAATTCTTTTCACCATCCAGGAGTCCTTCCGTGCTAGATGTCAGCCTATCTCCCTGTCTATCAAGGGTTCTAGGCACCAGGCGTCAGCAAGGCACGCCTGCAAGCTTGCGGATTCGTCCAGTCCGCATGCATTCTTGAAGCACTATAATTCCCACACTTCCACAGATGTGAGTCTGGGCAGGCGGACTCTGGAGGCCGCGGTGGCGCACTTGTAAGTAGCGGTTACACAGGGCCTGATCTGTTGTTGTCCCCACCCAGGGACTGCTTTGGGACATCCCACGGTCTGTGTCCCCCAATGAGGCGAAGGAGAAATAGGGATTTTTGTGTACTCACCGTAAAATCCTTTTCTCCAAGCCATTCATTGGGGGACACAGCTCCCACCCTGTTATTAGCTTATTTTTTTTTGTAATCTGACATGCTATACTCTCATATATAATATGACATGCTATACGCTCATATATTGTTATTGATCTCCTACTGCTTTTGCACCGAACTGGTTAGCTGAGAGCCAGCAGGAGGGTTTATACTGCAGGGGAGGAGCTAACTTTTTTTGTATCACTTAGTGTCAGCCTCCTATTGGCAGCAGCATACACCCACGGTCTGTGTCCCCCAATGAATGGCTCGGAGAAAAGGATTTTACGTTGAGTACACAAAAATCCCTATTTCACAAAGTTCCTTGAGGGGTATAGTTTCCAAAATGGGGTCACTTGTGGGGGTTTCCACTGTTTTTTTAGGCACATCGGGACTCTCAACACAACATGGCGTCCGCTCTCAATTCCAGACAATTTTGCGTTACAAAAGTCAAATGGTGCTCCTTCTCTTCCGAGCCCTGTCATGCGCCCAAACAGTAGTTTTCCCCCCACATATGGGGTATCTGCGTGCTCAGGAGAAATCGTACAATACATTTTGGGATCCATTTCTTCCTGTTACATTTGTGAAAATAAATTAAATTGGATCTAAAGTAAAATTTTTGTGAAAAAAAAGTTAAATGTTGTTGTTTTTTCCTTCTACATTCCATTAATTCCGGTGAGGCACCTGAAAGGTTACTAAACTTCTTGAATGTGGTTTTGAGCAACTTAAGGGGTGCAGTTTTTAGAATGGTGTCAATTTGGGTATTTTCTGTCAAATAGACCCCTCAAAGCCACTTGAAATGTGATGTGGTCCCTGAAAATTTTTTAAAAAAGAGAAATCGTTGGTCAACTTTTAACCCTTCTAACTTCCTAACAAAAAAAATTGTGCTGATGTAAAGTAGACATGATGGAAATGTTATTTATTTAAAAATGTTTGTGACATAACTCTCTCATTTAAGGGCATAAAAATTAAAAGTTTGAAAATTGCTAAATTTTCTAAGTTTTTGACAAATTTCCAAACGGTCATATCGAAATTTTTTTTACTACTTTCAGGAAGTAGAATATGTCACGAAAAAAAACAATCAGTGGGTTACGTTGAATTTATTAGCACAAAGTGACAATGGTCAGAATTGTAAAATTTTGCCTGGTCCGGAAGGTGAAATCATGCTTGGAGGAGTGCGGGGGAGGGAGGGTAAAGATGTTAATGCCACAAAATCATGTCCACAACACATTACAGTAAAGATAAAGTAGACAAACCCTTTCAACCTCTTCCTGACATGCCGTACTATTACGTCTTATGTGGGGTGCTCCTCATTTGAATCAAGCTCGGAAAATGAGCCCCCATCATTTTGGCAGAGCAGACACTGGCTGTCACTCAGTCAGCATCTACCACTAACATCAGCAGGTGGAGATGAGCTGCCCCTTCTCCTCCCCGCTGCTATTAAAGAGATTGTCCACCACTATAGGTTATTAATGTCTGATCAGTCGATCATCTGTTCTGTGTCCGCTGCCGACCAGAACTGCTCAATTGCGGAGCTGCCCCATCTTCTGACAGCGGCCGTGGCAGGGTACTGCACATCTGCCTCCTATTCAAATCAATAGGGGGGATGTGCAGTACCCTGAGCACTTGCTGCCGCCGTCACGGAGAACAGCTGATCGGTGGGGGTGCTGGACCCCAACCGATCAGATGATGACTTATCCTAAAGATAGGTCATGATTGACAAAGTAGTGGACAACTTCTTTGACAGTAAAGTTAATCTATCTTTTCAGTGAAAAAAAAAATAATCAACTGGTTTAAAAGAGTTAAAAAAAAATTGATCCTCTTTCAGATGGGTACACTGACACAGATGTGTGAACTGACAGCAAGGCTGCGTATAGTCTGCACACAGCTATGCTACATGCATATGTGTAGATGTTGTTCTTCCATCAAAACAGCCTTGTCCCATTAACCCCTTCATGACCCAGCCTATTTTGACCTTAAAGACCTTGCCGTTTTTTGCAATTCTGACCAGTGTCCCTTTATGAGGTAATAACTCAGGAACGCTTCAATGGATCCTAGCGGTTCTGAGATTGTTTTTTCGTGACATATTGGGCTTCATGTTAGTGGTAAATTTAGGTCAATAAATTCTGTGTTTATTTGTGATAAAAACGGAAATTTGGCGAAAATTTTGAAAATTTCGCAATTTTCACATTTTGAATTTTTATTCTGTTAAACCAGAGAGGTATGTGACACAAAATAGTTAATAAATAACATTTCCCACACGTCTACTTTACATCAGCACAATTTTGGAAACAAAATTTTTTTTTGCTAGGAAGTTATAAGGGTTAAAATTTGACCAGCGATTTCTAATTTTTACAACGAAATTTACAAAACCATTTTTTTTAGGGACCACCTCACATTTGAAGTCAGTTTGAGGGGTCTATATGGCTGAAAATACCCAAAAGTGACACCATTCTAAAAACTGCACTCCTCAAGGTGCACAAAACCACATTCCAGAAGTTTATTAACCCTTCAGGTGCTTCACAGCAGCAGAAGCAACATGGAAGCAAAAAATGAACATTTAACTTTTTAGTCACAAAAATGATTTTTCAGCAACAATTTTTGTATTTTCCCAATGGTAAAAGGAGAAACTGAACAACGAAAGTTGTTGTCCAATTTGTCCTGAGTACGCTGATACCTCATATGTGGGGGTAAACCACTGTTTGGGCGCACGGCAGGGCTTGGAAGGGAAGGAGCGCCATTTGACTTTTTGAATGAAAAATTGGCTGCACTCTCTAGCGGACACCATGTCGCGTTTGGAGAGCCCCTGTGTGCCTAAACATTGGAGATCCCCCACAAATGACCCTATTTTGGAAACTAGACCCCCAAAGGAACTAATCTAGATGTGTGGTGAGCACTTTGAACCCTCAAGTGCTTCACAGAAGTTTATAACGCAGAGCCATGAAAATAAAAAAAAAACAAATTCTTTTCTCAAAAATGATTTTTTAGCCCGCAATTTTTTATTTTGCCAAGGGTAACAGGAGAAATTTGACCCCTAAAGTTGTTGTCCAGTTTCTCCTGAGTATGCTGATACCCAATATGTGGGGGTAAACCACTGTTTGGGCACACGTCGGGGCTCAGAAGGGAAGTAATAATAATATAATAATAATAATTTTATTTATATAGCGCCAACATATTCCGCAGCGCTTTACAAATTATAGAGGGGACTTGTACAGACAATAGACATTACAGCATAACAGAAATACAGTTCAAAACAGATACCAGGAGGAGTGAGGGCCCTGCTCGCAAGCTTACAAACTATGAGGAAAAGGGGAGACACGAGAGGTGGATGGTAACAATTGCTTTAGTTATTCGGACCAGCTATAGTGTAAGGCTCAGGTGTTCATGTAAAGCTGCATGAACCAGTTACCTGCCTAAGTATGTAGCAGTACAGACACAGAGGGCTAATACTGCATAAAGTGTATGAGAACATGATGCGAGGAACCTTTTTTTTTTTTTTTTATTATAAATAGGCCACACAGGGATCGTTAGGTTAATGCATTGAGGCGGTAGGCCAGTCTGAACAAATGAGTTTTTAGGGCACGCTTAAAACTGTGGGGATTGGGGATTAATCGTATTAACCTAGGTAGTGCATTCCAAAGAATCGGCGCAGCACGTGTAAAGTCTTGGAGACGGGAGTGGGAGGTTCTGATTATTGAGGATGCTAACCTGAGGTCATTAGCGGAGCGGAGGGCAAGGGTAGGGTGGTAGACTGATACCAGGGAGGAGATGTAGGGTGGTGCTGAGCCATGGAGTGCTTTGTGGATGAGGGTAGTAGTTTTGTACTGGATTCTGGAGTGGATGGGTAGCCAGTGTAATGACTGGCACAGGGTAGAGGCATCGGTGTAACGGTTGGTGAGGAATATGATCCTGGCAGCAGCATTCAGGACAGATTGGAGCGGGGAGAGTTTTGCAAGAGGGAGACCGATTAGTAGAGAGTTACAATAGTCCAGACGAGAATGAATAAGTGAAACAGTCAGAGTTTTTGCAGAGTCGAAATTAAGAAAAGGGCGAATTCTAGAAATGTTTTTGAGATGCAGGTAAGAAGAGCGAGCCAGTGATCGGATGTAGGGGGTGAATGAAAGGTCAGAATCAAGGATGACCCCAAGGCAGCGGGCATGTTGCTTTGGAGTAATGGTGGAACCGCACACGGAGATGGCAATGTCAGGCAAAGGTAGGTTAGTAGAGGGAGAGAACACGAGGAGTTCAGTTTTTGACAGGTTTAGTTTCAGATAGAGGGAGGACATGATGTTAGAGACAGCGGTAAGACAATCACTGGTGTTTTCTAAAAAGGTCGGTGTGATATCGGGAGCAGAAGTGTATAATTGGGTGTCGTCAGCATAGAGATGGTACTGGAAACCAAATCTACTGATTGTTTGTCCAATAGGGGCAGTATACAACGAGAAGAGTAGGGGGCCTAGGACTGATCCTTGAGGAACCCCAACAGTAAGGGGAAGGTGAGAGGAGGAGGAACCAGCAAAACATACAGTGAAGGATCGGTCAGAGAGATAGGAGGAGAACCAGGAGAGAACGGTGTCCTTGAGGCCGATGGAGCGGAGCATAGTGAGGAGGAGCTGATGATCCACAGTGTCGAATGCTGCAGAGAGATCCAAGAGAATTAGCATGGAGTAGTGACCATTAGATTTAGCTGTTAGTAGGTCATTAGAGACTTTAATGAGGGCAGTTTCAGTAGAGTGTAAAGAGCGGAAGCCAGATTGAAGAGGGTCGAGAAGAGAGTTATCTGAGAGATAGCGGGTAAGACGGGAGTGGACCAGGCGTTCGAGGAGTTTAGAGATGAAGGGAAGATTAGAGACAGGTCTATAATTAGCGGCACAGTTTTGATCGAGGGATGGTTTTTTAAGTAATGGATGTATGATGGCATGCTTAAATGAGGAGGGAAAAATACCGGAAGTGAGGGAAAGGTTGAATATTTTTGTTAGGTGAGAGGTGATAGCCGGGGAAAGGGACTGGAGGAGATGTGACGGAATGGGGTCACTGGTGCAAGTGGTCGGGCGAGAAGATGCAAGGAGCCTGCTTACTTCTTCTTCTGTAACTGCTTCAAAGTCAGAGAGTGAACTAGATGCAGTGGGGGAGGGAGGACAGTGCATGGTATGAAGAGATTGGGAGATGATTTCCTGTCGAATGTGGTCAATTTTTTCTTTGAAGTAATTGGCCAGATCGTCAGCACGGAGATCCGTGGTTGGGGCCTGCTCTCTTGGGTTGAGTAGGGACTGGAACGTGTCAAAGAGACGTTTAGGGTTATTGGACAGGGAGGTGATGAGGGTGTTGAAGTAGGTTTGTTTGGAGAGGTGAAGGGCAGAATTGTATGTCTTTAGCATGAACTTATAATGGATGAAATCTTCGGGTAGATTAGATTTTCTCCACAGACGTTCTGCGCACCTGGAGCACCGCTGCAGGAAACGTGTTTGCAGCGTGTGCCACGGTTGTTGCCGTCTGTGCCGAGTTGTTTTATGTATAGGAGGAGCAGCTTCATCCAGAGCACTTTGCAGGGTTTCATTGTAATGCTTCAATGCAGAATCAGGACATGAGATGGAGGAAATAGGGGCCAAAAGTAGTGACTTTTGAAATGCAGACTTTGATGGAATGGTCTGCGGACGTCATGTTGCGTTTGCAGAGCCCCTGGTGTGCCTAAACAGTAGAAACCCCCCACAAGTGACCCCATTTTGGAAACTAGACCCCCCAAGGAACTTATCTAGATATGTGGTGAGCACTTTGAACCCCCAAGTGCTTCACAGACGTTTACAACGCAGAGCCGTGAAAATAAAAAATCATTTTTCTTTCCTCAAAAATGATGTTTTAGCAAGCAATTTCCCTACCCTTAACCCTAGTTCTTACCCCAACCTTAGTGGAAAAAAAAAAATATTTATTTTTTTGTTGTCCCTACCTATGGGGGTGACAAAGGGGGGGGGGGGGTCATTTACTTTTTTTTTTATTTTGATCACTGAGATAGGTTATATCTCAGTGATCAAAATTCACTCTGGAACGAATCTGCCGGCCGGCAGATTCGGCGGGCGCACTGCACATGCGCCCGCCATTTTGGAAGATGGCGGCGCCCAGGAAAGATGGACGGACCCCGGGAGGCCAGGTAAGTATAAGGGGGGGGAGATCAGGGCACGGGAGGCGTCTGAGCACGGGGGCTGGATCGGAGCATGGGGGGGTGGATCGGAACACGGGGGGGTGGATTGGAGCACGGAGTGGGGGATCGCTGTGCGGGCGGGTGGATCGGAGCACGGGGGGGATCGCTGTGCGGGGGGGATCGGAGTGCGGGGGGGTTTGATTGGAGCACGGGGGGTGTGATTGGAGCACGGGGGGAGCGGACAGGAGGACGGGGGAGCGGAGCACAGGACGGAGGGGAGCGGACCACAGATCGGGTGGCTGGGGGGGCGATCGGTGGGGTGGGTGCACATTAGTGTTTCCAGCCATGGCCGATGATATTGCAGCATCGGCCATGGCTGGATTGTAATATTTCACCATTTTTTTAGGTGAAATATTACAAATCGCTCTGATTGGCTGTTGAAAGTGAAACTGCCAATCAGAGCGATCGTAGCCACGGGGGGGTGAAGCCACCCCCCCTGGGCTAAACTACCACTCCCCCTGTCCCTGCAGATTGGGTGAAATGGGAGTTAACCCTTTGACCCGATCTGCAGGGACGCGATTTTTCCATGACGCATATGCTGCGTCATGGGTCGGAATGGCACCGACTTTCATGACGCAGCGTATGCGTCAAAGGTCGGGAGGGGGTTAAAGCTTCAAACACCGGTAATTTTTACCATAAGCAAATAACGCACTGATGTTCATCGAACAGAACTCGGAAGGCATCCAACTGCTGTCTGATTTTCTTTTCATTGACCCAAAGACTTATCAGGACTGTGGAGTCGGTAAGCCAAACCTGACTCCTCAATTTCCCTGACTCCACAGCACTGGACACTATTGAGCATGTGCATGAAGTGCAGCACAGATTCATCTCAACTGAAAGCCGAGATTCTTAGGTCAGGAACAGAACAGACATTTATAGGACATTTCATAACTTTCCCAAATTCTTATGAAACCATTTACAACACATCCTGCATTGTACTACTGTACCCAATGTATTATATATATTAGGAATCAGAGTCCGTCCATTTTATTCCGACTCCACCAAAATGGACACTGACTCCGACTTCTCAGCCCTGCTTGTCATGGTAAGTTTGTCTCCATGTTTTGGTGTGAACAGCTCCATAGACTATGAATAAAACAGGTAGGACTTGCACATGAAAATCTGATGTCTGAATGAGCCCTAAGGTTAGAGACAATTTTTTTTTCCCCTCGGGTTTTGCTCTGAAAATGTGCGAAATAAACGCTCAAAAGAACATATGCATCTAATACATAAAACCGGCCTGCTGTTCATATGTTCAGGCTCCCAAATGACTTCAGGTTTCCAAAGACGCCAAGCGGTGACCTGACCATTCTGGTATTTTATGCTCTACACTACACAGCACAATTAGGCTATGTGCACATGTAGTCTGGGTCCACTGCGGATTTTTCCGCAGCGGATTCCAGCAGATTTGATAAATCCGCAGTGGAAAACCGCTGCGGATTTACCGCGGTTTTCCTGCGGTTTCCACTGCGGATTTACAACTGCGGGTTTCCATAAGGGCAGTTGTAAATCCGCACAAAAGAAGTGACATGCTGCAGATTGTAGACCGCTGCGTTTCCACGCGTTTTTTTCCGCAGCATCTGCACAGCGTTTTTTTTCCCCCATACGTTTACATTGAACTGTAAATGCAGGGGAAACTGCTGCGGATCTGCAGCTGTGGAAACGCTGCGGATCCGCAGGAAAATCCGCATCGTGTGCACATAGCCTTAATGTGGAGGCTGGAAAAAAAAAATTTGCCTGCAGACAAAACTGTTAAAAAAGCACACAAAAAAAGAAAAAAAGACTTGAGGAAAAAAAATGCTGGTGTTTCTTGAAGCATATTTTCATTGGAAAAGGTTCTCCCACCTTAAAACTAATTTCTGGACATACCCTAATGAGACTCCACAAGATTGCTGTAGGCGTCCTGTGATATCTGGCACCAAGACTTTAGCCGCATAGCCTTTAAGGCCTGCAAGTTATGAGGGGCATCTGCCAGAGCTCATCTCAGAGAACTGATTAGATTTAGACCTAGATGCCAAGTCAGTCCCAAAGATGCTCAGGTAATTGCCCAATTTTCCAGCTTGCGAGCAAGGAACCGAATATTCTCTTTCTGCCCAATATATCGTCTCCTCGTCAACAGAAGCCATTGTGAAACGATAAGGAAAAGAAATATGTGAAATCTGTCCTTACCAGGGTCAGTGGGTGCTGTGCTACACAAACAAGCAATACGGCTAGCACAAAGCACTGTGTGATAGAGGCATTTAGTCAACCCCTTCTAAGTTATGCAGCCAAAATATTCAGTAATACATAAGGCTATGTTCACATGCAGCGTTTTTTCTGCAGCCAAAAGCTGCTGTCTTGAGTATAAAAAAGCAGATTCTGCTGTTTCTTTAGCTGTGTGTTTTGTCTTCTGTAGGTGTTTAATAAAATCAGTTTTCTCTATCGCTTCTCATTGGGGGACACAGGAATCATGGGGTGTATGCTGCTGACACTATGCACAAAAAAAGTTAGCTCCTCCTCTGCAGTGTACACCCCACCGACTGGCATTATACTCTTCAGTTTAGCTTAGTGTCAGTAGGAGGTGTACACGGGTCTTTCATTAGACCCTTATCTACCTCAATGTGCATCGTTCCTTTTCAGATTTTCCGGAGAGATAAAGGATGAACAGTCACACCTGTAATCCCACAAGGCGGAATAGGAGTACGGCGTGTACTGCCACCCTGTATCCTCATAGATCCTACAGCAGGACCAAGATCCTAGCACACAAGCGTGCTTAGAAGTCCGGTCCTAGCTCCGTCCCCCACCCACTCGCCCACCGGAGCCTGTCTGTTGCGGAGACGAGGACGTCCATCAGCTCCCTGGACGTCTGATATCTTCCCCGGATTGAGGTTAGTAAGGACGGCGTGGGATGTGTTAGGTGAGTATTCCATTTACCCCTACCCTCCTCAGATCCGGGGTGGTCATTGGGGAGTCCCTTGGGATCCGGCAGTCGCCTCCATTTCACCGTGCAGCGCAGTTTTTTCCAGGCTGCCTTGGCCTGGTCGGCGCCTTATTGGCCTCACGCGTGGCAGTACTTCCTCTGGCGGCCGCATCCCTTAGTCTGGCGCGGTGACCTTACAGGCAACCGTGCTGCCCTTTTCCTGCCGCACTGTGTTCTGATGCGGCGCGGTGGCCGTGCAGGCAGCCGCGCCGCTTCCTTCCCAGCCACACCGCTTTCCTCCTGCAGCCAGACTATTTTCTGACATGGCACGGCTACCTTGTAGGCAACCGCGCTGCTTTCACCTGCGGCCGCACTGCTTTCTGTCCCGGCGCGGCGGCCTTGTAGGCAACCGCGCCGCCTCATCCTGCGGCCGCACTGTGCCTTTTTGTCATGGCGCGGTGGCCTTGCAGGCTACTGCGCTGTTTTTTCCGGGCATCCACACTTCTTTTGGCTCTGTGGCCTTTCCCGCCGGCCTCAAATTTAGGCCCCGGCTTCTACCGGGGCCTACTTCCGGCGCCGCGACTCCTCCCACTTCCTTTCCCTCGGGCGGGCTTTTCTCCCGCCTGACTATCATCGGCGAGCTCTGCCCCCCGGCGCCATCTTGGTGCTCCTGGCCTGGCGGTTAGCCGCCCACCACTCCCTGTGCAGCCGCAGGTCCTTATTTCAGCGCCAGGAACGCTATTCTTCGCCCATCTTAAGGGCGCGAATTCCTGGCATCCTCACATCTCCCCACTGCTGTTCTGTCAGGCCTGCAGCAAGTTTCGGACAAGAGGGTGCACCAGATGTGACTGCCTGTTCTCCTAGGGGCTATCGTTCCTGAGGAGCATCTTCCAAGCCGTGCAACCTTCCATCTGGAAACCGCAGCGTCTGCCGTGAGTAGCTCTGCACTGCAGACTGACATTCTCCCCAGCCCCCCTGTCCCCTAACCTTCTGACATTTTCCTCAGGGGCCCATTCGGAATTTTAAGGGAGGTCGCTCCCGGCCTCCTACCTTTTCCCTACTTCCTGTGCCTTAGTGATACACTTTGCGTGTTCGTCTTGTAACCGCAAGCTCCCCTCAGGCAGGCCTGCAGCAACCCACATTATGCTCACCGCCCAGGACCCCCCTGCTGCTCTGCCTGAGAGCGAAGTCCCCACCCCAGGCTGGGCCTCCTCACTGTCTCTATCAGTAGCGGATCTCACAGGGGTGTCCCAGACCCTTGTGTCCGTGCTCGATCGGTTGCCCCTGCAGACTTCCGTAGTAGCCAGCGGGTCGCAAGAAGCTCCGTCCGAGACTTCCAATACAGGCCGCGAAAGATCCAAACAGGAACGCCAATCTGAGTTCTCTTCTGGGTCCATCTCGCCCCACGGTCCTTCTCTGTGGTCGACTTCTACGGAACCCGCAGATCAGGCGGTTTCGTTTAGACGGTCTAAACTACCTCCCAAGGTATTTGCTCCTCATCCTGAATTCGATGATTTTCTGGCCAGAGAAAGAGAGAATTCGACCAGACGTTTTCAAAGAGGCAAGCGCCTTGGCGTTTTATATCCCTTTCCTCCGGATCTCATCGCCAACTGGAATGAGAGGCGATAGAGAACGACTTCTCCCTCTTGGAATCCGCCGGCTTCTAGACTTGCCACCAACACAGTCTTCACGCTGTCCGGTGGGGCATCTCTGAAAGATTCCATCGATAGGATCATTGAATCCTTCGCAAAGTCGGCTTTTGAAGCTGCCGCATCCTCCCTATGGCCTGGCCTTTGCTTCCACTTGGGTTTCGAAGTCTGTATCCGAATGGGCTAAACAACTCCGTTGGGGCATTCAAGCCAGAGCTCCACCAGACCGGCTGGTGGAACTTGCCACCCAGATTACTCACGCCGGGGAATATTTGGTTTCTGCTTCCCTGGACGCCGCGTCTTGTGCTTTCTCAGGCGCCCAGTAATGTTGTTGCCAGCTGTCGCACCGTTTGGCTCAAGGCCTGGCAGGCGGTTTTGTCATCAAATAAGTCTCTTACCAACCTGCCATTTCAAGGATCACGTCTTTTCTGTTCCAAGCTGGACTAAATTATTAAAGACGCCACCGGCGGAACCAGTCCCTTCTCCCTCGGTGCAATTCTCGCCTACCTCCCCCTAGGCGGCAACTTCGATCTTTTTGGCCTTTTTCATCATTCGCGGCATCAGATTCATTTTCCCAACAGCAGAGGCCACAGGCACGTTAAGAGAAGAAGATATCCTTCAGACCCACTCCTTCCTGGCGTTCCCGCTACTCCTAAGGTAGATGCTCCAGGTCTAGGACTGGAAGATCCACCAGGGGTGGACTCGGAGTTCTCGGCCAAGGTTTCCAGGATCCTCCTTTGGGCAATGGTAACGGTCCTGGTGAGATCCGCGGTGCATGTCCCCAGTGTGGACATTTAGGCTAGGTTCACATTGCGTTAATGGGTTAACGCTAACGGACTGCGTTGCACGGCGGAAATGTCGCAATTAACGCCGTGCAATGGGTCCGTTAGCGCACCCATTGACAGCAATGTGATTTCTGCCTGTAGCGCATCGCTAGCGCATGCCATTTTCGGCACGCGCTAGTGATGTGCCGTTCTTTTGTGACGGACCTCGGACGCTGCTTGCAGCATCCGAGGTCCGTCCCTCGCTAGCGCAGATTGGGGATCTGCGCTAGCGGGGACGGCGAACGCGGCCCCAAAATAAACATTGCGTTAGCGCAATCCGCTAGCGCTATGCGCTTAACGGATTGCCTAACGCAATGTGAACCTAGGCTTGGGCCGCCGACTTCCCAAGCCGCGAGGGCCTCGCGGCAGGGGAATGGTCCTTGTTTCAGGAGGTCTTCCATCAGATTTTTCTTCGATGGGGGACTGCGGAAGTGGACCTCACGGCGTCCCGAATGAACAGGAAGGTCCCTTGGGTCGTCCCAAGATCCCGCGATCCTTGCGCAGTGGTGTTGATGCTCTGGCCATTCCTTGGTCGCAGTTCGTGCTCCCCTTTCTGTTTCCACCCCGGCCCTTGTTTCCCAAGCTTTTGAAAAAGATCAGGGCGGAAGGGGTGCCGGTCATTCTAATCGCCCCGGATTGGCCCAGGAGATCTTGGTTTGCGGAGATCATCAATCTTCTTGCGGACGCCCCCTGGCGCCTTCCAGACAGACCCGATCTGCTGTCTCAGGGTCCGAACTGCCACCCGAATTCTCGGTCACTCAGTTTAACGGTGTGGCTGTTGAGACTGCAGTTCTAAGAGCGTCCGGCCTTTCGGTCCGGATGGTTCACACTATGATCCAGACTTGGAAGCCTTCGTCTTCCAGGATCTACTATCGTACCTGGAAGGCTTGCTTCCGTTGGTGCGAGTCCAACCGCTTTTCACCTATGTCCTTTTCCCTGCCTTCAATTTTGGCTTTCCTTCAAGCAGGACTGGATTCGGGCCTCGCTCTTAGTTCCCTAAAGGGCCAGGTTTCTGCGCTCTCCTTCCCTTTCAGAGGATGTTATCATCTCGGCCGCAGGTTAAGACCTTCCTTCAAGGAGTAGCCCATGTTGTCCCTCCGTACAGGGTCTCTGTGGATTCATGGGATTTAAAGCTTGTGCTGGACGTTCTGAGGGGTTCCCCCCTTTGAGCCTCTCAGGGAGTTTTCCCTGTCAGTTCTCTCTCGGAAGGTGGCTTTTCTTGTGGCCATCACTTCGATCCACCGTGTTTTCGAGTTGGCGGCCCTTTCTTGCCGACCTCCTTTCTTGGTTATCCACCAGGACAAGGTGGTCCTCAGGCCTCCGCCTTCCTTCCTTCCTAAGGTGGTTTCCACCATCCACCTCAACGAGGACATCATTCTACCTTCCTTTTGTCCAGCTCCGACTTATCCTCTGGAACGATCGTTGAACAAGCTGGACCTCGTCAGGGCAGTGAGGATCTACCTGGCTAGATCGGCCGCTTTCTGGAAGACGGATTCTCTTTTCGTCATCCCTGATGGCACGCGTAGAGGCCTGCCGGCTTCCAAGGCGACTGTTGCTCGCTGGATCAGAACGGCAATTTTGGAGGCTTACCGGGTCAAGAACAGAGTGCCCCCTCCTGAGATAAAGGCTCACTCTACCCGGACAGTCGGTGCTTCCTGGGCGGTTCACCACAGGGCTTCCGCCCTATGGCTTTGCAAAGCGGCAACCTGGTCTTCCAAACACACGTTCGCCAAATTTTACAAGGTCCATACCTATGCTTTGGCGGACGCCAGCCTTGGCAGAAGGATCCTGCAGGCAGCAGTGGTGAGTCCTCTGATTTGATGGAAGTCTGTTTTTTCCACCCCAGGGACTGCTTTGGGATGTCACATGGTTCCTGTGTCCCCCAATGAGAGGCGATAGAGAAAACAGGATTTTTGGTTGCGTATCCACGGTATTCACGGTGGAAAATGAAATGCTAGGTGAAATCCCAAGAAACAATGAAAACCCTATATTAAGGGTCACCAATCTAACCCAAGAAGAGGTGCGAAACCGGCTAAATAAGATTAAAATAGATAAATCTCCGGGTCCGGATGGCATACACCCACGAGTACTAAGAGAACTAAGTAATGTAATAGATAAACCATTATTTCTTATTTTTAGTGACTCTATAGCGACAGGGTCTGTTCCGCAGGACTGGCGCATAGCAAATGTGGTGCCAATATTCAAAAAGGGCTCTAAAAGTGAACCTGGAAATTATAGGCCAGTAAGTCTAACCTCTATTGTTGGTAAAATATTTGAAGGGTTTCTGAGGGATGTTATTCTGGATTATCTCAATGAGAATAACTGTTTAACTCCATATCAGCATGGGTTTATGAGAAATCGCTCCTGTCAAACCAATCTAATCAGTTTTTATGAAGAGGTAAGCTATAGACTGGACCACGGTGAGTCATTGGACGTGGTATATCTCGATTTTTCCAAAGCGTTTGATACCGTGCCGCACAAGAGGTTGGTACACAAAATGAGAATGCTTGGTCTGGGGGAAAATGTGTGTAAATGGGTTAGTAACTGGCTTAGTGATAGAAAGCAGAGGGTGGTTATAAATGGTATAGTCTCTAACTGGGTCGCTGTGACCAGTGGGGTACCGCAGGGGTCAGTATTGGGACCTGTTCTCTTCAACATATTCATTAATGATCTGGTAGAAGGTTTACACAGTAAAATATCGATATTTGCAGATGATACAAAACTATGTAAAGCAGTTAATACAAGAGAAGATAGTATTCTGCTACAGATGGATCTGGATAAGTTGGAAACTTGGGCTGAAAGGTGGCAGATGAGGTTTAACAATGATAAATGTAAGGTTATACACATGGGAAGAGGGAATCAATATCACCATTACACACTGAACGGGAAACCACTGGGTAAATTTGACAGGGAGAAGGACTTGGGGATCCTAGTTAATGATAAACTTACCTGGAGCAGCCAGTGCCAGGCAGCAGCTGCCAAGGCAAACAGGATCATGGGGTGCATTAAAAGAGGTCTGGATACACATGATGAGAGCATTATACTGCCTCTGTACAAATCCCTAGTTAGACCGCACATGGAGTACTGTGTCCAGTTTTGGGCACCGGTGCTCAGGAAGGATATAATGGAACTAGAGAGAGTACAAAGGAGGGCAACAAAATTAATAAAGGGGATGGGAGAACTACAATACCCAGATAGATTAGCGAAATTAGGATTATTTAGTCTAGAAAAAAGACGACTGAGGGGCGATCTAATAACCATGTATAAGTATATAAGGGGACAATACAAATATCTCGCTGAGGATCTGTTTATACCAAGGAAGGTGACGGGCACAAGGGGGCATTCTTTGCGTCTGGAGGAGAGAAGGTTTTTCCACCAACATAGAAGAGGATTCTTTACTGTTAGGGCAGTGAGAATCTGGAATTGCTTGCCTGAGGAGGTGGTGATGGCGAACTCAGTCGAGGGGTTCAAGAGAGGCCTGGATGTCTTCCTGGAGCAGAACAATATTGTATCATACAATTATTAGGTTCTGTAGAAGGACGTAGATCTGGGTATTTATTATGATGGAATATAGGCTGAACTGGATGGACAAATGTCTTTTTTCGGCCTTACTAACTATGTTACTATGTTACTATGTTACCGTTAAATCTGTTTCTTGGAGCCTTCATTGGGGGACACCGCACCCTCCCATGTTGTGCAGTTTTCTGTGGTTCTATGTTCTATGACTGTTCTCAGGTTTACAGTTCTCATCTTTGCAGTTATGTTATTTCAACCTTGTTTTTTCTCCTACTGCTTTCTCACTAACTGAAGTTCATAATGCCAGTCGGTGGGGTGTACACTGCAGAGGAGGAGCCAACTTTTTTTGTGAATAGTGTCAGCCTCCTAGTGGCAGCAGCATACACCCAATGGTTCCTGTGTCCCCCAATGAAGGCTCCGAGAAACAGATTTTACGGTAAGCAACCAAAAATCCTGTTTTATTCACCAAACGGGAAGTAAAACCTTTCTGCTGTGGGTTTTTTTTGCTGCCTTTCTTCACTTTCTCATTGCTTCCTATGGGTGAAACCCCATGATAGAAGTGACATGCTACAGATATCAAAACCGCTGCAGTACTCAAATTCTCGGGTGCTAACTGAGTGCCTTGGGCGTGCTCGAAAAATGTTTGAGTCCCTGCGGCTGTTCAACAGCCACAACACATGCGGGGATTACCTGCTTGTTAGCCGCCAGACATGCAGCCGCAGGGACTCAAACATATTTGTCGAGCACGCCAAAGACACTTGGTTAGCACCCAAGCATGCTAAGATAACACCTAATCGGAGCACGCCAGCTCGTCACTAGTAATGGTGATACACTGTGCTTTGTTAGTGCTACCATTCCATTTTGAAACCTACAGTAGACCCCTCAAGCAATTTTTCTAGACGTGTGGAGAGCACCTTTAACCCACAGGTGATTCACAGAATTTTACAACATTGATCTGTGAAAATGAAAGAATATATATTTTTCCCACAAAAAAATGTCGTTTTAGCCCCAAATTTTCTGATTTTCACAAGGATAGCAGGGGAAAATGGACCCCCAAAGTGTTGGGTAATTTCTCCTGAGTACACCAATACCTCATGTGTGGTTGAAAACTACTTTTGAGGCACAGTGCAAAGCTCAGAAGTGAAGGAGCACGGTATTGGAGTTCAGATTTTGCTGGACTGGTTTGAGGGTGCCATGTCACATTGGCAGAGCCCCTGAGGTGCCAGATCAGTAGAACCCCCTATATGTGATGTCATTTTACAAGCTACACCTCTAAATGAATTCATCTAGGGGTGCAGTGATTATATTGACCCCACAGGTCTGTCACATAATTTTATACTATTGGGCAGTGAAGAAAAAATAATTACATTTTTACCATAAAAATTTAGTTTTAGCTCCAGATTTTACATTTTCACACAAGAAGTGGGTAAAAATGGCACCAAAATTTGTCCCACAATTTCTGCTGAATGTAGAAAAACCCCATATGTGGCTGTACTGTACTGGTTAGCCACACGGAGAGACTCTGGAGGAACGGAACGCTATTTGCCTACTGGAGCACAGATTTTCCTAGAACAGTTTGCGGACTCCATATACAGAGCCCCTAAGAACTGGAATAACAGAATACCTCCCTCAAGTGACCCTATTTTGGAAATTATACCCAGAGGAATCTATTCACTATGCTGAGGCAACAGAGTGAAGCCGGGGTCACACTAGAGAGAAACACGGACGAGCGAGAGTCGCAAAAACAATGCTTTGCACACGGACCAATGTTTCTCTATGGGGCAGCTCCCATCAGCCGTATATTTCTCCGCCGTATTTTACGGGCTGAGAAAATTGCAGCATGCTGCGTTTGTCAGCGTATTGCGCAAAAGATCCGCCAATGAAAGTCTATGGGGGCAAGAAAAATACGGATTACACACGGACCATGTGTGTGACTTGCGAGAAATATGCAGCGGTGTCCTATAGAAAAGCCGGCAATTCAGTGCGGTGTACAGTAAAATCACTGACAGGTTAGAATAGAATAAATGTCTACACATAGAATAGGTATTAGAGATATATAGATATACTGTATATATCTCTATCAGTGACACACACCTACAGTCATGGACAAAAATTTTGAGAATGAGACAAATATTAATTTTTCCAAAGTCTACTGCTTCATTTTTGCTAATGGCAATTTGCATATACTCCTGAATGTCAGAGTGATCAACTTAACAGCAATTACTGTACTTGCAAAGTCAATATTTGCCCAGAAAATGAACTTTAACCCCCAAAACACATTTCAACATCATTGCAGTCCTGCCTTAAAAGGAGCAGCTAACATCGTTTTAGTGATTGATCCATTAACACAGGTGTGGGTGTTGATGAGGACAGGGCTGGCGATCAATCAGTCATGATTAAGTAAGAATGACATCACTGGACACTTTAAAAGGAGGCTGGTGCTTGGTATCATTGTTTCTCTTCAGTTAACCATGGTTATCTCTAAAGAAACACGTGCAGCCTTCATTGCACTGCACAAAAATGGCCTAACAGGGAAGAGTATCGCAGCTACAAAGATTGCACCTCAGTCAACAATCTATCGCATCATCAAGAACTTCAAGGAGAGAGCTTCCATTGTTGTCAAAATGGCTCCAGGGCGCCCAAGAAAGACCAGCAAGCGCCAGGACCGTATCTTAAAACTGTTTCAGCTGCGGGATCGGACTACCAGCAGTGCCGAGCTTGCTCAGGAATGGCAGCAGGCTGGTGTGAGTGCTTCTGCACGCACTGTGAGGCAGAGACTCTTTGAGCAAGGCCTGGTTTCAAGGAGGGCAGCAAAGAAGCCACTTCTCTCCAGAAAAAACATCAGGGACCGACTGATATTCTGCAAAAGGTACAGGGAGTGGTCTGCTGAGGACTGGGGCAAAGCCATTTTCTCTGATGAATCCCCTTTTCGATTGTTTGGGACATCTGGAAAACAGCTTATTTGGAGAAGAAGAGGTGAGCGCTACCACCAGTCTTGTCTCATGCCAACTGTAAAGCATCCTGAAACCATTCATGTGTGGGGTTGCTTCTCAGCCAAGGGAATCAGCTCAATCACAGTCTTGCCTAAAAACACAGCCATGAATAAAGAATGGTACCAGAATGTCCTCCAAGAGCAACTTCTCCCAACCGCCCAAGAGCAGTTTGGCACCCAACAATGCCTTTTCCAGCATGATGGAGCACCTTGCCATAAAGCAAAGGTGATAACTAAATGGCTCATGGAACAAAACATAGAGATTTTGGGTCCATGGCCTGGAAACTCCCCAGATCTTAATCCCATTGAGACCTTGTGGTCAATCATCAAGAGACGGGTGGACAAACAAAAACCAACAAATTCTGGCAAAATACAAGCATTGATTATGCAAGAATGGACTGCTATCAGTCAGGATTTGGTCCAGAAGTTGATTGAGAGCATGCCAGGGAGAATTGCAGAGGTCTTGAAGAAGAAGGGTCAACACTGCAAATATTGACTTGCTGCATTAACTCATTCTAACTGTCAATATAACCTATTGGTACTCATAATATGATTGCAATTATATTTCTGTATGTGATATAAACATCAGACAAACACTAATAAAAACCAGAGGGCAGCAGATCATGTGAAAATATAATTTTGGAGTCATTCTCAAAAATTTTGGCCATGACTGTATATATTTATATTTAGTACAGAGCTAGATAGCAGAAAAGCCGGTAATTCAATTGCCGGCTTTTGCTATCTCCTTACCAAACCCGACAGGATTTGAGACATGGTTTACATACAGTAAACTATTTCATATCCATTATATTTTTACATATTCCTTACTAATAATGTTACAAGTGGCTGTGTGTAAAATTTGGCAGCTCTAGGTGTTAGAATAAGGGTTAAAAGCACAGAAAAAACTGGCGTGGGCTCCCGTGCAATTTTCTCCGCCAGAGTGGGAAAGCCAGTGACTGAGGGCAGATATTAACAGCCTAGAGAAGGACCATGGTTATTAACCCCCCCCCCCCAAGGCTAAAGACATCTGCCCCCAGCCACCCTAGAAAAGGCACATATGTTAGATGTGCATATTCTGGCACTTAGCCACTCTCTTCCCACTCCCGAATAGCGGTGGGATATGGGTTAATAAGGGGTTAATGTCACCTTGCTAATGAAAGGTGACATTAAGCCTGGTTAATAATGGAGAGGTGTCAATAGGACACCTATCCATTATTAATCCAATAGTAATAAAGGGTTAAATACACACACACACATTATGAATAAAGTATTTTAGTGAAATAAATACACATGGGGTTTTAATATCTTTATCGTACTCTCAATCCAACTGACACCAATATCCCATACCTGTCCGCCGTACAATCATGTCCCACGATGTAAATCCATCTGAAGGGGTTAAATAATTTTACACCCAGAAGCCTGCTAATGCAGCCACCCCAGGCTGTAAAAACTGGGGAATGAATGGAATGCAGCTTCGTTGAATTGCGGTGCTGTGCCTCCTGGTGGTATAAACACATATGAACTCTAGCGTTGGAATTTTTCTGAATATTTTCTCACGCTAGAGTCTTGTTGTATTTTCCTGAGGAAGGAATCATGTGCATTCCGAAACACGTAGAATAAACCACCGTTCAATTGTACACTTTGTCTGATTTGGATTGGCTGGCAGCGCGGATCATAACCCACAAATCCTCCTATTCAGCGATTTAGCTATGGTCGCACGTCGACCGGTGGATCTGCAGCAGCTGGTACTATATGCTTCTTAACATTCTTCATCCGGTGAGCAGTTACACTACTGATAAATCTTCTCTTAAAATTGTGAGATGAGACACTATCTGCGCTTCTTCTTTCCTACAAGTTATATTACTAATCACGTATTTCAGAGATTTACACGGAAAAGCCCGGCATAAGTGCACAGCGCAGAATAAATGTGCGCCAAGCCTTACTGCAATCTTTGGGAGGACGAATGAACAAATAAACAGCAGGTGAAGAAATGGTTTTATTTATTTTTACACCGTTCCTCGTGCAGTATAAGTGTTTAGGCAACTTAATTCTTCGGGTCAGTGTGATTACAGCGAGACTAGATGTCACAATATTGTATGAAATATCATATAAGTTTAGTTTCTCTGCCAGCACATATAGGGTGGGCGTTGACCTCCCTTCACTCTGTGTTTAGCTTGCCTTGTCAATGTATGTGGGGAAGTTTTATTGAAGAAAGGTATTTACGACTGGCATAGCTGCAGTGGAAAGTTACTCGTACCCCTCCCAACTGCACTAGCAGAAACTGGTTTAGAAGTTCTTGTAAAACATGAAGTCCTTTGTTCTAATATGATAAGATATTGGGCCAACGACTTGGGCTAAGAGAATATTAACCCCTTCCCGACCTTTGACGCCACGTAGGCGTCATGAAAGTCGGTGCCAATCCGACCTATGACGCCTATGTGGCGGCATGGAAAGATCGCATCCCTGCAGATCGGGTGAAAGGGTTAACTCCAATTTCACCCGATCTGCAGGGACAGGGGGAGTGGTACCCCCCGTGGCTACGATCGCTCTGATTAGCAGTTTCACTTTCAACAGCCAATCAGAGCGATTTGTAATATTTCACCTATTAAAACTGGTGAAATATTACAATCCAGCCATCGCCGATGTTGCAATATCATCGGCCATGGCTGGAAACACTGATGTGCCCCCACCCCACCGATCGCCCCCCCCCCCCAAGCCACCGATCTGTCCTGCACACAGTGTTCCGCTCCCCTCCATCCTCCTGTCTGCTCCCCCTGTGCTCTTGTTCGCTCCCCCCGTGCTCCAATCCCCCCGTGCTCCGATCCACCCCCCGTGCTCCGATCCACTCCCCCATGCACCGATCCACCCCGGGCTCCGATACCCCCCCATGCTCCGATCCACCCCCCCAAGCTCCGATCCACCCCCCCCGTGCTCCCTTCCCACCCCATCATACTTACCGAGCCTCCCGGGGTCCGTCCGTCTTCTCCATGGGCGCCGCCATCTTCCAAAATGGCGAGCACATGCGCAGTGCGCCCACCGAATCTGCCGCCCGGCAGATTCGTTCCAATGTGCATTTTGATCACTGTGATAAAACCTATCACAGTGATCAAAATAAAAAAAATAGTAAATGACCCCCCCGCCTTTGTCACCCCCATAGGTAGGGACAATAATAAAATAAATAATTTTTTTTTTCCCACTTAGGTTAGAATTAGGGTTAGGGTTTCGATATGTGCACACGTATTCTGGTCCTCTGCGGATTTTTCCACTGCAGATTTGATAAATCCGCAGTGCTAAACCTCTGCGGATTTATAGCGGATTTACCGCGGTTTTTCGGCGCATTTCACTGCGGTTTTACAACTGCGATTTTCTATTGGAGCAGTTGTAAAACCGCTGCGGAATCCGCAGAAAGAAGTGACATGCTGCGGACTGTAAACCGCTGCGTTTCCGTGCAATTTTTCTGCAGCATGTGTACAGCGATTTTTGTTTCCCATAGGTTTACATTGAACTGTAAACTCATGGGAAACTGCTGCGGATCCGCAGCATTTTCCGCAGCGTGTGCACATACCTTTAGAATTAGGCTATGTGCACACGGTGCGGATTTGGCTGCGGATCCGCAGCGGATTGGCCGCTGCGAATTCGCTGCAGTGTTCCATCAGGTTTACAGTACCATGTAAACCTATGGAAAACCAAATCCGCTGTGCCCATGGTGCGGAAAATACAGCGCGGAAACGCTGCGTTGTATTTTCCGCAGCATGTCAATTATTTGTGCGGATTCCGCAGCGTTTTACACCTGTTCATCAATAGGAATCCGCAGGTAAAATCCGCACAAAAAACACTGGAAATCCGCGGTAAATCCGCAGGTAAAACGCACTGCCTTTTACCCGCGGATTTTTCAAAAATGGTGCTGAAAAATCTCACACGAATCCGCAACGTGGGCACATAGCCTTAGGGTTAGGGTTTGAATTAGGGTTGTCGTTAGGGTTGTGATTAGGGTTATGGCTACAGTTGGGATTAGGGTTAGGGGTGTGGGGGGGTTAGTGTTGGAGGTAGAATTGAGGGGTTTCCACTGTTTAGGCACAGCAGGGGTCTCCAAACGCAACATGGCGCCACCATTGATTCCAGCCAATCTTGTATTCAAAAAGTCAAATGGTGCTCCCTCACTTCCGAGCCCCGACGTGCGCCCAAACAGTAGTTTACCCACACATATGGGGTACCAGCATACTCAGGACAAACTGCGCAACAATTACTGTGGTCCAATTTCTCCTGTTACTCTTGTGAAAATAATAAATTGCTTGCTAAAACATCATTTTTGAGGAAAGAAAAATGATTTTTTATTTTCACCGCTCTGCGTTGTAAACGTCTGTGAAGCACTTGGGAGTTCAAAGTGCTCACCACATATCTAGATAAGTTCCTGGGGGGGTCTATTTTCTAAAATAAGGTCACTTGTGGGGGGCTTCTACTGTTTAGGCACACCAGGGGCTCTGCAAACGCAACGTGACACCCGCGGACCATTCCATCAAAGTCTGCATTTCAAAAGTCACTACTTCCCTTCTGAGCCCCGACGTGTGCCCAAACAGTGGTTTACCCCCACACATGGAGTATCAGCGTACTCAGGAGAAACTGGACAACAACGTTTGGGGTCCAATTTCTCCTGTAACCCTTCCGAAAATAAAAAATTCTGGGCTAAAAAATTAATTTTGAGGAAAGAAAACGTATTTATTATTTTCACGGCTCTGCGTTATAAACTTCTGTGAAGCACTTGGGGGTTCAAAGTGCTCACCACACATCTAGATTAGTTCCTTTCGGGGTCTAGTTTCCAAAATGGTGTCACTTGTGGGGGGTTTCTACTGTTTAGCCACATCAGGGTCTCTGCAAACGCAACGTGACGCCAGCCGAGCATTCCATCAAAGTCTGCATTTCAAAACATCACTACTTCACTTCCGAGCCCCGGCATGTGCCCAAACCAGAGTATACCCCCACATATGGGGTATCACCGAACTCAGGAGAAACTGGACAACAAATATTGGGGTCAAATTTCTCCTGTTACCCTTGGGAAAATTAAAAAAATTCTAGGCTAAATAATTATTTTTGAGGAAAGAAAACGTATTTATTATTTTCGCGGCTCTGCGTTATAAACTTCTGTGAAGCACTTGGGGGTTCAAAGTGCTCACCACACATCTAGATAAGTTCCTTTCGGGGTCTAGTTTCCAAAGTGGGGTCACTTGTAAGGGGTTTCTACTGTTTAGCCACATCAGGGGCTCTGCAAACGCAACGTGACGCCCGCAAGCATTCCATCAAAGTCTGCATTTCGAAACATCACTACTTCACTTCCGAGCCCCGGCATGTGCCCAAACAGTGGTTTACCCCCACATATGGGGTATCAGCGTACTCCGGAGAAACTGGACAACAACTTTTTGGGTAAAATTTCTCCTGTTACCCTTAGGAAAATAAAAAATTGCAGGCTAAAAAATCATTTTTGAGAAAATAAATTTTTATTTTTATTTTTATTTTCATGGCTCTGCATTATAAACTTCTGTGAAGCACTTGGGGGTTCAAAGTCCTCACCACACATCTAGATTAGTTCCTTTGGGGGTCTAGTTTCCAAAATGGGGTCACTTGTGGGGGATCTCCAATGTTTAGGCACACAGGGGCTCTCCAAACGTGACATGGTGTCTGCTAATGATTGGAGCTAATTTTCCACTTAAAAAGCCAAATGGCGTGCCTTCCCTTCCGAGCCCTGCCGTGCGCCCAAACAGTGGTTCACCCCCACATATGGGGTATCAGCGTACTCAGGACAAACTGGACAACAACATTTGGGGTCCAATTTCTCCTATTACCCTTGGCAAAATAGGAAATTCCAGGCTAAAAAATCATTTTTTGAGGAAAGAAAAATTATTTTTTATTTTCATGGCTCTGCGTTATAAACTTCTGTGAAGCACCTAGGGGGTTTAAAGTGCTCAATATGCATCTAGATAAGTTCCTTGGGGGGTCTAGTTTCCAAAATGGGGTCACTTGTGGGGGAGCTCCAATGTTTAGGCACACAGGGGCTCTCCAAACGTGACATGGTGTCCGCTAACAATTGGAGCTAATTTTCCATTCGAAAAGTCAAATGGCGCGCCTTCCCTTTCCGAGCTCTGCCGTGTGCCCATACAGTGGTTTACCCCCACATATGAGGTATCGGCGTACTCGGGAGATATTGCCCAACAAATTTTAGGATCCATTTTATCCTATTCCCCATGTGAAAATGAAAAAATTGAGGCGAAAAGAAATTTTATGTGAAAAAAAAGTACTTTTTCATTTTTACAGATCAATTTGTGAAGCACCTGAGGGTTTAAAGTGCTCACTAGGCATCTAGATAAGTTCCTTGCGGGGTCTAGTTTCCAAAATAGAGTCACTTGTGGGGGAGCTCCAATGTTTAGGCACACAGGGGCTCTCCAAACGCGACATGGTGTCCGCTAACGATGGAGATAATATTTCATTCAAAAAGTCAAATGGCGCTCCTTCCCTTCCGAGCCTTACCATGTGCCCAAACAGTGGTTTACCCCCACATGTGAGGTATCGGTGTACTCAGGAGAAATTGCCCAACAAATGTTAGGATCAATTTTATCCTGTTGCCCATGTGAAAATGAAAAAATTGAGGCTAAAAGAATTTTTTTGTGAAAAAAAAGTACTTTTTCATTTTTATGGATCAATTTGTGAAGCACCTGGGGGTTTAAAGTGCTCACTATGCATCTAGATAAGTTCCTTGGGGCGTCTAGTTTCCAAAATGGGGTCACTTGTGGGGGAGCTCTAATTTTTAGGCACACGGGGGTTCTCCAAACGTGACATGGTGTCCGCTAAAGAGTGGAGCCAATTTTTGATTCAAAAAGTCAAATGGCGCTCCTTCCCTTCCAAGCCCTGCCGTGCGCCCAAACAGTGGTTTTCTCCTACATATGAGGTATCAGCGTACTCAGGACAAATTGGACAACAACTTTCGTGGTTCAGTTTCTCCTTTTACCATTGGGAAAATATAAAAATTGTTGCTAAAAGATCATTTTTGTGACTAAAAAGTTAAATGTTCATTTTTTCCTTCCATGTTGCTTCTGCTGCTGTGAAGCACCTGAAGGGTTAATAAACTTCTTAAATGTGGTTTTGTGCACTTTGAGGGGTGCAGTTTTTAGAATGGTGTCACTTTTGGGTATTTTCAGCCATATAGACCCCTCAAACTGACTTCAAATGTGAGGTGGTCCCTAAAAAAAAATGGTTTTGTAAATTTCGTTGTAAAAATGAGAAATCACTGGTCAAATTTTAACCCTTATAACTTCCTAGCAAAAAAAAATATTGTTTCCAAAATTGTGCTGATGTAAAGTATACATGTGGGAAATGTTATTTATTAACTATTTTGTGTCACATAACTCTCTGGTTTAACAGAATAAAAATTAAAAATGTGAAAATTGCAAAATTTTCAAAATTTTTGCCAAATTTCCGTTTTTATCACAAATAAACGCAAAATTTATTGACCTAAATTTACCACTAACATGAAGCTGAATATGTCATGAAAAAACAATCTCAGAACCGCTAGGATCCGTTGAATAAGCCCCTGCTGTAAACAAGAGGTCAATAGCCTTGTGTGTGTTTTTTCATCACATTGTGGAGTGGAGGGATAACTAAGATAACCCCCCTGCACATGTGATAGCCGTCTGTTGGCCTAAAGTCACCCCGATCCGTGACGTAGGGGTGACGGTCACGGTGTGAATCGTGACAAATTGGTGGCAAGGCGATGGGATATCTTAGAGCATTAAGGTACCTTCACACTAAACGATATCGCTAGCGATCCGTGACGTTGCAGCGTCCTCGCTAGCGATATCGTTCAGTGTGACACGCAGCAGCGATCAGAATCCTGCTGTGATGTCGTTGGTCGGGGCTAGAGGGCCAGCACTTTCTTTGGTCGCTGGCTCTCCCGCTGACATCGCTGGATCGGCGTGTGTGACACCGATTCAGCGATGTCTTTGCTGGTAACCAGGGTAAACATCGGGTTACTAAGCGCAGGGCCGCGCTTAGTAACCCGATGTTTACCCTGGATACCATCCTAAAAGTAAAAAAAACAAACGCTTCATACTTACCTTCGGCTGTCTGTCCCTCGGCGCTGTGCTTTCCTGCACTCACTGTGAGCACAGCGGCCGGAAAGCAGAGCGGTGACGTCACCGCTCTGCTTTCCGGCCGCTGTGCTCACAGCCAGTACAGAGAAGCAGAGCGCCGGGGACAGACAGCGGAAGGTAAGTATGAAGCGTTTGTTTTTTTTACTTTTAGGATGGTATCCAGGGTAAACATCGGGTTACTAAGCGCGGCCCTGCGCTTAGTAACCCGATGTTTACCCTGGTTACCGGCATCGTTGGTCGCTGGAGAGCTGTCTGTGTGACAGCTCTCCAGCGACCAAACAGCGACGCTGCAGCGATCCGGATCGTTGTCTGGATCGCTGCAGCGTCGTTTAGTGTGAAGGTACCTTTAGTGATTTGGTTTGAGCAATCATTCCTCTCACTAAAAACTTGCAAAGTTCTTGCGAGAACTCTGCGCAAATAAGTTTGAAGAACAAACTCAGTGTTTATTAGTCCTGAGCAATTGTGTGTACTGGTAATTATCCCTTCCCTTTCTCTTTGTTTTTCTATCCTATCTTTTATTTGGCAACCATGGCTGCGAAAGGAGAAGCCTGGTACACCGAGCAGAAGAAGGACACTCTTGCTAGGATATGCATGTACCACGGCCTGCACCCCCAGGGTAAGACCAAGGTTCAAATGGTCGCTGACCTGGTGCAGTTTGAAGCAGACCAAGCCAGGCCACAGAGCCCCGAGGCCGCAGAAGCCAGCAAAAGCGAACATGGTGCTGCAGTAGAGGTCCAACCACTGAATGCCGGCCCTACTAGCCAATCAGGGCGAATTGGACCCCCACCTGCTGGCGGTCTTGGAACTACTCCCCGCCGATGACCGTGTTGGACGTCTGCAGCTGATCCAGCAATACCATGAGTGAGCCGAGCGGGAGGCTGAGAGAGCAGAGCGCCAAGCCCAGCGAGTCCATGAACTGGAGATGGTCCGGCAAGGGGGGATATCCTCCACCGCCCAAAGCCGTGAGCCCAGCAGCGCTCAGATACCAAAGCCCCGGCCCGATCACTTTCCTGTTATGGAAAAGGACGGGGACTTGGACACTTTTCTGCGGGCATTTGAGAAAGCCTGCAGACCGTACCAGCTGCCTACTCAAGAATGGGCACGATACCTGACCCCAGGGCTGAGAGGCAAAGCTCTGGAGGCGTTTGCTGCCCTCCCTCAAGAACAAGATGGTGACTATGAGGCCATCAAGCAGGCCCTGGTAACAAAGTACCAGCTTACACCCGAGGTTTACCGTAGAAAGTTCCGGAACCTCCAACGTGGCCCACACGACAGTTACAGTGATGTGGTGCATAGACTGGGGACCCACTTTGACCAGTGGACCCAAGGACTGTCAGTGACCACCTTTGCACAGCTGCGAGACCTGATGATCAAAGACCAGTTCTTACATCTTTGCCCAGCTGAGGTGCGACAGTTCGTGATGGACAGAGAACCCAAAGACGTGACGAAAGCAGCGCAGATTGCCGATGCTTATAAGGCCAACCATAGATCGGAAGTGCGGAAGCCAGTCACCACCAGCTGGAGAGGGGGTAAGCCTGCAACCAATGCCAGTACCCCTGCCAGCCAACACACCAGAGGTCCTGTCCCCGTGGCCAACAGCACCAGACCTACCACCGAACCTCGCAAGTGTTTCCACTGCAAGCGGACTGGTCATATCGGTCACTACTGTCCAGACAAGCCGAAGAACCCCCCAGCCAAGGCCCCAGAGCCTAATGCAGCAGTTCTTTTGGTGGGTAGTGTGGTTGGGAGAGTGTGTGAAGCAGGGGTGTCAAACTGCATTCCTCGAGGGCTGCAAACAGGTCATGTTTTCAGGATTTCCTTGTACTGCACAGATGATAATTTAATCACCTACACAAATAATGAGTTGGTGATTAAATTATCACCTGTGCAGTACAAGGAAATCCTGAAAACATGACCTGTTTGCAGCCCTCGAGTAATGCAGTTTGACACCCCTGACGTACAGCATGTCACTGTGGGAGGCCATGTTGCTACAGGCCTCAAGGACACCGGGGCTGAACGAACTCTCATCCGACCCGAACTGGCGGCCCCTGAAGAAATCATTCTGGGGAAAACCCTAACTGTCACTGGGATTGGGGGCATCAGCTGTCCCTTACCGATGGCCCGGGTTTATATTGATTGGGGTGTCGGGAGCGGGGTGAAGGAAGTGGGGCTGTCTGATAATTTGCCCACTGATGTTTTGTTGGGGATTGATTTGGGGAGGATGGTTGCATACTACGTCCCTGACACCCCTCCCCAATCTGCTAATGAGGGTAACGTTAACCCTGATGATTATGATGGGAAATCGCATGTGTTACCTGACCATACTTTATCTTGTAATGATGCATCTAATAACCATTTTTTCCCTAGGATTGATGGTGAAAATGTTGTACCTGTGCCAACTGAACCTGATAACCATTTTTCTGCAAAGGTTAATGTGTCCATAGGTACAGGCATGCCCAGCCACGTCGCTCTGCGGAGTGGGACAGCTGAGGAACCCCTAGCAGGGGCAAGTGTCGGTGCTACAGGAAATGGGGAGATGCATGGGAACCGTGAGAAAGGTGATGCCATGCAATTGACCAGTGCCAACGAGGAAGGTAACTGGCCCATAAGTAGCAATGCTCCTGAGGTAATGGGGGTGGATAGGGAGGTAGAGCCCATAGCAGCGCCGGCTGCTGGGTCTGTAGAAATCCCGGGGGAGACAGCCTATGTAGCTGCTGTCACCCGCAGTCAGAGTGCCTGGAACGCAGATAGCTGTCTGCCTTCTGGACCCTCCTCAGCCATCAATGTGACTGAACAAGGGGTGGACCCAGAGCAGGTCCAAGAGGGTTCCCGTGGGGAAGGGACCCTGACATCGCTTCTGGCTTCCCCTAGCCAGGAGTTTCAGGCCGCTCTGCGCGCAGATGCGAGCCTAGAGAGTTTGAGACAACTCGCCGAGACACCCACCTCCGTGATTGAGAAGGAGAGGGTGTCTGGGAACGAGGAAGGTTGTACCGGGAGACAGTACCCGGAAAATCACAAAAGGAGTGGTTGAGGGAAAGACAGCTGGTCGTCCCGCAGCAATTCCGGGGTGAGTTGTTACGGATTGCCCATGAGATCCCGCTAGCTGGACACTTGGGGATCAGCAAAACTAAGGCCCGGCTGTCTCAACACTTCTATTGGCCTAAGATGGGGACAGATGTGTCAAACTACTGCCGCTCCTGTATCACTTGTCAAAGAGTGGGGAAGGCGGGGCCTGCTCTTAAGGCTCCCCTGATCCCTTTACCAGTGATAGAAGAGCCTTTCCAGAGAATCGCGGTGGACATTGTGGGCGCGCTGGCCATCTCCAGCAGCTCTGGAAAGCAATACATCCTTACTGTGGTAGACTACGCTACCCGGTACCCAGAGGCAGTAGCTCTGTCGTCAACTAGGGCAGATAAGGTGGCGGATGCCCTGTTGGCCATCTTTTCACGTGTAGGATTTCCCAGGGAAATGCTTACTGATCAAGGGACCCAATTTATGTCCCGCCTAATGGAGGCTCTCTGTAAGAGAATGCAGGTGAAGCACCTGGTATCGAGTGCGTATCGCCCACAGACCAATGGCTTGTGTGAACGCTTCAATGGTACCCTCAAACAGATGCTACGCATGCTGGTTGAGACCCAAGAGCACGACTGGGAGCGGTACCTCCCACACCTGCTATTCGCTTACCGAGAGGTTCCGCAGGCCGCGACGGGGTTCTCCCCTTTCGAGCTCCTGTACGGCAGGCGAGTCCAGGGACCCCTTGGGTTGGTAAGAGAATCCTGGGAAGAGGAGCCGAACCCTTCTGAAGTGTCCATAGTGGAGTATGTCATGCGCTTCCGTGACAAGATGCAGATCTTGACGCAGTTGGTGCATGACAACATGACGCAGGCTCAGGCTGACCAGAAGCACTGGTACGACCAGAACGCCCGGGAGCGGACCTACCACGTGGATCAAAAGGTGTGGGTGCTGGTCCCCGCACCAAAGGATAAGCTTCAGGCAGCCTGGGAGGGCCTGTACGTCATCCACCAACAGCTCAACCCGGTCACCTACGTGGTCATGCTTGACCACGCTCAGGGTAGGCGAAAGGCCTTTCACGTCAACATGATGAAGGCTCATCACAAATGTGAACCTTTTGTCCTACCGGTCTGCAGCTTACCCGAAGACGGGGAGGAAGACACCCTCCTGGACATGCTGGCCCAAGCCAAGGCCGGTGGGTCCATCGAGGACATGGAGGTAAGCGCCTCGTTAACTGAGCCCCAGCGGTTGCAGTTGCAAACCACACTGGAAACCTTCCGGGTCGTGTTCTCCAACCAACCTGGGAGGACTGAGTTAGCAGTCCACGAGGTGGACACCGGGAATCACGCCTCACTACAGCGAACACCCTATCGAATCTCTGACCAGGTGCAGCAGGTTATGCGCCAGGAGATCGATGAGATGTTACAGCTGGGGGTGATTCGACGGTCAAAGAGCGCGTGGGCCTCACCTGTAGTTCTCGTGCCAAAGAAAGACCGGACCACCCGCTTCTTCATGGACTACAGAGGGCTCAACGCCATCACAGCCTCTGACGCGCACCTAATGCCGTGCATCAAGGAGCTGCTTGAGAGGTTAGCTGGCGCAAAATACCTGACAATAATGGATCTGAGTCGAGGATACTGGCAGATTCCCCTGAGCCCCGAGGCGCAGGAGAAGTCTGCCTTTATCACACCCTTTGGACTGAACAAGTCAACGGTCATGCCCTTCGGCATGAATAATGCCCCAGCCACTTTCCGGCGGATGGTCAACCTCCTGCTTCAGTGACTGGAGAAGTGTTATGATCTGGTGGCCTAGGAGCAGCATGTGACGTACTCTCGAGAAGGTGGTACCTGTACTGACCGCAGACCCTGAATTTAGCACCGCAACTAGAAGTAGCCGTGGGATGTACCTAACACTCCCTAGACACCTCGACACAGCCTAAGGACTAACTTCCCCTAAAGATAGAAACAGGAAAATTATCTTGCCTCAGAGAAAATCCCCAAAGGATAGACAGCCCCCCACAAATATTGACTGTGAGAGGAGAGGGAAATGACATACGCAGACTGAAATCAGGATTTAGCAAAGGAGGCCTTTCTAGCTAAAAAGAAAGAATAGGACAGAGAACTATGCGGTCAGTATTAAAACACTAGAAAATATCCACCACAGAAAATACAAAACTCCACATCTGACTAAAGACATGGAGGGTATATCTGCATCTCCAGAGATACAGCTTGGCTGCAAAAAATCCTTACACAGACAAAGCTGGACAAGACAAAACATGAAAATGCACAGAACTATAAGGCCCACAGCATGTGGACAGCAAAAACAAAGCCAGAACTTATCTTTGTTGAAAAGAACAGCAAAACAGGAGAGACCAGTCAGGGATGTGAATCCTCCAAAAACAATGGACAACTGGCACTGACTAAAGGATCAAGCAAGACTAAATAGCCCAGTCCAAATTGCAATAAGTGGACACACCTGATAAATGCTGCGATCCAAAGACAGCAGCACTACCACTCATAACCACCGAAGGGAGCCCAAGAGCAGAATTCACAACAGTACCCCCCCTTGAGGAGGGGTCACCGAACTCTCCCCAGGGCGATCAGGACGAGCCAAATGAAAGGCACAAACCAAATCATCAGCATGAACATCGGAGGCAACAACCCAAGAATTATCCTCCTGGCCATAACCCTTCCATTTGACAAGATACTGAAGCTTCCGTCTCGAAAAACGAGAATCCAAAATCTTCTCAACCACATACTCCAACTCCCCATAAATCAACACCGGAGCCGGAGGATCAACAGAGGGAACAACGGGCACCACATACTTCCGCAACAAAGATCTATGGAAAACATTATGGATGGAAAAAGAGGCTGGAAGGGCCAAACGAAAAGACACTGGATTGATAATCTCAGAAATCCTATCAGGACCAATAAACCGAGGCTTGAATTTAGGGGAAGAAATCTTCATAGGAACATGACGGGAAGACAACCAGACCAAATCCCCAACCCGAAGCCAGGAACCAACACACAGACGACGGTTAGCAAAACGCTGAGCCTCCGCCTGCGACAACACCAAACTGTCCACCACATGAGCCCAAATTTGCTGCAGCCTGTCAACCACAGAATCCACACCAGGACAATCAGAAGGCTCAACCTGCCCTGAAGAAAAATGAGGATGAAAACCAAAATTACAAAAAAAAGGCGCATTTTCCGATTATTAAGGGCAAACTCGGCCAATGGCAAGAAAGCCACCCAATCATCCTGATCAGCAAACACAAAGCATCTCAAATAAGTTTCCAAAGTCTGATTAGTTCGCTCGGTTTGGCCATTTGTCTGAGGATGAAATGCGGAAGAAAAAGACAAATAAATGCCCAGCCTTGCACAAAAGGCCCGCCAAAACCTAGAAACAAACTGGGAACCTCTATCAGACACAATATTCTCCGGAATGCCATGCAAACGAACCACATGCTGAAAAAACAACGGAACCAAATCAGAAGAGGAAGGCAATTTAGGCAAAGGTACCAAATGAACCATCTTAGAAAACTGATCACAAACCACCCAGATAACCGACATCCTCTGGGAAACCGGAAGATCTGAAATAAAATCCATAGAAATATGCGTCCAAGGCCTCTCAGGGACCGGCAAAGGCAGAAGCAACCCACTAGCACGAGAACAACAAGGCTTGGCCCGCGCACAAGTCCCACAGGGCTGCACAAAAGAACGCACATCCCGCATCAAAGAAGGCCACCAAAAGGACCTACCAACCAAATCTCTGGTACCAAAAATCCCAGGATGGCCAGCCAACACAGAACAATGAACCTCAGAAATCATTTTACTAGTCCATCTATCAGGAACAAACAGTTTCCCCACTGGACAGCGGTCAGGTTTATCAGCCTGAAATTCCTGAAGAACCCGTCGTAAATCAGGGGAGATGGCAGAAAGAATCACCCTTTCCTTTAGAATGCCGACCGGCTCAAGGACCCCAGGAGAATCAGGCAAAAAACTCCTAGAGAGGGCATCAGCCTTAACATTCTTAGAACCCGGAAGATACGACACCACAAAATCAAAACGAGAGAAAAACAGGGACCATCGAGCCTGTCTAGGGTTCAACCGTTTGGCAGACTCGAGGTAAATCAGATTCTTATGATCGGTCAGGACCACAATACGGTGCTTGGCCCCCTCAAGCCAATGTCGCCACTCCTCAAATGCCCACTTCATAGCCAACAACTCCCGATTGCCGACATCATAATTGCGTTCCGCAGGCGAAAACTTCCGAGAGAAGGCACACGGTTTCATCAAGGAACCATCAGAATTCCTCTGAGACAAAACGGCCCCTGCCCCAATCTCAGACGCGTCAACCTCAACCTGAAATGGAAGAGAAACATCCGGCTGACGCAACACAGGGGCAGAAGTAAATCGGCGTTTAAGCTCCTGAAAGGCAGAAACAGCCGCGGAGGACCAATTCGTCACATCAGCACCTTTCTCCGTTAAATCGGTCAGAGGTTTAACCACACTGGAGAAGTTGGCAATGAAACGACGATAAAAATTAGCAAAGCCCAAGAATTTCTGAAGGCTCTTCACAGATGTGGGCTGAATCCAATCATGAATGGCCTGAACCTTAACCGGATCCATTTCTATAGATGGGGGAGAAAAAATTAAGCCCAAAAAAGAAACCTTCTGCACTCCAAAGAGGCACTTAGACCCCTTCACAAATAAAGCATTCTCACAGAGGATCTGAAATACCATCCTGACCTGTTTCACATGAGACTCCCAATCATCGGAAAAAAATCAAAATATCATCCAAATATACAATCATGAATTTATCAAGATAACTCCGAAAGATATCATGCATGAAGGACTGGAACACAGATGGGGCATTAGAGAGTCCGAATGGCATCACAAGGTATTCAAAATGGCCTTCGGGCGTATTAAATGCAGTTTTCCATTCGTCACCCTGCTTAATACGAACAAGATTATATGCCCCTCGAAGGTCAATCTTAGTAAACCAACTAGCCCCCTTAATCCTAGCAAACAAATCAGTAAGCAAAGGCAAAGGATATTGAAATTTGACCGTGATCTTATTCAAGAGGCAATAATCAATACAGGGTCTCAAGGAGCCATCCTTCTTGGCAACAAAAAAAAAACCTGCTCTCAATGGTGAAGAAGATGGCCGAATATGCCCCTTCTCCAAAGACTCCTTAACATAGCTCCGCATGGCCGCATGTTCTGGCACAGACAGGTTGAAAAGTCGGCCCTTAGGGAATTTACAACCTGGAATCAAGTCAATAGCACAATCACAGTCCCTATGCGGTGGAAGGGAACTGGATTTGGGCTCATTGAATACATCCTGGAAATCGGACAAAAACTCAGGAATTTCAGAAGAGGGGGAAGAGGAAATTGACATCAAAGGAACGTGACCATGAACCCCCTGACAACCCCAACTAGTCACAGACATAGATTTCCAATCTAACACCGGATTATGTACCTGTAACCATGGAAAACCTAGCACAATAGCATCAGGCAAATTATGCAACACCAGAAAACGACAATCTTCCTGATGGGCTGGCGCCATGCACATGGTCAGCTGTGTCCAGAACTGAGGTTTATTTTTAGCCAAAGGTGTAGCATCAATGCCCCTTAAAGGAATAGGGTTCTGCAAAGGCTGCAATGGGAAACCACAACGTCTGGCAAATTCTAAGTCCATTAAGTTCAGAGCGGCGCCTGAATCCACAAATGCCATGACAGAAAATGACGATAATGAGCAGATCAAGGTCACAGATAACAGAAATTTAGGTTGTACAGTACTGATGGTAACAGAACTAGCGATTCTCTTTGTACGCTTAGGGCAATCAGAAATAACATGAGCAGAATCGCCGCAGTAAAAACACAACCTATTCTGACGCCTGAATCTTTGTCGTTCAGCTCTAGACAAAATCCTATCACACTGCATAGGCTAAAGGCTCCGCTCAGAGGACAACGCCAGAGTGTGCACAACTCTGCGCTCGCGCAAGCGCCGATCAATCTGAATGGCCAGAGACATAGAATCACTCAGACCAGCAGGCGTGGGGAACCCCACCATAACATCTTTAACGGATTCAGAAAGACCCTTTCTGAAAATTGCCGCCAAGGCATCCTCATTCCATTTAGTCAATACAGACCATTTTCTAAATTTCTGGCAATACGATTCTGCCGCTTCTTGACCCTGACACAGGGCCAACAAGGTCTTCTCTGCATGATCCACTGAATTAGGTTCATCATACAATAACCCTAGCGCCTGAAAAAAGGTGTCTACATTAAGCAAAGCAGGATTTCCAGATTCCAGGGAAAATGCCCAATCCTGAGGATCACCACGCAACAGGGAAATAACAATTTTAACCTGCCGAATGGGATCACCAGAAGAACGGGGTTTCAGAGCAAAAAATAGTTTACAGTTATTTTTAAAGCTCAAAAATTTGGACCTGTCCCCAAAAAACAAATCAGGAGTAGGAATTCTAGGCTCTATAACCGGAGTCTGAACGATATAATCGGAAATACCCTGTACTCTAGCAGCAAGTTGGTCCACACGAGAAACCAATTCCTGAACCTCCATGCCAGCACCTAACTCCTGAGCCACCCAGAGGAAAAGAGGGAAGGAAAGACACAACAGACTACAGAAAAAAAAATGGCTCAGCACTTTCCTTCCCTTCTTCTGAGATGCGTTTAACTAATTCTTGGCCAGTTGTACTGTTATGATCTGGTGGCCTAGGAGCAGCATGTGACGTACTCTCGAGAAGGTGGTACCTGTACTGACCGCAGACCCTGAACTTAGCACCGCAACTAGAAGTAGCCGTGGGATGTACCTAACACTCCCTAGACACCTCGACACAGCCTAAGGACTAACTTCCCCTAAAGATAGAAACGGGAAAACTATCTTGCCTCAGAGAAAATCCCCAAAGGATAGACAGCCCCCCACAAATATTGACTGTGAGAGGAGAGGGAAATGACATACGCAGACTGAAATCAGGATTTAGCAAAGGAGGCCTTTCTAGCTAAAAAGAAAGAATAGGACAGAAAACTATGCGGTCAGTATTAAAACACTAGAAAATATCCACCACAGAAAATACAAAACTCCACATCTGACTAAAGACATGGAGGGTATATCTGCATCTCCAGAGATACAGCTTGGCTGCAAAAAATCCTTACACAGACAAAGCTGGACAAGACAATACATGAAAATGCACAGAACTATAAGGCCCACAGCATGTGGACAGCAAAAACAAAGCCAGAACTTATCTTTGTTGAAAAGAACAGCAAAACAGGAGAGACCAGTCAGGGATGTGAATCCTCCAAAAACAATGGACAACTGGCACTGACTAAAGGATCAAGCAAGACTAAATAGCCCAGTCCAAATTGCAATTAGTGGACACACCAGATAAATGCTGCGATCCAAAGACAGCAGCACTACCACTCATAACCACCGGAGGGAGCCCAAGAGCAGAATTCACAACAGAGAAGTACACAGTGGCGTACTTGGATGACATTGCCATCTTCAGTCCCTCCTGGAAGGAACACCTGCAGCATCTCGAGGAGGTGCTCAGGCGAATTCAGCGAGCAGGACTGACTATCAAGCTGGGAAAGTGCCAGATGGGCATGAGGGAGGTCCACTACCTGGGGCACCGGGAAGGCGGAGGCACCCTAAAGCCAGAGCCTGAGAAAGTGGGCACAATCGTGAACTGACCCACTCCGGGACCAAGAAACAAGTGATGTCCTTCCTGGGCACTGCAGGGTACTATAGGCACTTCGTACAGCACTATAGCAGCCTGGCAAAACCCTTGACGGATCTCACCAGGAAGAAGCTACCCCACATCGTCAACTGGACCAACGGCTGTGAGGGGGCCTTCCAGGCATTGAAAACAGCACTGTGCAACGCCCCTGTGTTGAAAGCAGTCGACAGCAGTCGACCGTTCTTGGTACAGACTGACGCCAGCGAGTTTGGCCTCGGTGCTGTACTCAGCCAGGTTGATTCGGAGGACCAAGAGCACCCCGTGTTGTACCTGAGCCGGAAACTTTTGCCGAGGGAAGTGGCCTACTCCACCATCGAGAAGGAGTGCTTGGCCATAGTCTGGGCCCTGCAGCGCTTGCAGCCCTACTTGTACGGTCACACCTTCACCGTGGTGACCGACCACCACCCTCTGCGCTTGCTAAACGCCATGTGTGGAACCAATGGCAGGTTGCTACGCTGGAGCCTTGCCCTTCAGCAGTTTGACTTCACCATTGAACACAAAACAGGCAGGAGCTTGGAAATGCAGATGGACTGTCCCGCCAGGGTGAACCTACTGAGGTGCGCATGGAGGCATACCAAGGGGTTCTTTCTCCGTAGCGCACACCAAAAGGGGGAGGTGTCACGATATTGTATGAAATATCATATAAGTTTAGTTTCTCTGCCAGCACATATAGGGTGGGGGTTGACCCCCCTTCACTCTGTGTTTAGCTTGCCTTGTCAATGTATGTGGGGAAGTTTTATTGAAGAAAGGTATTTACGACTGGCATAGCTGCAGTGGAAAGTTACTCGTACCCCTCCCAACTGCACTAGCAGAAACTGGTTTAGAAGTTCTTGTAAAACATGAAGTCCTTTGTTCTAATATGATAAGATATTGGGCCAACGACTTGGGCTAAGAGAATATTAAATACATATTGCTAATGTCCAGCGGCGCATCTATCCATCACGATAAACGTGGGCTTCTAGTTCCAACAGGGACAGAGTAGGGATTACGCTGGAATGGAGTGTCCCTACTAGCCTGAGTTTAGTATCTATAGAGAGCAAATCCTAATACAAGATGAATGCTGGGTTTGTTATGACTGACATGTTCTGTAGCGGAGTTACAGACGTTAGACAAATTTAGCTTAAATTTAGTTAAGCTGAAGATAGAGGAGGGTCTGAGAAAACCAACCCCTTTTAGTGATGTCACCAGGCTGAGCTATAAGTGTTATGCCAGGCACCCAACAGGGAGAGTGAGTCTGAGTCTTACCTGGGAAGCCCTGACTGCTAGCCTGATGCACTGGGACAGATGGAAACTCCACCAACTAGCCTGGATGCCTGCCATGCTCTGAACACATGTAAGTGTTGATTACTCATTTAACCCCTGTTATTTTTTATAGCTACCTTGTACATATTTTCAATTGTCTCATATTGTAACATCTTTATATGACTTTTTATAAACACTGCCTGAAACCTTTGACGGAGTAAATATTTAATACTAGATTCGTTCTTCCTGTTCTAAAACGTACCCTAAGTCTTCTGAAGGGAATTACGCTTCTGTTTTGGGTTAGCTTCGGACCCGTTTAATCAAAGCTGGTGGCAGCTTACCGTGTGCAGGCCTTTGGGTGTCGTTGTAGCGACTGCGGCGTTGATAATTATTGTTCCTGCCTGAGTGGGAGTAGTTTATTGCATCGCTGCAGCGTGCCCAATAGCCAGTACATAGCAGGCAGCCAGTCTGGCGACTAATTACCCTAGGTGCAGTACCTAATCTGACCTGAGAGTAAGGGGGGTGCCAGAGAGCTGCAAGTTTCAAGGGGAACTGTGAGTGGGATACACATAAATCCCTGCAGTTCGTGGTATATTGAATAGCAGTGGGATACCTAGAATAAGCCCCTGCTGTAAACAAGAGGTCAATAGCCTTGTGTGTTTTTTCATCACATTGTGGAGTGGAGGGATAACTAAGATAAGCCCCCCTGCACATGTGATAGCCGTCTGTTGGCCTAAAGTCACCCCCCGATCCGTGACTTAGGGGTGACGGTCATGGTGTGAATGGTGACACTAGATTTATATGGGGTTTTTATGTTTGGCTGCTGTCACTCACTAAAAGACACATTTTCTTGCAAAAACAAGTTTCGGCATCAACATATTTTGAGCGCTATAATTTGTCTATATTTCTGTCGAAAGAGTCATGTGATGAGTTGCAATTTTATTGGTACCATTTTCGGTCACAACGTTTTTCAAGCGCTTTCTATTCCGATTTTTGGGAGGCAGAATAAACAAAAATCAAAAACAATTGATTTTTTATGCTGTTCCGCATGTAACACAATTGATAAGGCATCTTTATTGTTCAGATCAGTACGATTAGAGCGATACCACATTTATTTTTTATGTTTTGGCGCTTTTACTCAAAAACTATTTTATTTAGAAAAAATAATTATTTTTGCATCGCTTTATTCTGAGAGCTATAACTTTTTTTCGCTGATGGAGCTGTATGGCGGCTTGCTTTTTGCGGGAAAAGATGTTTTCAGACATACCATTTTTATTTACATTCATCTTTTTGATCGCAATTTATTCCACTTTTTGTTTGGTGGTATGATGATAAAGCATTGTTTATTGCTTTTTTTTTTTTTTTTACTGTGTTCACTAAAGGGGTTAACTAGTGAGACAGTTTTATAGGTTGGGTCGTTTCGGATGCAGTGATAACAAATTTGTGTACTTTTATTGTTTATCTTTACATAAATAAGTATTTATTGGATTAATTATTTTTTAGGCTTATTGTGAGATTTAGATATTTTTACAATTTTTAATAACTTTTTCACCTTGTCCCAGGGTGGGACTTCAACTTTTTCTGCCCTGATCGCCGATATAATACTCTGCAGTGCTTTTGCATTGCGGGGTATTATAGTAGTTTCTGACACACAGGGAGGAGGCCTGTCAGCTATTGCTCTGAGTAGGAGCTTACAGGCCTCCATCCCTGGGTGACACTGTGGCAATCTTTCGGCCCGCAATCACCATGGAGACAATTCGCACAACACAGTGGCGTTGTGCCGATGGGGCAGAGAGGTAGCTCCTTCACTCTGTGATGCCCATCGATGTCGCTATTGAAGTGGATTCAAAAGGGTTAAAGACCTGCAATTGGAGCTAGCACCTATAGCGGATGTTGCTGCAGAGCATCAGCATTTGACTGGGACGGTGCTCAGCGTGAGGCCGGCGTCACACTCAGCGAATCAAAATACGGTCCGTTTTTTACGGCCGTAATATGCAGTAATTGTCCCAAAACACTGTTCGTATTCAATGCGAGGATGCGATTTTTATGCACAAATTTATCCGTGTGTCATCCGTATGGCTTCCGTACGGCGATTTTTTTCTCGCAGGCTTGCAAAATGGACATGTCATGGATCCTTCGGCTCAAATATTCTTAAAAACATATATACAGTCTATATACATATATATATATATATATATATGTCAGTGAGACACACATATATATATATATTTCATACAGCGCGAGATAACAGAAAAGCCGGTAATTCAATTGTCGGCTTCTCCTATCTCCTTCACAAACCCGACAGGATATAAGACATGGTTTACATACAGTAAACCATCTCATATCCCTTCTTTTATTACATATTCCTCGTTACTAATGTAACAAGTGTCTCTGTGTAAAATTTGAGGTCTCTATTAAATTAAAGGGTTAAATCCCGGAAAAAAATGGCGTGGGCTTCCATGCAATTTTCTCCGCCAGAGTGGGAAAGCCTGTGACTGAGGGCAGATATTAATAGCCTAGAGAGGGACCATGGTTATTGGCCCTCCCGGCTAAAAACATCTGCCCCCAGCCACCCCGGAATAGGCACATCTGAAAGATGCACCTATTCTGGCACTTGGCCACTCTCTTCCCATTCCCGTGTAGAGGTGGGATATGGGGTAATGAAGGGTTAATGTCACCTTGCTATTGTAAGGTGACATTAAGCCAGGTTAATAATGGAGAGGCGTCAATCATGACACCTATCCATTATTAATCCAATAGTATGAAATGGTTAATAAAACACACACACATTATTAAAAAGTATTTTTATGACAGAAAGACATATGGTGCTTTAATATTTTATTATACTCTTAATCCACCTGAAGAACCTTGTCACCTGAAACAAAGTTAAAAAAAACAACAATATTCCATACCTTCCGACATTCAGCCTTGTCCCACGCTGTCAATCTATCTGAAGGGGTTAAATCATTTTACACCCAGGAGCTCTGCTAATGCAGCTGTGCTCCTGTCTATAAAACTTGGTGAATGAATGGAATGCAGGGGAATGTACTGTAGTTACCTCGAGTCACGGTGATGCGCCCTCTGCTGGATGAACTCATATGAACTCGAGCCTGGGAACTTTTCAGAATATTTTCCCATGCTCAAGTTCATATGAGTCACTGTTGACTATACTGTAAACAGAGTGATCATTGATATGTCCAAACATGTCGAGCGCCAAGATGGCGGTATAACACCAAACTTGTTCTACCCCTTTGAGAGGGGCCGGGACTTTGTGATCTTTGAAGACGCATGGGAAGTTGACAAAGTGTGGGGTTGCTCAGAGGAGAGACGGAACTGTCATATTGTAGCCCCACTACAGCAGCAGGCTGTGGGGATTCCTGTTAATGGGATGCATAAAGAGGGGGACGTAGCGCCACCTAAGGTCAATAGTCCAGAGTTACAGGTGACCGGAAGAAAGTGTGGGTCTGACACCTGTTCAAGTGGGGAATTGCTGTTCCAGGATGACAGGGTGAGAGGGGGTGACTCCTATTCAGACTGTGACTCGAACGCAAGGGGAAAAGAGTGCAGTAAAGGAAAGCCGAGTAAAAGTGACAAATCTTCATCTTGTCACGGGGGCCGCGGAAAGGTGGTTCAGGCTACACCCTTTCAGAAGAAGGATGAGGCAGGGTCGGGTGCAGATCACATTATTGTCTTTGATGAGGAGGTCACTTTATCTCTGACAAACCCTAGCACTGAGGTAGTTAGTGAGGGGCTGGGGTTAGAACAGACCTGTAGTAGACCCACATCTGCAATGCCCGGAAAGAGTGAAGTGGCTCAGTATGATGAAATACCTGATGCTGAAGAGATGGAGAACTCTGAAGTTACCAAGAGTCAAGAGGTACCTAAAAATAAACAGACAGAGAGCCCAGGATAGACCATAGAGGTGGATGCAGAAACAGGTGGAACTCTGAAGAGGCAGAGTGTGGGTGGGCAAGAGACCCCATCTGAAAATCTAATTAAAGAAGTGATGGTGCGATATGTGCTAGCCAAAAGAGAGCAGGACCATAACATAGAGCTGCTTAAAGAAACAGTCGATCGAGAAAGGGTCCTGAGGCAAGCAATTGAGCACAGAGTGGGATGACCTAAAGAAGGATGTCTCTGAGCTCGGAGGTCACCTATCAGCGTCTTAAAACATGAACAAGGCCATGTTGAAAGATATGGAGGTGTTCAGAGAGGCCCAAGAGAAGAATCAGCAGGAGCTTCTCCAGAGAGAGGATGAGCGTTGCTGCTTGGTAGAGGAGCAAGATAAAGTTCTCCAAGAGCTCAAGATAAAGGAGACTAATCAACAGCTCCAGAAATCCACGGATGACCGGGAAATCGAACTGTTGCGCTCTCCCAATCTGATCGCTATGAAGGAGAGTGAGCTGGAGAGGCTGACCAAAGAAGGGGCCTCCATGGAGGAAGAAATCCAGCAAGGGAAGTGCCATGCAGATGGACATCGAGGTCTTGGGAAACTGCGCTGACGCTAAGGACGAGGAGGTCCAACGATATGACTAAGAAGGTGAGACTTCGATTTTGAAGTGCGTAATTGACGTACCCGAAGACATGCAAGAAGCGTGTGCCAGTGAGGAGGTGCATGAAGCGTTTAAAAAGGCCGTCGAAGCGTGTAGGGTGCACTGGGCACCTGAGACTCATCAACTGGTCATACTGTCGACTAGGGAAGTCACAGTGAAGCGGGTGGCTGTCCTGAGAGAGATGCATCTACAATGTCTCCGCACAAAACAAATGATCATGTTGAAGAATGAGGAAGCCGCTCGACGTCTGGAGCTAGTGAGAGAAGCTCAAAGTCGGTTGGGTATTGTAGAAGATGTCGTGCAAGTGCCCAGAGGTCTGGTGAGGAAATTCATCGGAAGATTTGGGAAGGTGAAGCAAGAGATGGTAAATAGGTCCGGTGTTGTGAGAGTGAGCATTCCGGCTGATGACGAAGCCCAGGTCATGGGTGAAGATGGGATGGTTCCATTCCTTGTCGTCGGATCCATGGAGAACCTTGGGAATATCCAAATGCTCCTGGGGTATCGTGTGGCATACCTGAAACAGAGCATCTAAGACGTGAGAGGGAACAGATTAATATAGAGCTGCAGGAATTGGCAAACAGATTGCCACCTCCTTCAACTCGCAGTATAGAGAGACGAAGAGGTTCTCTAAAGACTGGAAGTCCTCAAGCTGAAGCTAACAAAGGATATAGAGGTAAAGGGAAGAACTGCTCTCCGAAGAAAGACAATATGAGAGATCACCAACAGAGGGAGAACCGAAGGTGGCCAGATGGAAGAGCTAGAAATAGTGACTCCTCAGTTAGCTCAGGGCTCAGTGACCTAAGCAGGAGATCCTGTAGCAGATGAAATGACAAGGGGTCATCTTTATCAAAGGATGTGACGGAAATGGTTGACGAATGCCGACGAAAGGGTTCAGTAACAGGCCCTGACTTAGACAGACGGTTTATTGTCAGGGACAACTGAGAAGGGTCTCTGGTCGGTTTAGGACAAGTGTTCAACCCCACAGGTTTGAACAGAGGAGGGGAATATGTGGTGTGACTGGTGGTCGCGTGGTTAATGGGAGGTATGTGTCACAGGGATGGATGCTCCCTGCGATGCAACCCAGAGTATTTTGTCTTTAGTGCATGTGAGCACTAAAGATGTCGTTTAGTGCACCTGGGTCCGGGTTGCGCGTAGCTATAAGAGATGGGAGGATCTGGCTACCCATATACCTCACCTCTGAGTGGGGGCGCTAACTGTACCCTTTTTCCCTGCAGGAGGTTGAGGGCCTGCAGTGATATCATGATCATGTGATCAATGCATGTGATGTTACCTCACCTGTGGGTGTGGTTACAGGCTACTTAAAGGAGGTGTGTTTAGCTGCACATGGTAGTGAGTGTTTGGGAGTCTGCCAGTGTGGACAGATTTCCATGTGTCCAGGCTGAACACTACAGAGTGGTCTGTGGCTTCAAATAGAGCCTGAGTGCTGGACATTGCACAGCCTGTGTGCCTTCAGGCCTGAGAGAGCAGAGCTCTTCTATGGACATTAATGCTGTGTCGGCCTGATGTATAGACTGTTTTATCTTTTTGTGGCTGCCTTGGTGGTTTATGGAGCAAATAAACCAACACGGACATAGAAGAGAATGTGCCTCCTGTTTCCTCCTATGCATCTGAGTGAGTACAATCCTTACAATATATATATATCTATATATATATATATATATATATATATATATATCTATATATATAATTGTCTAAGGGTTTTTCCGTCTGTCTGTCTGTCTGTCCTGGAAATCCCTGCTCTCTGATTGGTCGAGGCCGCCAGGCCTCGACCAATCAGCAACGGGCACAGCGACAATGATGTCATAAAGGACGTAGAAATCCCGCGTCTGATTGGTCGAGGCCGCCAGGCCTCGGCCAATCAGCAACGGGCACAGCGACGATGATGTTATAAAGGTTGCCTCGACCAATCAGCGACGGGCACAGTCTGCCGCGAATTCTGGAATCATCATTGTGCATATACTACGGGGACATGCATATTCTAGAATACCCGATGCGTTAGAATCGGGCCACAATCTAGTATATATATATATATATCTATATATATAATTGTCTAAGGGTTTTTCCGTCTGTCTGTCTGTCTGTCTGTCCTGGAAATCCCGGCTCTCTGATTGGTCGAGGCCGCCAGACCTCGACCAATCAGAGACCGGCACAGCATCGACGTAGAAATCCCGCGTCTCTGATTGGTCGAGGCCGCCAGGCCTCGACCAATCAGCAACGGGCACAGCGACGATGATGTCATAAAGGACGTAGAAATCCCGCGTCTGATTGGTCGAGGCCGCCAGGCCTCGACCAATCAGCAACGGGCACAGCGACGATGATGTCATAATGGTTGCCATGGCGACGATGATGTCATAAAGGTTGCCTCGACCAATCAGCGACGGGCACAGTCTGCCGCGAATTCTGGAATCATCATTGTCCATAGACTACGGGGACATGCATATTCTAGAATACCCGATGCATTAGAATCGGGCCACAGTCTAGTGTATATATGTATATATATATATATATATATATATATATATATATATATATATATATATATATATATATATATATAATACATTAGAAGAAAAAAGGGGGTTGAGTTCCAGCTCCTTAAAAATAACTAGTTTTATTAGTACCATTAAAAAACATACTGTACATGGTGTACAAGCTCCCTACGGCAGAGGTCCCCAACTCCAGTCCTCAAGGCCCACCAACAGGTCATGTTTTCAGGATTTCCTTTGCATTGCACAGGTGATGCAATTATTACCTGGGCAAGACTAAGGAAATCCTGAAAACATGACCTGTTGGTGGGCCTTGAGGACTGGAGTTGGGGACCTCTGCCCTACGGTATATGCCGATAGACAACAGAGGCACAGAGGCAACGTGTTTCGATCTGAACGATCTTTGTCAAAGCCATACCATGCTGCGATTTTCTATGGCCGTACAAGACCGTATAATACGGATCCGTAAAATACGGCAGATAGGAGATGGGCCATAGAGAATCACTGGGCCGTGTGCAATGCGTATTTTCTGGATGTATTTTCTGCGCTCATACGTCCGTAAAACTCGCTAGTGTGACGCCGGCCTGAGCCTGCGCGATCATCAGGAATTATATGTACGGCGGTATGTGGGGACGCAGCTCCCTCAGTGCCGTACATACACTGCGGATGTCGGGAAGGGGTTAAACATTTTAAAAAAATTTTTTTTCAAAGGAGATATAAAAATCTTATTTTTTATGGACCTATTCCAGGAATTTATCCAGTGTTGACAACATCTGGATGTGAGAAAAAAAAACTTGCATTTTTTCAATTAAAATGTTTTTAGTCCCAAATGTTTTAAAGGGACAATACAAAATCAGTTACACCATTTCTATAGATCATGGCGAGACCCCATGTGTTCAAAAACTGTGGTTCAGGCACACGACAGGGCCCGGAAGAGTGTCATTTAATTTGTGGAGAGTAGGATTCGCTGATATATATTGGCCACGTTACATGTGCAGGGACCCTAGGGTAAGTGCAGATGGTCAGTAAAAGATGCATACCCGTGCAGTGTCCAGATGTTACAGCATAGTGGATGGGAATACAAGAAACCCCATGTCCACTATGCATCCAGAGACGCCCGAGGCTCCCCCGCGGAGACGGACATGCGGCGCATCTCTCCAGAAAGCAGCATATCTAGTTCAAAAGAGGGCAGCGCTTTGGACGCAGCGAACATGTGCTGTATCCAATGCGCTGTCAATTTATGATCGTCTGCATATACCCTTAAGGTGCCAGAAAAGTATTTGGAAAACTAAACCTGTGAAAAACGTGCCACCCGTCTCAGGCAGAGCTCTGTGTGTAATGTGCTGCCTGTCTCCGGCTGTGTGTGTAATGTGCCGTCCATCTAAAGCAGAGCTGTGTGTGTAATGTGCCGCCCGTCTCCGGCTTTGCGTGTAATGTGCCATCCGACTAAAGGAGAGCTGTGTGTGTAATGTGCCATCCAACTAAAGGAGAGCTGTGTGTGTAATGTGCCGCCCGTCTCCAGCTGTGTCTGTAATGTGCCGCCTGTCTCCGGCAGAGCTGTGTGTGTAATATGCCGCCTGTCTCCGGCAGAGCTGTGTGTGTAATGTGCCACCTGTCTCCGGCAGAGCTGTGTGTGTAATGTGCTGCCAGTCTCCGGCAGAGCTGTGTGTAATGTGCCGCCCGTCTCCGGCTGTGTGTGTGTGTGTAATGTGCCGCCTGTCTCCGGCAGAGCTGTGTGTGTAATGTGGTGCCTGTCTCCGGCAGAGCTGTCTGTGTAATGTGCCGCCTGTCTCCGGCAGTGCTGTGTGTGTAATGTGCCACCTGTCTCCGCTGTGTGTGTAATGTGGTGCCTGTCTCCGGCAGAGCTGTCTGTGTAATGTGCCGCCTGTCTCCGGCAGAGCTGTGTGTGTAATGTGCAGCCTGTCTCCGGCTGTGTGTGTGTAATGTGCCGCCTGTCTCCAGCTGTGTGTGTAATGTGCCGCCTGTCTCCGGCAGAGCTGTGTGTGTAATGTGCAGCCTGTCTCCGGCTGTGTGTGTGTAATGTGCAGCCTGTCTCCGGCTGTGTGTGTGTGTATAATGTGCCGCCTGTCTCCAGCTGTGTGTGTGTGTAATGTGCCGCCTGTCTCCGGCTGTGTGTGTGTAATGTGCCGCCTGTCTCCGGCAAAGCTGTGTGTGTAATGTGCCGCCTGTCCCCGGCAGAGCTGTGTGTGTAATGTGCCGCCTGTCTCCGGCAGAGCTGTGTGTGTAATGTGCCGCCTGTCTCCGGCAGAGCTGTGTGTCTAGTGTGCCGCCTGTCTCCGGCAGAGCTGTGTGAGTAATGTGCCGCCTGTCTCCGGCAGAGCTGTGTGTAATGTGCCGCCCGTCTCCGGCTGTGTGTGTGTAATGTGGTGCCTGTCTCCGGCAGAGCTGTGTGTGTAATGTGCCACCTGTCTCCGCTGTGTGTGTAATGTGGTGCCTGTCTCTGGCAGAGCTGTGTAATGTGCCGCCTGTCTCCGGCAGTACTGTGTGTGTAATGTGCAGCCTGTCTCCAGCTGTGTGTGTAATGTGCCGCTTGTCTCCGTTGTGTGTGTGTAATGTGCCGGCTGTCTCTGGCAGAGCTGTGTGTGTAATGTGCAGCCTGTCTCCGGCTGTGTGTGTGTAATGTGCCATCTGTCTCCAGCTGTGTGTGTAATGTGCAGCCTGTCTCCAGCTGTGTGTGTGTGTGTAATGTGCCGCCTGTCTCCAGCTGTGTGTGTAATGTGCAGCCTGTCTCTGGCTGTGTGTGTGTGTAATGTGCCGCCTGTCTCCAGCTGTGTGTATGTAGTGTGCCGCCTGTCTCCGGCTGTGTGTGTGTGTAATGTGCCGCCTGTCCCCGGCAGAGCTGTGTGTGTAATGTGCCGCCTGTCTCCGGCAGAGCTGTGTGTCTAGTGTGCCGCCTGTCTCCGGCAGAGCTGTGTGAGTAATGTGCCGCCTGTCTCCGGCAGAGCTGTTTGTGTAATGTGCCGCCTGTCTCCGGCAGAGCTGTATGTGTAGTGTGCCGCCTGTCCCCGGCAGAGCTGTGTGTGTAATGTGCCGCCTGTCCCCGGCAGAGCTGTGTGTGTAATGTGCCGCCTGTCCCCGGCAGAGCTGTGTGTAATGTGCCGCCTGTCCCCGGCAGAGCTGTGTGTGTAATGTGCCGCCTGTCCCCGGCAGAGCTGTGTGTGTAATGTGCCGCCTATCCCCTGCAGAGCTGTTTGTGTGTCTCCAGGAGAGCTGTTTGTGTAATGTGCCGCCTGTCTCCGGCAGAGCTGTTTGTGTAATGTGCCGCCTGTCTCCGGCAGAGCTGTTTGTGTAATGTGCCGCCTGTCCCCGGCAGAGCTGTTTGTGTAATGTGCCGCCTGTCTCCGGCAGAGCTGTTTATGTAATGTGCCGCCTGTCTCCGGCAGAGCTGTTTGTGTAATGTGCCGCCTGTCTCCGGCAGAGCTGTTTGTGTAATGTGCCGCCTGTCTCCGGCAGAGCTGTATGTGTAGTGTGCCGCCTGTCCCCGGCAGAGCTGTGTGTGTAATGTGCCGCCTGTCCCCGGCAGAGCTGTGTGTGTAATGTGCCGCCTGTCCCCGGCAGAGCTGTGTGTAATGTGCCGCCTGTCCCCGGCAGAGCTGTGTGTGTAATGTGCCGCCTGTCCCCGGCAGAGCTGTGTATGTAATGTGCCGCCTGTCTCCGGCAGAGCTGTGTGTGTAATGTGCCGCCTGTCTCCGGCAGAGCTGTGTGTCTAGTGTGCCGCCTGTCTCCGGCAGAGCTGTTTGTGTGTCTCCGGCAGAGCTGTGTGTGTAATGTGCCGCCTGTCCCCGGCAGAGCTGTGTGTGTAATGTGCCGCCTGTCTCCGGCAGAGCTGTTTGTGTAATGTGCCGCCTGTCTCCGGCAGAGCTGTGTGTCTAGTGTGCCGCCTGTCTCAGGCAGAGCTGTGTGTCTAGTGTGCCGCCTGTCTCCGGCAGAGCTGTGTGTCTAGTGTGCCGCCTGTCTCCGGCAAAGCTGTGTGTGTAATGTGCCGCCTATCCCCTGCAGAGCTGTTTGTGTGTCTCCGGCAGAGCTGTTTGTGTAATGTGCCGCCTGTCTCCGGCAGAGCTGTTTGTGTAATGTGCCGCCTGTCTCCGGCAGAGCTGTTTGTGTAATGTGCCGCCTGTCCCCGGCAGAGCTGTTTGTGTAATGTGCCGCCTGTCTCCGGCAGAGCTGTTTATGTAATGTGCCGCCTGTCTCCGGCAGAGCTGTTTGTGTAATGTGCCGCCTGTCTCCGGCAGAGCTGTTTGTGTAATGTGCCGCCTGTCTCCGGCAGAGCTGTTTGTGTAATGTGCCGCCTGTCTCCGGCAGAGCTGTTTGTGTAATGTGCCGCCTGTCTCCGGCAGAGCTGTGTGTGTAATGTGCCGCCTGTCTCCGGCAGAGCTGTGTGTGTAATGTGCCGCCTGTCTCCGGCAGAGCTGTGTGTGTAATGTGCCGCCTGTCTCCGGCAGAGCTGTGTGTGTAATGTGCCGCCTGTCTCCGGCAGAGCTGTGTGTGTAATGTGCCGCCTGTCTCCGGCAGAGCTGTATGTGTAATGTGCCGCCTGTCTCCGGCAGAGCTGTTTATGTAATGTGCCGCCTGTCTCCGGCAGAGCTGTGTGTGTAATGTGCCGCCTGTCTCTGGCAGAGCTGTTTATGTAATGTGCCGCCTGTCTCCGGCAGAGCTGTTTGTGTAATGTGCCGCCTGTCTCTGGCAGAGCTGTGTGTGTAACCCCTTAGTGACCGAGCCAAATTTTTGAAATCTGACCAGTGTCACTTTGTGGTAATAACTCTGCAACGCTTCAACAAATCCCAGTGATTTTGAGATTGTTTTTTCGTGACACATTATACTTTATGATAATGGTAAATTTAGTTCAACATTTTTTGTGTTTATTTATAAAAAATATAAAAAATTTGAGAAAAATGTTAAAAAATTAGCAATTTTCTAAATTTGAATGATTATCCCTTTAATCCAGATAGTCATACAACAGCAAGCCATTAATAAATAACATTTCCCTCATGTCTGCTTTACATCAGCACCATTTTGTTAGCATTTTAGGAGGTTTAAAAATGTAGCAGCAATTTTTCATTTTTTCAAAGAAATTTACTACATTTATTTTTTTAGGGACTTATCCATGTTTGAAGTGACTTTAGGGGTCCCATATATTGGGAAACCCCCAAACGTGATACCATTTTAAAAACAGCACCCCTAAACATATTGAAAACTGCTGTCAGGTAGTTTATTAACCCTTCAGGTGCTTTACAGGAATTAATGCAAAGTGGTATGACAGAAGTGAAAATGTGTATTTTTACCACCTAAATGTTGCTAACTTCTAAACAGATTACTACAGCCGTCAGACTCTAAGGCCGCTATTTGGTCATGAATTGCCATCGCAAACTTCAGGACAACAAAATCATGATCTGAGGGCACCAATTGGGATAAAGAAGATGCCCCCACACTCTGTTAACCATTTATAATGATGTAGTCACTATTGACAGCAACATCTAAGGGGTTAAACAGATTTAGAAGGTGCAAATACTGATCGTGGCTGATACAGCAAGTTGTCAGCTATAGTGTACAACCAACAGATGCTGGATTGTCACCTGTATGGGGAGGCTATTCTCTTATATCTCAGGTCAGTTAAAAGACGTATTGGCGGTCATTAAGGGGGTAATGTGCCGCCTGTCTCCGGCAGAGCTGTTTGTGTAATGCGCCGCCTGTCTCCGGCAGAGCTGTTTGTGTAATGTGCCGCCTGTCTCCGGCAGAGCTGTGTGTGTAATGTGCCGCCTGTCTCCGGCAGAGCTGTGTGTGTAATGTGCCGCCTGTCTCCGGCAGGGCTGTTTGTGTAATGTGCCGCCTGTCTCTGGCAGAGCTGTGTGTGTAATGCGCCGCCTGTCTCCGGCAGAGCTGTGTGTGTAATGCGCCGCCTGTCTCCGGCAGAGCTGTTTGTGTAATGTGCCGCCTGTCTCCGGCAGAGCTGTGTGTGTAATGTGCCGCCTGTCTCCGGCAGAGCTGTGTGTGTAATGTGCCGCCTGTCTCCGGCAGAGCTGTTTGTGTAATGTGCCGCCTGTCTCCGGCAGAGCTGTGTGTGTAATGTGCCGCCTGTCTCCGGCAGAGCTGTGTGTGTAATGTGCCGCCTGTCTCTGGCAGAGCTGTGTGTGTAATGCGCCGCCTGTCTCCGGCAGAGCTGTGTGTGTAATGCGCCGCCTGTCTCCGGCAGAGCTGTGTGTGTAATGTGCCGCCTGTCTCCGGCAGAGCTGTTTGTGTAATGTGCCGCCTGTCTTCGGCAGAGCTGTGTGTGTAATGTGCCGCCTGTCTCCGGCAGAGCTGTGTGTGTAATGTGCCGCCTGTCTCCGGCAGAGCTGTTTGTGTAATGTGCCGCCTGTCTCCGGCAGAGCTGTGTGTGTAATGTGCCGCCTGTCTCCGGCAGAGCTGTGTGTGTAATGTGCCGCCTGTCTCTGGCAGAGCTGTGTGTGTAATGCGCCGCCTGTCTCCGGCAGAGCTGTGTGTGTAATGCGCCGCCTGTCTCCGGCAGAGCTGTGTGTGTAATGTGCCGCCTGTCTCCGGCAGAGCTGTTTGTGTAATGTGCCGCCTGTCTTCGGCAGAGCTGTGTGTGTAATGTGCCGCCTGTCTCCGGCAGAGCTGTGTGTGTGTAATGTGCCGCCTGTCTCCGGCAGAGCTGTTTGTGTAATGTGCCGCCTGTCTCCGCAGAGCTGTGTGTGTAATGTGCCGCCTGTCTCCGGCAGAGCTGTGTGTGTAATGCGCCACCGCCGCTGCTCTCAGGATCTGATCTGACTGACAGACTGACACTGAGTTACGCCACGTAAATAAGCACCGCCCAGAACCTGGCTCCTCCCAGCCCAAACACGTGACCAGCCACATGGCCAAGACGTCATCAAAGGTCCTTTAACCCACTAGGTTATTCTCGCATCTACCGGCCGGTTCGGTTCGGCTGCGGATGGCAGAGTCCGGCCTGGGGGCTGGAGAACAATCGGAGCCGGCAGTGGGCGGAGCGGGTGAGATCCTGGACATGGTGCACATTAGACGCCCTCCCGGCCAGATATGGCTCCGGTGCTCGCACTGATCGGGCTCCCGCCGTGCACGGTGCAGAGAAGCCGCCGGAATGTCACCCAGAAGTGACAGTGTGGGACGGTAATCGGGCAGATGATGATGGCGGCAGAGGGCGCTCTGGGGCGGGCTAGTGCCGTACTACAGGGGTCTTCCACAGTCAGCAGAAGGACCCCAGAGAGGCGTGTGTGGTCCTGACACCGGCCGGCGCTCGCCCTACCCCGCTCCAGTCCCTGTTTTTGCTGCAGCAGTGACATCACGTGGATGACGATCGCACATCACCGCTGCAGCCAATCACTGAGCTCAGCAGTTCATGCTGTCATCCTCGGCTCAGTAGTGATTGGCTGCAGCGGTGATGTGCGATTGTCATCCACGTGATGTCACTGCTGCAGCAATAAGAGACTGGAACATCAGGGAAGGGTGAGGACCACCCAGTGCCTGCCAGTGTTCGGGGTCTGCATTGCTGAACCTTTAAAACCCCTTTACTGTAATGTGATTATTGGGTCCATAGAGGGGACCACAACTATGTGTGTCATTATGGCGTATAGATACTATGGGGGGTTTCCCACTTAGGACCACCACCATCCCTGCTAGACTAGGGTCCGGTGGTCATTTTTCACTGTATATGGACCTCAGTACCCAGACTGACCCCAGAAAGTCACATACTGCTGGGCATTGTGGTGCGTACGATCCGTGACATACAGCGGTCTGAGCCCACCGGAGCAGAGACGCTGCAGGAACCTGTATGGCCGCTTCCCATACTCTCTGGTACGTGCACACACCGCCTTCATCTCAGGTGAATTCCCCTCGGCAACCACCTGACAAATCGGCAGCGAAACGCTGAGCAGGATGAGCCTCTGCGCTGCCGTGTGCCGCCGGCCATGCGAAACGCTGAGCAGGATGAGCCCCTGCGCTGCCGTGTGCCGCCGGCCGGCCGGCCATGCGTAAGGATGAGCCTCTGCGCTGCCGTGTGCCGCCGGCCAGCCATGCGAAACGCTGAGCAGGATGAGCCTCTGCGCTGCCGTGTGCCGCCGGCCAGCCATGCGAAACGCTGAGCAGGATGAGCCTCTGCGCTGCCGTGTGCCGCCGGCCAGCCATGCGAAACGCTGAGCAGGATGAGCCTCTGCGCTGCCGTGTGCCGCCGGCCAGCCTTGCGAAACGCTGAGCAGGATGAGCCTCTGCGCTGCCGTGTGCCGCCGGCCAGCCATGCGAAACGCTGAGCAGGATGAGCCTCTGCGCTGCCGTGTGCCGCCGGCCAGCCATGCGAAACGCTGAGCAGGATGAGCCTCTGCGCTGCCGTGTGCCGCCGGCCGGCCATGCAAAACGCTGAGCAGGATGAGCCTCTGTGCTGCCTTGTGCCGCCGGCCAGCCATGCGAAACGCTGAGCACGATGAGCCTCTGCGCTGCCGTGTGCCGCCGGCCATGCAGATCGCTGAGCAGGATGAGCCTCTGCGCTGCCGTGTGCCGCCGGCCGGCCATGCTCCGTCTGTTGAGCCAATCTTATCTACCTCAAGTTTCCCAAGAGGCTGAAAGGAGCGACCGGAAGGTTCTGGTGTTTTCCTTCTAACAACGCCCCGTACTTTACAAAAGTCGCTGGGAACACTCCAAACATGCGCAGGTGTCTTGTCAAGCAACTTGCCAGAGTTTTTGCTTTCTTTATTGTTTGAAAAGAGCTTAAAAAAAAGACCGGAAAAACGCCACTAAAAAACTAAAAGACCCTAAAATGCTGTAAAAAAAAAAAGCTCAAAAATAACATCAGAGGGCAAAAATGAAGCAAAAGGAGAGAAAACAAGAAAATATTCTAAACAAAAGAGGCTTTTGTCTGGAATTTTGTCATTCTTCCTTCTGTAAAACTCTGTGGGGTCACTGAAAAAAAAAATGTGTGCACCTACCCCTAAGGAACACTGCTCACAAAAAAATAAAGGGAACACGTAAACAACAGAATATAACTCCAAGTAAATCAAACTTCTGTGAAATCGAACTGTCCACTTAGGAAGCAACACTGTTTAACAATCAATTTCACATGCTGTTGGACAAATGGAATAGACAACAGATGGAAATTATTGGCAATTATCAAGACACCCCCTATAAAGGAGTGGTTCTGCAGGTGGGGACCACAGACCACATCTCAGTACTAATGCTTTCTGGCTGATGATTTGGTCACTTTTGAGTGTTGGTTGTGCTTTCACACTTGTGGTTGCATGAGACGACTCTACAACCCACACAAGTGGCTCAGGTAGTGCAGCTCATCCAGGATGGCACATCAATGCGCGCTGTGGCAAGGTTTGCTGTGTCTGTCAGCGTAGTGTCCAGAGGCTGGAGGCGCTGCCAGGAGACAGGCAGTACACCAGGAGACGTGGAGGGGGCCGTAGGAGGGCAACAACCCAGCAGCAGGACCGCTACCTCAGCCTTTGTGCAAGAAGCACCAGGAGGAGCACTGCCAGAGCCCTGCAAAATGACCTCCTGCAGGCCACAAATGTGCATGTGTCGTCTCCATGAGGATGGTCTGAGTGCCTGACGTCCACAGATGGGGGTTGTGCTCACAGCCCAACACCGTGCAGGACGCTTAGCATTTGCCACAGAACACCAGGATTGGCAAGTTCGCCACTGGCGCCCTGTGCTCTTCACAGATAAAAGCAGGTTCACACTGAGCACATGTGACAGACGTGACACAGTTGGGAGACGCCCTGGAGAGCGATCTGCTGTCTGCAACATCCTTCAGCATGACTGGTTTGGCAGTGGGTCAGTAATGGTGTGGGGTGGCATTTCTTTGGAGGGCCGCAAAGCCCTCTATGTGCTCGCCAGAGGTAGCCTGGCTGCCATTAGGTACCGAGATGAGATCCTCAGACCCCTTGTGAGACCATATGCTGGTGCGGTTGGCCCTGGGTTCCTCCTAATGCAGGACAATGCCAGACCTCTTGTGGCTGGAGTGTGTCAGCAGTTCCTGCAAGATGAAGGCATTGAAGCTATGGACTGGCCCGCCCGTTCCCCAGACCTGAATCCGATTGAACACATCTGGGACATCATGTCTCGCACCATCCACCAACGTCACGTTGCACCACAGACTTCCAGGAGTTGGCTGATGCTTTAGTCCAGGTCTGGGAGGCGATCCATTCGCCGCCCGTTCAGGAGCATGCCCAGGCGTTGTAGGGAGCTCATATAGGCACGTGGAGGCCACACACACTACTGAGCATCATTTCCTTGTCTTGAGGCATTTCCACTGAAGTTGGATCAGCCTGTACTGTAACTTCATTTTCCACTTTGATTTTGAGTATCATTCCAACTCCAGACCTCCGTGGGATATTAGTTGTGATTTACGTTGATAATTATGTTTTATTCTGAACACATTCCACTATGTAATAAATAAAAATTTGCTACTGGAATATTTCATTCAGTGATATGTGGGATTTTGGTGTTCCCTTTATTTTTTTGAGCAGTGTAGATTCTCTCATCCCAAAGAATTGGGGCGAAAATGCAAAGGCCGGTCTGATCAGAGTTTAATCGTACTGCGATCCCGCTCTATTGGATGAGGAGAAGATGGAGAAACCCTATTTCTCAGACTGCACTTAGATGTCATCCAATGTTTCCCTCGCACGCCTTGACTTGCATGGTCGAGTGCAATCCGGATATCGGAGAACACGTAATCATGCAGCGATTTATTTTATCCTCCCATTCTCGTACATACTCGGTCCAAGGGAAAAATCAGACATGTTCATGACCCCATAGAGTAACATTGGTGTGTGTGCCATCCAGTGTTTTGTCGTTCACACTCGGGCCGATTGTGGCCATCTGCACGAGCCGCTCCAGCTCTGACGTCACTGTCCCCACCTTTGCACAAATCAGACATTAAGAGTAGAGATGAGCGGTGTTCGAGTCGAACTGTTCGCCAATTTCAAATTCGAGCTGTTTTGGGCGGTGTTCGAGTCGTTCGTCGAACTCGAACAATTTGCTTAACCCCTTCATGACCCAGCCTATTTTGACCTTAAAGACCTTGCCGTTTTTTGCAATTCTGACCAGTGTCCCTTTATGAGGTAATAACTCAGGAACGCTTCAACGGATCCTAGCGGTTCTGAGATTGTTTTTTCGTGACATATAGGGCTTCATGTTAGTGGTAAATTTAGGTCAATAAATTCTGCATTTATTTGTGATAAAAACGGAAATTTGGCGAAAATTTTGAAAATTTCGCAATTTTCACATTTTGAATTTTTATTCTGTTAAACCAGAGAGTTATGTGACACAAAATAGTTAATACATAACATTTCCCACATGTTTACTTTACATCAGCACAATTTTGGAAACAAAATTTTTTTTTGCTAGGAAGTTATAAGGGTTAAAATTTGACCAGCGATTTCTCATATTTACAACGAAATTTACAAAACCATTTTTTTTAGGGACCACCTCACATTTGAAGTCAGTTTGAGGGGTCTATATGGCTGAAAATACCCAAAAGTGACACCATTCTAAAAACTGCACCCCTCAAGGTACTAAAAACCACATTCAAGAAGTTTATTAACCCTTCAGGTGCTTCACAGCAGCAGAAGCAACATGGAAGGAAAAAATTAACATTTAACTTTTTAGTCACAAAAATTATCTTTTAGCAACAATTTTTTTATTTTCCCAATGGTAGAAGGAGAAACTGAACCACGAAAGTTGTTCAATTTGTCATGAGTACGCTGATACCTCATATGTGGGGGTAAACCACTGTTTGGGCGCACGGCAGGGCTTGGAAGGGAAGGAGCGCCATTTGACTTTTTGAATCAAAAATTGGCTCCACTCTTTAGCGGACACCATGTCACGTTTGGAGAGCCCCCGTGTGCCTAAAAATTTGAGCTCCCCCACAATTGACCCCATTTTGGAAACTAGAACCCCCAAGGAACTTATTTAGATGCCTAGTGAGCACTTTAAACCCTCAGGTGCTTCACAAATTGATCTGTAAAAATGAAAAAGTACTTTTTTTTTCACAAAAAAATTCTTTTCGCCTCAATTTTTTCATTTTCACGTGGGCAATAGGATAAAATGGATCATAAAATTTGTTGGGCAATTTCTCCTGAGTACGCCGATACCTCATATGTGGGGGTAAACCACTGTTTGGGCACTCGGCAGGGCTCGGAAGGGAAGGCGCGCCATTTGACTTTTTGAATGGAAAATTAGCTCCAATTGTTAGCGGACACCATGTCGCGTTTGGAGAGCCCCTGTGTGCCTAAACATTGGAGCTCCCCCACAAGTGACCCCATTTTGGAAACTAGACCCCACAAGGAACTTATCTAGATGCATATTGAGCACTTTAAACCCCCAGGTGCTTCACAGAAGTTTGTAACGCAGAGCCATGAAAATAAAAAATAATTTTTCTTTCCTCAAAAATGATTTTGTAGCCTGGAATTTCCTATTTTGCCAAGGGTAATAGGAGAAATTGGACCCCAAATGTTGTTGTCCAGTTTGTCCTGAGTACGCTGATACCCCATATGTGGGGGTAAACCACTGTTTGGGCGCACGGCAGGGCTCGGAAGGGAAGGCACGCCATTTGGCTCTTTAAATGGAAAATTAGCTCCAATCATTAGTGGACACCATGTCACGTTTGGAGAGCCCCTGTGTGCCTAAACATTGGAGATCCCCCAGAAATGACCCCATTTTCGAAACTAGTCCACCAAAGGAACTAATCTAGATGTGTGGTGAGGACTTTGAACCCCCAAGTGCTTCACAGAAGTTTATAACGCAGAGCCACGAAAATAAAAAAAAAAATTATTTTCTCAAAAATGATCTTTTAGCCTGCAATTTTTTATTTTCCCAAGGGTAACAGGAGAAATTTGACCCCAAAAGTTGTTGTCCAGTTTCTCCTGAGTACGGTGATACCCCATATGTGGGGGTAAACTACTGTTTGGGCACATGCCGGGGCTCGGAATTGAAGTAGTGACGTTTTGAAATGCAGACTTTGATGGAATGCTCTGCGGGCGTCACGTTGCGTTTGCAGAGCCCCTGATGTGGCTAAACAGTAGAAACCCCCCACAAGTGACCTCATTTTGGAAACTAGACCCCGAAATGAACTTATCTAGATGTGTGGTGAGCACTTTGAACCCCCAAGTGCTTCATAGAAGTTTATAATGCAGAGCCGTGAAAATAATAAATACGTTTTCTTTCCTCAAAAATAATTATTTAGCCCAGAATTTTTTATTTTCCCAAGGGTTACAGGAGAAATTGGACCCCAAAAGTTGTTGTCCAGTTTCTCCTGAGTACGCTGATACCCCATGTGTGGAGGTAAACCACTGTTTGGGCACACGTCGGGGCTCAGAAGGGAAGTAGTGACTTTTGAAATGCAGACTTTGATGGAATGGTCTGCGGGCGTCACGTTGCGTTTGCAGAGCCCCTGGTGTGCCTAAACAGTAGAAACCCCCCACAAGTGACCCCATTTTAGAAACTAGACCCCCCAAGGAACTTATCTAGATATGTGGTGAGCACTTTGAACCCCCAAGTGCTTCACAGACGTTTACAACGCAGAGCTGTGAAAATAAAAAATCATTTTTCTTTCCTCAAAAATGATGTTTTAGCAAGCATTTTTTTATTTTCACAAGGGTAACAGGAGAAATTGGACCCCAGTAATTGTTGCGCAGTTTATCCTGAGTATGCTGGTACCCCATATGTGGGGGTAAACCACTGTTTGGGCACACGTCGGGGCTCGGAAGTGAGGGAGCACCATTTGACTTTTTGAATACGAGATTGGCTGGAATCAATGGTGGCGCCATGTTGCGTTTGGAGACCCCTGATGTGCCTAAACAGTGGTAACCCCTCAATTCTACCTCCAACACTAACCCCAACACACCCCTAACCAGTGTTTTTTGTGCGGATTTCACCTGCGGATTCCTATTGAGGAACAGGTGTAAAACGCTGCGGAATCCGCACAAAGAATGGACATGCTGCGGAAAATACAACGCAGCGTTTCCGCGTGGTATTTTCCGCACCATGGGCACAGCGGATTTGGTTTCCATATGTTTACATGGTACTGTAAACCTGATGGAACACTGCTGCGGATCCGCAGCCAAATCCGCACCGTGTGCACATAGCCTAATTCTAAAGGTATGTGCACACGCTGCGGAAAACGCTGCGGATCCGCAGCAGTTTCCCATGAGTTTACAGTTCAATGTAAACCTATGGGAAACAAAAATCGCTGTACACATGCTGCGGAAAAACTGCACGGAAACGCAGCGGTTTACATTCCGCAGCATGTCACTACTTTGTGCGGATTCCGCAGCGGTTTTACAACTGCTCAAATAGAAAATCACATTTGTAAAACCGCAGTGAAATGCGCAGAAAAAACGCTGTAAATCCGCCATAAATCCGCAGCGGTTTAGCACTGCGGATTTATGATATCCGCAGCGGAAAAATCCGCAGAGGACCAGAATACGTGTGCACATACCGAAACCCTAACCCTAGCCCTAACCCTAATCCTAGCCCTAGCCCTACCCCTAACCCTACCCCTACCCCTAACCCTACCCCTAACCCTATTCTAACATTAGTGGAAAAAAAAAAATTCTTTATTTTTTATTGTCCCTACCTATGGGGGTGACAAAGGGGGGGGGGGGGGGGTCATTTATTATTTTTTTTATTTTGATCACTGGGATAGATTATATCTCAGTGATCAAAATGCACTTTGGAACTAATCTGCCGGCCGGCAGATTCGGCGGGCGCACTGCGCATGCGCCCGCCATTTTGGAAGATGGCGGCGCCCGGGGAGAAGACGGACGGACCCCGGCAGGATCGGTAAGTATGATGGGGGGGGTGGATCGGAGCGCGAGGGGTGGAACGGAGCACGGGGGGGTGTAACGGAGCACGGGGGGTGTAACGGAGCACGGGGGTTGTAACGAAGCACGGGGGGGTGGATCGGAGTGCAGGGGGGGTGATTGGAGCACGGGGAGGGTGATTGGAGCACGGGGGAGCCGACAAAAGCACGGGGGGAGCGGAACACAGGACGGAGGGGAGCCGGAGCAGTGTACCGGCCAGATCGGAGGGCTGGGGGGGCGATCGGTGGGGTGGGGGCACATTAGTGTTTCCAGCCATGGCCGATGATATTGCAGCATCGGCCATGGCTGGATTGTAATATTTCACCAGTTATAATAGGTGAAATATTACAAATCGCTCTGATTGGCAGTTTCACTTTCAACAGCCAATCAGAGCGATCGTAGCCACGGGGGGGGGGGGGGGGGGGGGGTGAAGCCATAGGCGTCATGGGTCGGATTGGCACCGACTTTCATGACGCCTACGTGGCGTCAAAGGTCGGGAAGGGGTTAAAATTCGGCTGTTCGAGTTGCTGTTCGATAATTGTTCGTTCACCAAAAGCCTTGCTTGATTTGCACATTAAAACTGTTTACCATTGTCAATAGACTGTTTCAGTGTATAGTGGGCGGGGGATAGATCTGTGCTGAAATAATGCCGATCTCCATCCGGTGCAGTCTCTCAGCCTATCAGCAGTGCACACACACACAGCAATGTGCATGTGATGCACACAAGCAAGGGCATGTGTCATTGGCTGTGTATGTCACATGTCCTTGCCCTATAAGAACCAGCCATTTTTCCCCGTCGCCACCATTTCCTCATTGCTGCAGCTTACTGTAAGGCTACAAAACCAGGGATTCAAGCTTCAGGAGGCTAATTTGCATATTCCAGGTGCCTTCTGGGAGAAGCGAAGTCTCCCTAAGCTAGAAGATCGTTGGGTACAGCCGGGACCAGCTGCTTCGAAAGCATCACCAAACCAGGGATTCAAGCTTCAGGAGGCTAATTTGCATATTCCAGGTGCCTTCTGGGAGAAGCGAAGTCTCCCTAAGCTAGAAGATCGTTGGGTACAGCCGGGACCAGCTGCTTCGAAAGCATCACCAAACCAGGGATTCAAGCTTCAGGAGGCTAATTTGCATATTCCAGGTGCCTTCTGGGAGAAGCGAAGTCTCCCTAAGCTAGAAGATCGTTGGGTACAGCCGGGACCAGCTGCTTCGAAAGCATCACCAAACCAGGGATTCAAGCTTCAGGAGGCTAATTTGCATATTCCAGGTGCCTTCTGGGAGAAGCGAAGTCTCCCTAAGCTAGAAGATCGTTGGGTACAGCCGGGACCAGCTGCTTCGAAAGCATCACCAAACCAGGGATTCAAGCTTCAGGAGGCTAATTTGCATATTCCAGATGCCTTCTGGGAGAAGCGAAGTCTCCCTAAGCTAGAAGATCGTTGGGTACAGCCGGGACCAGCTGCTTCGAAAGCATCACCAAACCAGGGATTCAAGCTTCAGGAGGCTAATTTGCATATTCCAGGTGCCTTCTGGGAGAAGCGAAGTCTCCCTAAGCTAGAAGATCGTTGGGTACAGCCGGGACCAGCTGCTTCGAAAGCATCACCAAACCAGGGATTCAAGCTTTTTTTTTGCCTGTAGGACATTATTGCAAGAGAGCTTGGCTGAGTAGATTACACAAGAAGGAAAACACACAGCAAGTCAGCAGGATCTAGTAGCAACATGGCAGATGTGACAACCTACATGGTGAGCTGCAGCATGTGCTACATGTTCACAGATCGACCAGAAGAAGAATCCAATTTCACCTGTCAGAAGTGTAGACTAGTGGCCCTTTTAGAAGAAAAGGTGCGGGGTCTGGAAGAAAGAATAGCAACTTTGAAACTCATCAAAGAGAATGAAGACTTCCTAGACAGAACAGAAGCATCTCTACTGGTCACAGAAGGTGAAAAAAGTGTCAGAGAACCTCCAAAAGCAGATGAGTGGAAGCATGTGACCAAAAGAAGCAAGAAGACCATGGAGAAATCACCAACCACACAACTGAAGAACCGATATCAAATCTTTGTTGAGGATGAAGATGGCACACCTAAGAATGAAGCAATACCAGCAAGCAAAAAAGAAAAGGGCACACAGCAACAAGTGACAGCAAAAAGTACAGCCAAGAAGCAACGAAGAGTGGTGGTGGTGGGAGACTCACTACTGAGAGGCACAGAAGCAGCCATCTGCAGACCGGACATAACTGCAAGAGAAGTATGCTGCCTTCCAGGTGCGATGATCAAGGATGTGACCGATAGGATACCAAAGCTCTTCAGCTCCAAGGACGTCCACCCATTTCTTCTGATACATGTTGGCACCAATGACACGGCAAGGAAGGACCTACCGACAATCTGCAAGGACTTTGAAGAGTTGGGGAAGAAAGTAAAGGAACTGGATGCACAGGTAGTTTTTTCTTCTATCCTTCCAGTAGACGGGCATGGCACCAGGAGATGGAACAGGATCCTTGATGCAAACAACTGGCTAAGACGATGGTGCAGACAACAAGGATTTGGATTCCTGGACCACGGTGTGAATTACTGGTATGATGGACTCCTCGCCAGAGACGGACTACACCTCAACAAACCTGGGAAACACACATTCGCCAGAAGACTCGCTACACTCATCAGGAGGGCGTTAAACTAGAAGAAGAGGGGACGGGAAGAAAAACATTAGACTCGAACAAAGACGACCCAGGAAAACATACTCTGAAGGGAGGTAAGAACATTTCTAAAACAATCCACAGTGAGGAGATTGGAACAAAACAAAATCCTCTAAACTGCATGCTCGCAAACGCCAGAAGCCTGACAAACAAGATGGAAGAACTAGAAGCAGAAATATCTACAGGTAACTTTGACATAGTGGGAATAACCGAGACATGGTTAGATGAAAGCTATGACTGGGCAGTTAACTTACAGGGTTACAGTCTGTTTAGAAAGGATCGTAAAAATCGGAGAGGAGGAGGGGTTTGTCTCTATGTAAAGTCTTGTCTAAAGTCCACTTTAAGGGAGGATATTAGCGAAGGGAATGAGGATGTCGAGTCCATATGGGTTGAAATTCATGGAGGGAAAAATGGTAACAAAATTCTCATTGGGGTCTGTTACAAACCCCCAAATATAACAGAAAGCATGGAAAGTCTACTTCTAAAGCAGATAGATGAAGCTGCAACCCATAATGAGGTCCTGGTTATGGGGGACTTTAACTACCCGGATATTAACTGGGAAACAGAAACCTGTGAAACCCATAAAGGCAACAGGTTTCTGCTAATAACCAAGAAAAATTATCTTTCACAATTGGTGCAGAATCCAACCAGAGGAGCAGCACTTTTAGACCTAATACTATCTAATAGACCTGACAGAATAACAAATCTGCAGGTGGTCGGGCATTTAGGAAATAGCGACCACAATATTGTGCAGTTTCACCTGTCTTTCACTAGGGGGACTTGTCAGGGAGTCACAAAAACATTGAACTTTAGGAAGGCAAAGTTTGAACAGCTTAGAGATGCCCTTAATCTGGTAGACTGGGACAATATCCTCAGAAATAAGAATACAGATAATAAATGGGAAATGTTTAAGAACATCCTAAATAGGCAGTGTAAGCGGTTTATACCTTGTGGGAATAAAAGGACTAGAAATAGGAAAAACCCAATGTGGCTAAACAAAGAAGTAAGACAGGCAATTAACAGTAAAAAGAAAGCATTTGCACTACTAAAGCAGGATGGCACCATTGAAGCTCTAAAAAACTATAGGGAGAAAAATACTTTATCTAAAAAACTAATTAAAGCTGCCAAAAAGGAAACAGAGAAGCACATTGCTAAGGAGAGTAAAACTAATCCCAAACTGTTCTTCAACTATATCAATAGTAAAAGAATAAAAACTGAAAATGTAGGCCCCTTAAAAAATAGTGAGGAAAGAATGGTTGTAGATGACGAGGAAAAAGCTAACATATTAAACACCTTCTTCTCCACGGTATTCACGGTGGAAAATGAAATGCTAGGTGAAATCCCAAGAAACAATGAAAACCCTATATTAAGGGTCACCAATCTAACCCAAGAAGAGGTGCGAAACCGGCTAAATAAGATTAAAATAGATAAATCTCCGGGTCCGGATGGCATACACCCACGAGTACTAAGAGAACTAAGTAATGTAATAGATAAACCATTATTTCTTATTTTTAGTGACTCTATAGCGACAGGGTCTGTTCCGCAGGACTGGCGCATAGCAAATGTGGTGCCAATATTCAAAAAGGGCTCTAAAAGTGAACCTGGAAATTATAGGCCAGTAAGTCTAACCTCTATTGTTGGTAAAATATTTGAAGGGTTTCTGAGGGATGTTATTCTGGATTATCTCAATGAGAATAACTGTTTAACTCCATATCAGCATGGGTTTATGAGAAATCGCTCCTGTCAAACCAATCTAATCAGTTTTTATGAAGAGGTAAGCTATAGACTGGACCACGGTGAGTCATTGGACGTGGTATATCTCGATTTTTCCAAAGCGTTTGATACCGTGCCGCACAAGAGGTTGGTACACAAAATGAGAATGCTTGGTCTGGGGGAAAATGTGTGTAAATGGGTTAGTAACTGGCTTAGTGATAGAAAGCAGAGGGTGGTTATAAATGGTATAGTCTCTAACTGGGTCGCTGTGACCAGTGGGGTACCGCAGGGGTCAGTATTGGGACCTGTTCTCTTCAACATATTCATTAATGATCTGGTAGAAGGTTTACACAGTAAAATATCGATATTTGCAGATGATGCAAAACTATGTAAAGCAGTTAATACAAGAGAAGATAGTATTCTGCTACAGATGGATCTGGATAAGTTGGAAACTTGGGCTGAAAGGTGGCAGATGAGGTTTAACAATGATAAATGTAAGGTTATACACATGGGAAGAGGGAATCAATATCACCATTACACACTGAACGGGAAACCACTGGGTAAATCTGACAGGGAGAAGGACTTGGGGATCCTAGTTAATGATAAACTTACCTGGAGCAGCCAGTGCCAGGCAGCAGCTGCCAAGGCAAACAGGATCATGGGGTGCATTAAAAGAGGTCTGGATACACATGATGAGAGCATTATACTGCCTCTGTACAAATCCCTAGTTAGACCGCACATGGAGTACTGTGTCCAGTTTTGGGCACCGGTGCTCAGGAAGGATATAATGGAACTAGAGAGAGTACAAAGGAGGGCAACAAAATTAATAAAGGGGATGGGAGAACTACAATACCCAGATAGATTAGCGAAATTAGGATTATTTAGTCTAGAAAAAAGACGACTGAGGGGCGATCTAATAACCATGTATAAGTATATAAGGGGACAACACAAATATCTCGCTGAGGATCTGTTTATACCAAGGAAGGTGACGGGCACAAGGGGGCATTCTTTGCGTCTGGAGGAGAGAAGGTTTTTCCACCAACATAGAAGAGGATTCTTTACTGTTAGGGCAGTGAGAATCTGGAATTGCTTGCCTGAGGAGGTGGTGATGGCGAACTCAGTCGAGGGGTTCAAGAGAGGCCTGGATGTCTTCCTGGAGCAGAACAATATTGTATCATACAATTATTAGGTTCTGTAGAAGGACGTAGATCTGGGTATTTATTATGATGGAATATAGGCTGAACTGGATGGACAAATGTCTTTTTTCGGCCTTACTAACTATGTTACTATGTTACTATGTTACATTCACACTTGCGGTTTTTGCAATCCGTCGTTTTGGGCAAAAAACAGATCCTGCAAATGTGCTCGCAGGATACGTTTTTTGCCCATAGACTTGTATTAGCGATGGATGGCCACACGTTGCGTCCGTCGTGCGATGGATCTGTCGTGTTTTGGCGGACCGTCGTCACAAGAAAAGTTCAATGTAACGTTTTTTTTCCCATCGCGTCCGCTATTTTCTACCGCGCATACGCGGCCGAAACTCCGCCCCTCCTCCCCGGACTTCAGAATGGGCAGCCGATGCATCCGCTGCCCATGTCGTGCACAAATTTCACAACGTGCGTCGGTACGTTGGCCCGACGCATAGCGACGGACCCGTACCGACGCAAGTGTGAAAGTAGCCTTAGACGGCACCGCTGCTGCAGTGGGCGCTATACAGTCAAAGAGGCTTTCTTTGCAAGCAAATTTTCTGAGAGATCGGTTTAGGGAGTCGGGACTAGTTGTAATATCAGCACTTTTCAGGGTAGGTTACAGCAGTTCCTTGCCCTTTTTGCCAGGCAGGTCTGTGCCAGTGCTGTGCAAGTGTTTTGTCACAGCATTTGGTGTAATCTAGCTCAGCCAATCCTTTTGGGCTAGTAGCATTGTTTGGTAGTCATCTGAGTAGCCCGCCTGTGAAGCAAGCTACCTCGCCTGTGTATCTTAATTTTTACTACATCTAACCCAGTAAATAGTTTTGGGCCTAGGAGCAGTGTCTGCACGTCAGCGGTGTAGCCCGCCTGTGAAGCTAACTACACCACTTGTGTATCTAAATTTTTACTGCATCTAACCCAGTAAATCGTTTTGGGCCTAGCACCACAGTTTGGCCACTCAGCTCTGCTCGGTTTTCATTCATCGTTTTTTGTGCCAACAACAACAACTACAGATACAGAGTTGCCAATTAGTTAAGCACCAAAATGAGTGGAAAAAGACCTGCTGCTGGTGGAAAGGGGAATAGGCATGTTGGAAAGGGAAAAAAAGGTTGTGTCCTTGGGGTGGGTAAAGCAACAGTAACATCTGCAGAAGAAAGACCATCTTCCAGCCAAAGTAAGATTTCTACTTCGTTTCCTGGACAATCTGATATGATCCCTTTCTTACGACCATCGCTACGAGCATTGCTACAAATTCCAGATGAGGCACAAAAACAGCAGGTGCTTGAACAGATATCAAGTGCTCGTTCAAGTGGGCTCTCCTCCATGTCAACTTCAACATCACAACTACTTCAGTCCTCAGAGGTGTCACCCCAATCGCACTCGCTTCCTCACAGCTCCCAAGTCTCCAGCCGCCCGTCTGACCATGGGGTAACACAGATGGTTGAGTCTGCAGAGCTGTTTACTCATACTATAGCCTGGGAATCAGGTCTGCTCCAGAGCTTCTGTTAATCCAGACGAGGAAATGATCTGCACTGATGCCCAGAATCTTTGTGACTCGGATCAAGGCCCACATGAAGAAGGTTCTGAGCATAATGTAGACCCTCGTTCCCAAACTGTAATTCCTGTTGGTGGAGACAATGAGGAAAATGATGATGAGACTGAGATACCTGATTGGAACGAAAACTTGACTTTTCGGTCAGGGCAGGAAGAGGTTGGCTCTGAGGACGATAGGTGCGAGAACACACAGGATGATGATGACGAGGTTGAAGACCCCACTTACTGTCAACACACAGTCCGCCAGTCCATGAGGTCAGCAGAGGAGGAGGATGCTAGTGACGAGTTCTGACGATGAGGTTAGGTTGCGCCTTCCTGGACAGAGACAAAGTACTGGAAGCATGTCAACAACTGCATCCTCAACCCCAACTGTACCTCTGAGCAGAAGTTGTGGTGGCTCTTCAGGTCGCATGGGCTCTAAGCCTTGCATAGCCTGGGCATTTTTTGAGATCGCAAAGGATTACCCAAATCACGTTGTCTATAAGATTTGTCACCAAAATCTCAGTAGAGGCCAAAAAATGACTAGTTTGAGTGCTTCATGCATGAACCGTCACATGGATATGAGGCATAAGTTGCAGTGGGAAGCTCACTGTGCTACAATGCGGTCTAGTGGGCTGGGTCAACCACCGTCTGCCCCATCAAGTGCATCCGCGTCCTCTTCATCCTCTGTGACCGTAGGGACAGCAGTCGCACATGGTTTTGGACGCAGACCTTCCACCTCTTTACCCGCAACAGCCAGTGTGATTGGCAGGTCGTCAGGACATATGCAAGTGGAAACACCTGCTGGTGTTGAGCGCTCTCTGACATCGAGACCACATTTTGATCAAGGCAACATAACCTCTCCGCCTGCACCTTCCTCACAGACCAGCAGTTTTCTGGGGACACCCTACTCAACCCCGTCTAAGCACGGGAGCCAGCTGTCAGATCTTTTAGAACTCCTAAAGTGAACCCGCAGAACCACGACAACGAACCTCCCAAGGGTGAGCTGGCCTGGTGGACCACCCCCAATACAGGGAGTGTTAGGGGCAGGCCCGAGGGAGACTATTGCCGCAGAAGCTGATACCTGGGGACAGGAAGTAGGAGCGGAAAAGATGCAGAACTGGCTATAACAGAGGCACAGGACAGACTGGCAATGACTGAGACTAAGAATAGGCAGGATATGGTGGACACCCAGGACAGACTGGATATGGCGGAAACGCAGGACAGGCAGGTTATGGCGGAACCGCAGGACAGGCAGGTTATGGCGGAACCGCAGGACAGGCAGGTTATGGCGGAACCGCAGGACAGGCAGGTTATGGTGGAACCGCAGGACAGGCAGGTTATGGCGGAACCGCAGGACAGGCAGGTTATGGCGGAACCGCAGGACAGGCAGGTTATGGCGGAACCGCAGGACAGGCAGGTTATGGCGGAACCGCAGGACAGGCAGGTTATGGCGGAACCGCAGGACAGGCAGGTTATGGCGGAACCGCAGGACAGGCAGGTTATGGCGGAACCGCAGGACAGGCAGGTTATGGCGGAACCGCAGGACAGGCAGGTTATGGCGGAACCGCAGGACAGGCAGGGTATGGCGAAAACACAGGACAGGCAGGGTATGGTGAAAACAGGACAGGCAGGGTATGACGGACGCACAGGACAGAGCAAGGTATGGCAGATGCACACGACAGAGCAAGGTATGCGGACGCACAGGACAGAGCAAGGTACAGAGGGACCTGGGTCAAATGAGGACAAATGACAATCAGGCATGGAGCAGAGGAAGGAGTTACCTTAAATAGACCGAGTGCTGCAGAACTTCCGGGTCAAGATCCTCCAGAATCATAGAGTTGAGGAACGGAGAATCTGCAGACCAGAGAGAGGAAGTGCGCATGCGCAGTGAAAAACGCACACGCGACGAGAGCCAGGGACCGGCGGGCGAGTCAGGAGAAGAGACCGGAAGGCGTGCACACACCGCTGGAGGGCGCCGGGACGAGTAAGCAAGTCGGCGTGCAGAGAGAGCGGCAGGTGGCGCCGTGACAGTACTCCTCCCCTTACACCCCCTCCTAAGACCGGAAAGAAATTTGTGTGACAGGGTGCATTTCACTACAGACTCTTTGACAAGTAGACATGGACAGGGGCATTACATGTCGGTGACTGGGCACTGGGTAACTATGGTGACATCAGGCGAAGGGGCTGCTGTCCAAGTCTTGCCGTCCCCACGAGTTGCTCGTCGATCCTCTGTATCTAGAAGTTCCTCCACTGCTTCTGCCTCCTCAACCTCCTCTCGGTTCTCCACCTGCACCCAAAGCCTGTCTGGTAATGCCACCTGCATTCTAACTGTGCAGAAGGAATCCTGCACACCTCCTTACTATGCTGTCACCAGGGCTCAACGGCATCAGGCTGTGTTTACCTTGAAATGTCTGGGAAATGTGAGTCACACAGCTGAGGAGTTGTGGTCAGCTCTGGAGACCGAGTTCCATCAATGGTTGTCTCCACTCAACCTGCAGCCAAGGAAGGCCGTGTGCGACAATGCTGCAAACCTGGGTGTGGCCCTTCACCGGTGTAGTGTCACACACGTGCCTTGTATGGCTCACGTTTTGAACCTGGTTGTCCAGCAATTTTTATCCAACTATCCCAGACTAGATGGGCTTCTGCAGAGAGGGCACAGTCGCTGTGTGCTCGCTACGCATCCCGCAGCTCAACGACTTACATCTCTAGTCGTTGGGCCTGCCAGTTCACCGGCTGAAATACGATGTGCCCACACGGTGGAATTCAACTCTGCACATGTTGCAGCGACTGTGGCAGCACCGACGAGCCCTGGTGCAATACATTATGACGTATAGCCTGGGCCAACGAGATCCAGAGGTGGGGCTAATCACGCTGCAGGAGTGGTCTCAGATCAGGGACCTATGCACCCTTCTGCACAGTTTTGAAATAGCGACGAAGATGTTTAATGCTGACGATGCCATTATCAGCATGACTATTCTGGTGATTTACATGCTGGAGCACACCTTAAACAGTATTCGGAGTCAGGTGGTGGAACAAAAGGAGGAGGAGGAACAGGAGTTGTATGCGGAAGGGATAATATCTCCAAGGTCCAGACGGTCAGCAGCACCAAGGCGGCTGGCATTGGAGGCTGGGGGAGAGGGATTACCGAGGGCGCATGGTGGCAGCAAAACTGTTGAGGAAGGTGCAGGAGGCGAGGAAGAAGTGGAGGACGAACTGGCCCTGGGCATGGAAGACTCATCAGATGAGGGAGACCTTGATCAAATTTCTGTTGTGCGAGGTTGGGGGGAGAGGGCAGAGGAAGGAAGCATGATTCTCACCTCACCGCCACCAAGACAACAAGGACTTGGTCCTCCTGGATGTGCAAGGCACATGAGTGCCTTCATGCTGCACTACCTGCAACATGACCCTCGGATTGTCAGAATCCGAAGTGATGCCGACTACTGGGTTGCCACACTCTTAGATCCACGGTACAAAAGCAAATTTGGCGAAATAATTCCTGCCATAGAAAGGGATTCACGCATGCATGAGTATCAGCAGAGACTGTTACAGAATCTAACATCTGCTTTTCCACAAAACACCAGTGGTGCACGTAGTGAATCTTTGAGTTCTAACTTGCCAACCGTGGGACTATCGAGGCATCACTCAAACCGTAACAGTAACATCGTATCTCGTGGTAACAGCAATTTTTTCCAATCGTTTCAAGATTTTTTTAGACTATCTTTTGCAAGGCCACAGGAGACAAGAAGTCTGACGCATAGCCAACGCCTAGAGAGGATGGTACAGGAATATCTCCAAGTTAACCGATGCCATGACTGTGGAACTGGACCCTTGCTCATTTTGGGCTTCCAATCTTGAAAAATGGCCTGAGCTCGCCACTCACGAGATCTTGTCGTGCCCCACAGCCAACATTCTCTCTGAACATGTGTTCAGTGCTGCTGGTGGTGTGCTGACAGATAAGCGCACGCGGCTGTCCAGTGACAATGTAGACAGACGAACGTTCATCAAGATGAACAAATCCTGGATCCGCAAGGAGTTTTCTACCCCTGTGTCATCCTGAGGAGTCTAAAAGCTTGATGATTTTTGAAAATCCCCCTCACCAACCGTCTTAAAAAAACTCTGGCGAAAGTGATGCCACTTTATGATTTTTATGATTTAAGTTGTGCTGCTGTGATACCATAATTTCCCACGGGATCAATAAAGTGTATCGTATCGTAAGTGGTGTCTGTGGCCGAATTTTTGGAAAAAATGGAGACTGTCTTTGGAGTCCCCTTGCTGTGTTTTACATGACGTTGCCATCGTCAATTCCAGGTGGTTGGGGTCGTCTGCAGAGTTTTTTTACTCATACTATGGCCTAGGATTCAGAGGTCTGCTCCAAAGCTTCAGTGTCTGCTAGTCAGCAGAGCAGCCCACCCATGAAGCAAGCTACACTGCCTCTTTATCTAAGTACTAATTTTTAACTGCATCTAGCCCTGGAAATCCTTTTGGGCCTAGTAGCATTTTGTGCTACTCAGCAGAGTACCGCACCCATGAAGCAAGCTACACCGCCTGTTTATCTAAGTACTAATTTTTAACTGCATCTAGCCCAGGCAATACTTTGAGCCTAGTAACAATTTCTGCTACTCAGCAGAGTACCCCACCCATGAAGCAAGCTACACGGCCTTCTTCCTTTCTCAATCTAACCCCTCGGCTCTGGGGTGTCTGCTCTCCCTCCAGCTCTCAACTTCTCACAGGTGGACTACCGCGTGTATTCACACTTTGGGCAATCTTTTGGGCCCAGGCATAACAAGTCGTCGAGGTAATGGATAATATGTGCCCCCTTAGAAACGTCCATGACGACACATTCGAGGAAGCAACTAAACGTCTCAAATAGTGAGCAGGATATGGAGCACCCCATGGGCAAACAGCGATCTATGTAGTATGCTCCTTCGCAGAAGCAGCCCAATGGGAGGACACTATTCAGAGGCACAGGTAGTAACCGGAACGCCCCTTCAATGTCTGTTTTGGCCATTAGGGTGCCCCTTACCGACTTCTTGACACGCATGATGGCCTCGTCAATGGAGGTACAGTACATAGTACTGTACTTGGTTCCACGTCGATGTTGTCGTTTACTGACCTGCCCCTTGGATATGACAAATGGTGGATTAGTCTGAATGTATTGGGTTCCTTTTTGGCACGACTCCCAACGGGGGTACCACTACGTCTTCTAAAGAAAGTGTTCTGAATGGACCCGAAGCCATTCTACCTAAAGATATTTCTTTTAAAAAAAATTTTTGTAACGACGTCTGGGTGTTGGTATGCTGATTTTAGATTTTTACTCCAGCCTTTCTTGATTTTAGAAGGGCATGACATGCCTATATCTGTGTCTCCTCCTCCTTTTACTCCTCCACCTCTCTTTTCTTTTCGCATGACTATATGTAGTTGTGACTTTTCCATGTGTTTGTTGTGTCTTCTGAGCAGTTTGTCAGCTTTTAGACACCTTTTAAGGTGTTTTCTATGTGTTTGTATGTGTTTGTGTTTGCCTGCCATTGGTTTCAATTGGGTTCGATTCGACGTTGTTTGTCGAACTTTCAGTGATCATTTGTCGAACACGCCCCAATTCGACGAACTGAACCGAACTCTTAACACTAGGGGGGTGGCTCAACACTAATTAAGAGGATGTCTGCAGCTGATCTCTCACTTCCTCTTGGTGTTCGATTTGTCCGAAGGTGAGGACAGTGACGCCAGCGCTGATAGGGCACCAAGCTCATGTGTCAAAAGAAGAAAGTATATGCAAAACAACCAGGGATCGCCAAGAAAATTAAAAAAATGCAAAAATTCTTTATTTCTAATATATTATTACAAAACCAAAGGCAAACAATTAAAAATCCACTAGGGATAAATCGCACAGAAGAGATCCCAAAAACATTATATAGTGTATAATACACAAACGTCCTACAAGCCGCGGAGTGTTAATAGAAGCTTGCTAGATAAATACTGGGGGACTGCCCAATGTACTCATGGTGCTATCACTGCCAAAGTAACTGACCAATACAAATCAGCACTTGTCATACAGTTATATTAAAAAGTTTGGGCACCCCTATTAATCTTAAGCTTAATTCACCCCCTACATCCGATCACTGGCTCGCTCTTCTTACCTGCATCTCAAAAACATTTCTAGAATTCGCCCTTTTCTTACTTTCGACTCTGCAAAAACTCTTACTGTTTCACTTATTCATTCTCGTCTGGACTATTGTAACTCTCTACTAATCGGTCTCCCTCTTGCAAAACTCTCCCCGCTCCAATCTGTCCTGAATGCTGCAGCCAGGATCATATTCCTCACCAACCGTTACACCGATGCCTCTACCCTGTGCCAGTCATTACACTGGCTACCCATCCACTCCAGAATCCAGTACAAAACTACTACCCTCATCCACAAAGCACTCCATGGCTCAGCACCACCCTACATCTCCTCCCTAGTATCAGTCTACCACCCTACCCGTGCCCTCCGCTCCGCTAATGACCTCAGGTTAGCATCCTCAATAATCAGAACCTCCCACTCCCGTCTCCAAGACTTTACACGTGCTGCGCCGATTCTTTGGAATGCACTACCTAGGTTAATACGATTAATCCCCAATCCCCACAGTTTTAAGCGTGCCCTAAAAACTCATTTGTTCAGACTGGCCTACCGCCTCAATGCATTAACCTAACGATCCCTGTGTGGCCTATTTATAATAAAAAAAAAAAAAAAAAGGTTCCTCGCATCATGTTCTCATACACTTTATGCAGCATTAGCCCTCTGTGTCTGTACTGCTACATACTGGTTCATGCAGCTTTACATGAACACCTGAGCCTTACACTATGGCCGGTCCGAATAACTAAAGCAATTGTTACCATCCACCTCTCGTGTCTCCCCTTTTCCCCATAGTTTGTAGCTTGCGAGCAGGGCCCTCACTCCTCCTGGTATCTGTTTTGAACTGTATTTCTGTTATGCTGTAATGTCTATTGTCTGTACAAGTCCCCTCTATAATTTGTAAAGCGCTGCGGAATATGTTGGCGCTATATAAATAAAAATTATTATTATTATTATTAATGTTTTACAAAAATTGTTTTTTTTGCAACAGCTATTTCAGTTTCATATATCTAATAACTGTTGGACACCGTAATGTTTCTGCCTTGAAATGAGGTTTATTGTACTAACAGAAAATGTGCAAACAAAATTTGACAGGTGCATAAGTATGGGCACCCCACCAAAAAAGTGACATTAATATTTAGTAGATCCTCCTTTTGCAAAAATAACAGCCTATAGTCGCTTCCTGTAGCTTTTAATGAGTTCCTGGATGAAGGTATTTTTGACCATTCCTCTTTACAAAACAATTCCAGTTCAGTTAAGTTTGATGGTCACCGAGCATGGACAATTTTTATAAAACATTAAGCTTAAGATTAATAGGGGTGCCCAAACTTTGTCATATAACTGTACATGATAAAAAATATGCAGTAACTTCATCCTTATGCTCCTATGGGGATAAACATATAAATGGTACACGAAGCCCAATATGCTATAGGAAAACATTAAGCAATGAAAAAAAGGGTCTGACTTAAGGGAAGGTACGAAATAATATACAGTGCCTACAAGTAGTATTCAACCCCCTGCAGATTTAGCAGGTTTAATAAGATGCAAATAATTTAGGGCCTTCAAACTTCAAACAAGAGCAGGATTTATTAACAGATGCATAAATCTTACAAACCAAAAAGTTTTGTTGCTCAGTTAAATTTTTATAAATTTTAAACATAAAAGTGTGGGTCAATTATTATTCAACCCCTAGGTTTAATATTTTGTGGAATAACCTTTGTTTGCAATTACAGCTAATAATCGTCTTTTAGAAGACCTGATCAGGCCGGCACAGGTCTCTGGAGTTATCTTGGCCCACTCCTCCATGCAGATCTTCTCCAAGTTATCTAGGTTCTTTGGGTGTCTCATGTGGACTTTAATCTTGAGCTCCTTCCACAAGTTTTCAATTGGGTTAAGGTCAGGAGACTGACTAGGCCACTGCAACCCCTTGATTTTTTGCCTCTTGAACCAGGCCTTGGTTTTCTTGGCTGTGTGCTTTGGGTCGTTGTCTTGTTGGAAGATGAAATGACGACCCATCTTAAGATCCTTGATGGAGGAGCGGAGGTTCTTGGCCAAAATCTCCAGGTAGGCCGTGCTATCCATCTTCCCATGGATGCGGACCAGATGGCCAGGCCCCTTGGCTGAGAAACAGCCCCACAGCATGATGCTGCCACCACCATGCTTGAGTGTAGGGATGATATTCTTGGGGTCGTATGCAGTGCCATCCAGTCTCCAAATGTCACGTGTGTGGTTGGCACCAAAGATCTCGATCTTGGTCTCATCAGACCAGAGAACCTTGAACCAGTCAGTCTCAGAGTCCTCCAAGTGATCATGAGCAAACTGTAGACGAGCCTTGACATGACGCTTTGAAAGTAAAGGTACCTTACGGGCTCGTCTAGAACGGAGACCATTGCGGTGGAGTACGTTACTTATGGTATTGACTGAAACCAATGTCCCCACTGCCATGAGATCTTCCCGGAGCTCCTTCCTTGTTGTCCTTGGGTTAGCCTTGACTCTTCGGACAAGCCTGGCCTCGTCACGGGAGGAAACTTTCAAAGGCTGTCCAGGCCGTGGAAGGCTAACAGTAGTTCCATAAGCTTTCCACTTCCGGATGATGCTCCCAACAGTGGAGACAGGTAGGCCCAACTCCTTGGAAAGGGTTTTGTACCGCTTGCCAGCCTTGTGACCCTCCAAGATCTTGTCTCTGATGGCCTTGGAATGCTCCTTTGTCTTTCCCATGTTGACCATGTATGAGTGCTGTTCACAAGTTTGGGGAGGGTCTTAAATAGTCAGAAAAGGCTGGAAAAAGAGATAATTAATCCAAACATGTGAAGCTCATTGTTCTTTGTGCCTGAACTACTTCTTAATACTTTAGGGGAACCAAACAGAATTCTGGTGGGTTGAGGGGTTGAATAATAAATGACCCTCTGAAAAGACTTTTCACAATTTAAAAAAAAAAATAAACAAAGAAATAACATTCTTTTTTGCTGCAGTGCATTTCATACTTCCAGGCTGATCTACAGTCCAAATGTCACAATGCCAAGTTAATTCCAAATGTGTAAACCTGCTAAATCTGCAGGTGGTTGAATACTACTTGTAGGCACTGTATGGGAGCTAAATACTTCACCCTAATTCAGCCAAATAGTCGCCCCCCCCCTAAGCAAGCAGTCCGGCTGAGTAGGTACAAGGACCCACGCATTTCGACACCCACGGTGTCTTTCTCAAGGTATATTACCTTGTACCTTCCCTCAAGTCAGACCCTTTTGCAGTGATAGCAGCATGAGTACATTGGGCAGCCCCCAGTATTTATCTAGCAAGCTTCTCGTAATACTCCACGGCTGGTAGGACTTTTGTGTATTATACACTATATAATGTTTTTGGGATCTCTTCTGTGCGATTTATCCCTAGTGCATTTTTTATGTTTTTAATTGTTTGCCTTTGGTGTTGTAATAATATATTAGAAACAAAGAATTTTGTAATTTTTTATTTTTTATTTTCTTGGTGATCCCTGTTTATTTGCATGTACTTTCTTATTGTGATATGTTTATATTAATATGCATTAGGTGATCCCAGTATACTTATTGTATGGATGGTGCCCGCTTACACAACTTGCTATTTGCCAAGCTCATGTGTAATATCATATCACAATAAGAATAATTGGGAGCCATGCATGCTCGCGCCATCACACTTCCTCCACCATGTTTTACAGAGTGTGTGCTGTGCTTTGGATCATGAGCCATTCCAAGCCTTCTTCATACTTTCTTCTTCTCATCATTCAATTAAAGGCTGAACTTAGTTTAATCTGTCCTACGAATGCCTTTCAAGAACTGGGCTAGGTTGTTTACATGATTTTTGCCAAATTCTGATCTGGCCTTTCAATTTTTAAGGCTGATTAATGGTTTGCACCTTAAGGTGAACCCTTGGAATTTGGCTTAGGAAGTCTTCTCTTTGTGGTAGACTTAGATTCCGAAACATCTACTTCCGGGAGAGTGTTCTGCACTTGGGTGGCTGTCATGAAGGGTTTTTTCTTCATAATTAAAACATTTATTCGATCAGCCACCACTGTTGCCTACCGTGGACGTCGAAGCCTGTATGAGTTCCCGAACTCGCCAGTATGCTGTTTTATTTTGCAGAATGTACCAAACTGTTGATTTGGCAACTCCTAACGTTTCCGCTATCTCTCTAGTGGATTTTTTTTCAGCCTAATGGTCTGTTTCTCTTCCATTGAAAGCCCCTTTGACCTCATGTTGTGGGTTCACAGCAACAGCTTCCAAAAGCTACACCTGGAATCTGCTCTAGATCGTTTACCATTTTTTTTTACAGATGATGGATTAAAGGGAACCTGTCACCAGGTTCTATAATGCTGTATATCTGCCCCTAACCTGACCTGTAAGAGAAGAGATTTTACTCACTTGCATGACAGTCTGGTCTGAGGGGTGTATACAGTATATACAACATACAACAGTACATACATATAGACATACAGTACATACAACATAGAGTACATACTCACCATCACCTTGATCCCTGAAGCCCTTGCTCACCTGTAAAAAATATTAAAATAATAAACAAACAATATACTCCGTGATCCGCAGATATCCAATTAATACGAGTGTCCCACGACGATCTCCCGTGGAGAGCAGCCACAACTGCTGATGCGACCGCCCTCCAGGGGCTCCAGGATACATCCTTCCGCACTGTATCCCTCCGCCTCTGTGAGAAAGAGTTCCTACTCTCACTTGTGGCTCTGCTGTGTGGGAAAATTCCCACGCAGCTTTGCCATAAAGTGAGACCCTGAACTCAGTTAACCTCTTCAGTGATGCACTGCAGGAGCCATGGCCTCCTGTCAGTGTGTCACTGGAGGCCCTTTAGAGCAGTGACATCATCCGATGTCACTGTTCTATAGAGGAGATCGTCGTGGCACACTCGTTATTAATTGGACTACAGCGGAAAGTGAGTATACGGTCGGTTTATTATTTTTAATTTTTGCACGCGATCGATAATGGTAAGTATGGTGAAATTAAGAATATTAAAATACTTTTTTCTGGCTGTGTCTCTTTTTTAATTTTTAACTCTTTCACTACTATAGGATTAATAATAGATAGGCGTCTTATTGACGCCTCTCCATTACTAACCGGGCTTAATGTCACCGTACATTACCAAGGTGACATTAACCCCTTATTACCCCATATCCCACCGCTACAGGGGAGTGGGAAGAGACGGGCTAAGTGCTGGAATTGGCGCATCTTACATTTCAGGGGCGGCTGGGTGCTGGTATTTGTAGCCGGGGGGGCAAATATCCATGGCCCCTCTCTATATCAGCCCGCAGTAGCCTTTCTGGCTATAAAATATAGGGGGACCCACGTCATTTTTTTTTTTTGGGGGGGGGGAGGGGTCCCCCTATTTTAATAGCCAGTAAAGGCTACATAGACAGTTGCGGGCTGATATTCGTAGCCTGGGAAGGGGCCATGGGTATTACCCCCTTCCCAGGCTACAAATATTGGCCCCCGGCCTTTGGCTTTCCCCCTCTGGCGCAGAAAATTGCATGGGAGCCCACGCCATTTTTTTTTTTTTATTAATTTTTAATTATTAATCAACCGGCCTTGCTAGTATATATCTATCTGGCTACTTTCACACATCAGGTTTTTGCCGTCGGGCACAATCCGGCGAGTTTTTAAAAAAAAAAAAAAAAAAAAGGTCCGTTTTTTTTCCTCCGCATCCATTTTTTTCTCATAGAGTTGTATTAGCGCCGGATTGCGCCTGATGGTCACATGTTCCATACGTTTTTTGCCGGATCCGTCAAAAAAGCTGTTTCCAGCGGACGGAGAAAACGTACAGAGGAACTTTTTTTTTCTGTCCGGTGAAAAAACACCCAGCAACTGATCCGGTGAAAAACTTATGAAACTGAGATGTGAAATGATGAATCCGGCCTCCGAATCCGTTTTTTCATGCATTTTTCCATTCAAATCATGCACATTTTCTGTTCTCTCTCTCAACAAACTGATGTGTGAAAGTAGCCTAACTATCCATATATCCATCTACATCTATCCATAGATATATCTATCCACACATACTGTATATCTATAGATATATTCATAGATCTACCTATTCATATATCTATAGATCGATCTGCGTTTTCTGCTGCGGATTTAGTGCAGAAAAATCCGCAGGCAAATCTGGAACGTGTGCACATACCCTCACTGTAAATACATCATTGTAAATACACACCTGTGCTTTGTATCCCCCCATCTCATTGTAGATTGTAAGCTCTCACGAGCAGGGTTGTGTTATTTTGCTTTAATCATTATATTATTGTTTCTTATGACTGTTGTGTTTGAAACTGTTAAACTGTAAAGCGCTGCGGAATATTTTGATTCTATATAAAGATTATTATTATTTTATATACCGGTATTTAAGTTTTTTTTTTACTGGCTTCAATAGTCTCCATAGGAGACTTGAAGCTTCGATATCCTGATCACCTGTGCTACACATAGCAGGGCTGCAAAACCACAATGACAAGCACAGGGGTGTCCTGCAGACCCTGGGTTGTCATGCCTACAAATCTGCATCCTGCGATCATGTGACCTCTCGCCTAGCCAAATCCGTTCTCATACTTTACACTGACGAGGGCCAATAGCCCGGAACGCAGTGTCTGCAAATTGAGATTCTGATTTTGCTTTTATCTTCAGTCATATTGCAAGACACGTTAAAGGGTTGATTGTGACTTGTAGGATCGCTACTTCCAACAGATGGCGATATAGTGTTCAAGTCCTCTTTTTTTTCCTGAAGAAGCAATTTGCATATTAAATTTCCCAGAGGAGCATTGCACGGCAATAAGCCACCTTACCTTGACAAGCCAGAGCTGGTATGTCTTTCTCCACAAGAAGAATCCTTACCCCTTAGGCTGCCGTCACACTAGCAGTATTTGGTCAGTATTTTACATCAGTATTTGTAAGCCAAAACCAGGAGCGGAACAATTAGAGGAAAAGTATAATAGAAACATATGCACCACTTCTGTATTTATCACCCACTCCTGGTTTTGGCTTACAAATACTGATGTAAAATACTGACCAAATACTGCTAGTGTGACGGCAGTCTTAGACCCCAGAGATTGACAGTGGCATTTAACATGTTAACAGGTACGCGTGGATCGCGATTCCACCTGCGGCTGTTGGGGGCACATGTCAGTTGATCTGATCACCTGTCATGTACTTGGGGGTGGCGCTGGACTAGTCTCATCTTTTCTCTGGCTATATTCCCTATAACAGACTTCGATATTAGCAGCTCGTGGTTTGGGCTGCATGAATCGGATGACAGGTCCTCTTTACGGGGTTCTCTGGGAACAGAAAAAACTAAATAAGTGAAGGAAATGTCTTGATAAATTAATTCAAGTACATTTAATTAGCAAATCACAATTGTTTTGTCTAGTGAGGTAATCGCTATATAATTAAAATGGCCGCCACCGTTTTACACTGACAGAAATCTGTCCAAGAATGTTAGGACTGAATCCTATGAGAATGTGCAGTTGGAAACTCTGCTGTGTCCTGGAGATGCTTATATAGTTACACAGAAAGATCGGAAACACAGAAGTGTGGTCAGCCTCTTCTTACCTCTGCACTTTTGGTATCTCCAGTATTAGATCAGATAGACAGGATGGACAGCAGTGTGAGCAGCCTCTTCTTACCTCAGCACCTCTGGTATCTCCAGTATTACATCATACAGACATGGTGAACAGCAGTGTGAGCAGCCTCTTCTTACCTCAGTATCTCTGGTATCTCCAGTATTACATCATACAGACATGGTGGACAGCAGTGTGGCAGCCTCTTCTTACCTTAGCATCCCTGGTATTTCCAGTATTGCATCATATAGACATGGTGGACAGCAGTGTGAGCAGCCTCTTCTTACTAATTGAGGTAGTGAAAACACGGCACTCATACAAAATAGGATGGGAGGTGCTGAAGTAGGGCGTCCATCCCGAAACAGTGCAAAAATAGAAAAGAACTTGGCACTCAAATGGTATTGTGGCTTGAAAAGACAAATTGTTTATTGTGCATCCAGATCGGTATGTGACCGAGGTCACTGGAGAAAAGCGCTTTTCTCCAATGACCTCGGTCGCATACCGTTCTGCGCTGGCACACAGGACATTCCTGAGCATCCAGGCAACCTAAAAACCATTGGATCTGCAAACGGCAGGACATTGATAAATTACGACTATACCAGTAAAATTGTTCTGATGAAGGTCCGGATGTGGACCGAAACGTTCAACCTTTTTGCTTTATGGATTCACAATAAACAATTTTGTCTTTTCAAGCCACAATACCATTTGAGTGCCAAGTTCTTTTCTATTTGCAGACTCTTCTTACGTCCGCATATCCGGTATTTCCAGTATTACATCATATAGACATGGTGGACAGCAGTGTGAGCAGACTCTTCTTACACCAGCATCTCTTGTATATCCAGTATTATATTATATAGACATGGTGGACAGCAGTGTGAGCAGCCTCTCCTTACCTCAGCATCTCTGGTATATCCAGTATTATATCATATAGACATGATGGACAGCAGTGTGAGCAGACTCTTCTTACCTCAGCACCTCGAGTATTATTATTATTATACATTTTTATAGCGCCATTTGTTCCATGGCGCTTTACATGTGAAAAGGGGGCAAATATAGACAAATACATTAAACGTGAGCAAAAACAAGGCACTAACAGGTACAGAAGGAGGAAGGACCCTGCCCGTGAGGGCTCACAGTCTGCAGGGGATGGGTGAGGATACACTAGGAGAGGGTAGAGCTGGTTGTGTGGTGGTTTAGTAGGTTGAGGATCACTATAGGCTTGTCGGAAGAGGTGAATCTTCAGATTTTTTTTTTTAAAGGTTTCCATGGTAGGCGAGAGTCTGATGTGTTGTGGTAGAGAGTTCCAGAGTATGGGGGAAGCACGGGAGAAATCTTGGATGTGGTTGTGGGAAGAAGAGATGAGGGGAGTAGAGAAGGAGATCTTGAGAGGATCTGAGGTTGCGTGTAGGTAAGTACTGGGAGACCATGTCGCAGATGTATGGAGGAGACAGGTTGTGGATGGCTTTGTATGCCATAGTAAGGGTTTTGAACTGGAGTCTCTGGGCGATAGGAAGCCAGTGAAGGGCTTGGCATAGGGGAGAGGCTGGGGAATAGCGGGGAGACAGGTAGATTAGTGGGGCAGCAGAGTGTAGGATGAATTGGAATGGTGCCAGAGTGCTAGAGGGGAGGCCAGAGAGTAGGAGGTTGCTGTAGTCAAGGCGGGAGATAAGGGCATGCACTAGTGTTTTTGTGGTGTCGTGGGCAAGGAATGCGGGGATCCTGGAAATATTTTTGAGTTTGAGACGGCAGGAGGACGCAAGTGCTTGGATATGTGGCTTGAAAGAGAGGGCTGAGTCGAGGATCACCCCGGGGCACCGGGCGTGTGGGACTGGTATACTGGTATCTCCAGTATTACATCATATAGACTTGGTAGACAGCAATGTGAGCAGCCTCTTCTTACCTCAGCACCTCTGGTATCTCCAGTATTAGATCAGATAGACATGGTGGACAGCAGTGTGATCGGCCTCTTACTTCAGCACCTCTGGTATCTCCAGTATTACATCATATAGACAGGGTGGACAGCAGTGTGGGCAGCCTCTCCTTACCTCAGCATCTCCGGTATATCCAGTATTACATCATACAGACATGGTGGGCAGCCATGTGAGCAGACTTTTCTTACCTCAGCACCTCTGGTATCTCCAGTATTACATCATGTAGACATGGTGGACAGCAGTGTGGGCAGCCTCTTCTTACCTCAGTATCTCTGGTATATCCAGTATTACATCATATTGACATGGTGGACAGCAGTGTGAGCAGCCTTTTCTTACCTCAGCATCTCCGATTTATTCAGTATTACAGTACATCATAAACATGGTGGACAGCAGTGTGAACAGACTCTTCTTACCTCTTCTTACACCAACATCATTGGTATATCCACTACTACATCATATAGACATGGTAGACAGCAGTGTGAGCAGACTCTTCTTACTCAGCACCTCTGGTATCTCCAGTATTACATCATACAGACATGGTGGACAGCAGTGTCAGCAGCCTCTTCTTACCTCAGTATCTCTGGTATATCCAGTATTGCATTATATACACATGGTGAACATCAGTGTGGGCAGCCTCTTGTTACCTCAGCACTCATGGTATCTCCTACATATGAAGAAGGGTGGAGGTTCCTACTGCACACGTTCACAGGCACATATCCGAACACGCTAGGACAGGTTTCTCTCAGTGAAACAAGACGGCAGCCATTTTAATTCTATATTGATTACCTCCCTAAACAAAATTATTGTGATTTGTTAATTAAATGTTAATTAAACAATAGTGCAAAGCAGGTTACATTATTTACATGTTTGAACCAGTTTTTGAAGTCCCATACAAGCATTATCAATTTTTCTTCTGAATAGTTAATAACAATTTTGCTAATGAACAGATGAAAGGTGTTGTGCTGCTTCTTAAAAAAAAAAGTTGCAGTAAATGCTTTAAAATAACAAATACAGCACTTCACTTTCCAATTTCTTTCTAACTTAGTGCCATACAAGCTGCCAGCGATAACATGCTATACTGGTATATGGAAGCTGCAGTTACTGCAGTGCTCATATGCCACGTGTGCTGGCACCACAAAGGGACGATGATAGGACCTCACTGGTCACTTGCTGGCAGCTTGTGATTAGGCCAGTAGGGACCACCAGTGCAAAGAATGTAAATGCACAGAATAGGAGATGAGGGACTACAAGATGGTTGGAGGTCCTGGTATCTCCAGCAGTTCTATAAAGATTTCATGGGGTGATCGTTCTCATGCACAACCACTGCTCCATTCAAAGAGGGAACACTAGCCATCCAGTCTGATGGTTTGTGGGTGACTTAGCAGTTGGAGTCCCACCCATCGTTGAGAAATTAAATTTTTCAAATTTTTTTTTTCAACAGAAAACTAACATTACAAAAAAAATGTGACTGCCACTACAAATCAATTTAATCACAACAATCTAAATAACAAGTGAAAAAAAGAAATGGCGTCATACTAACTTTTCTGCTCTGTCATGTGTAGGGTGTACCACAGAATGGGGAAGAGACGCTCCGTGTCAACTACAGAGAATAAGCCATCTTCGGGCTGCTGTGGTGTAAAAAAGCCCAAACTGTGCCCTTCTGCTGGCAGTGTCCAGCCCACAGCACCACATAACTGCCACCCCCACGAGGACAAGACGGTGGGGCCAGGAGCTCTCGCCCCACTCTCCCGCCCTAATGGGACCACAAGTGGAAGGGAGCAGTTGGTGGTGACGGCTGACATGGGCTGCTACTGCTTTGATGTTCTTTATTGTCATCTGCACGGCTTCCCACAGCCACGTCTGCCACGTTTCACCAACGACCCCTAGTAAGTGATAATCTTAAAGCTATATTTCTCATGGTTCTTACAGATTGGTAAAATGCAATACTAAAATATGTTGTTATATCAAGGAGAAAACCATACTTTCCCGTGCTTTCTTCCTGTCGGCCATGTTCATAGTTGTTGGAAAGGTCTACGATTTGGCTGCTGATCTGCACTCGATGCTTGTCCACTCCATATGTGATCTCCATTCTTACAATCTTATGACATTCACCTTATCCACTTCTTCTCTCAATTGAGTCTATTAAGAGAAGTGGAAGAGAGGTTGTCACATGATCGGCTGCAATCAAATCACATATGGAGCAGTCAGGTAATGAATGCCAGGAGTGTAAAAACAGCTGAATCCTAACAGTGAGTACATTACACACTATTCGGAATCTACATCTTAGAGTCCCTGTCAAATCCTATCAATGTTCCTTTAATATCCCCATAACAGCTCTGAAGGTATCCAGTAACTAATGTACAAATAATAAATATCTTAAAAAATGTTAATGCTGCTTGGAAGGGTTAACTTCTGAAAATGAATTGCAACCAAAGATTGCCTTGTGCAGGCGTGTACTACGGAGGACAGAGAATGAACTTCAATCAAATATTGCAGCCAGCATGCAGCCAGCAGGTAAGGAAAGGGTGAATCAAACACCCAAAAACCCCGCCTCCATGGCTGAAGATTGTTCCCTCCAAATTCAGGTGACAGAGTCCCTTTAAACGCATGTTCACAGTGGCCACAAAACATTGAAACCTACAAGAGAAAAAAGTAAACGAAAACCCTTTTGTAACTAAGTAAAAAAGCAAAAGTGCATTTAAATAACAGAGTTTTTAGTAATACTGTTTTTTGATAAAAAAATAACACAAAAGCCATCCCACCTCGTCACGGTAACTCTGATCGGGACAATCCTACACTGTCTAATATTAAAACCTTACATTGTGTCAATGTTGACCTCTGTGTGAATAAGGACTGCCCCGATCAGAGTTACCGTGACGAGGTGGGATGGCTTTTGTGCTATTTTTTTAATCAAAAAACAGTATTACTAAAAACTCTGTTATTTAAATGCACTTTTCTTTTACTTAGTTACAAAAGGGTTTTCGTTTACTTTTTTCTCTTGTAGGTTTCAATATATACAGGAGATGACACACAGGTATATACGATATACAGGAGGAGATGACACACAGATATATATACTATATACAGGAGGAGATGACACAGGTATATACTATATACAGGAGGAGATGACACACAGGTATATACTATATACAGGAGGAGATGACATACAGGTACATACTATATACAGGAGGAGATGACACAGATATATACTATATACAGGAGCAGATGACACACAGGTATATACTATATACAGGAGGAGCTGACTTACAGGTATATACTATATACAGGAGGAGATGACACGCGTATATACAGGAGGAGATGACATACAGGTATATACTATAAAAAAGAGATGACACATAGGTATATAGAGGAGGAGATGACATACAGCAGGTATATAGAGGAGGAGATGACATACAGCAGCTATATACAGGGGAGATGACATACAGGTATATACTATATACAGGAGATGACATACAGGTATATACTATACAGTATATATAGGAGGAGATGACATACAGGTATATAGTATATACAGAAGAGATGACATACAGGTATATATACTATATACAGGAGGAGATGACACATAGGTATATACAATATACAGGAGGAGATGACATACAGCAGGTATATACTATTTACAGGGGAGATGACATACAGGTATATACTATGTACAGGAGATGACATACAGGTGTATACTATATATAAGGGAGATGACAAACATGCATATACGGAGGGGAAAATGAGGGATGTGAGGTGAAAATAGTGGAGTGATCGGAAAATGACATGTGTGGTCGAAATGACAAGTGTTAGGGGGGAATGAGAGGTGTGAGGGGGGAAATGAGAGGCGTGATGGGAAAATAAGAGAAGTGAGGTGCTATAACTAACCACAGATATTTACTACTAGTTTTCTATAATTCCCCTGAATAAGTCCTCAAGATTTTATTTTTCCTGCCATAAAACACTGTGTGTTGGCACTCACCCTCCTGAATAAAATTGGAATCTCTGTTTATCTAACGCATCTTTTATTTATTTCATTAGTATTTGGTGGGAATGTTCCTTTGAATACAATCTGCCATACAATTAGGTCATAGAGTGGTAGGTCCTGAATAAATATCGGGTTTCTTGCTTAGAGACCCATCACTCCCTGAAGAAGCTATGCGAAACATGCATTGCATTCTTTTTTTTTTTTTTTTTTACTTTTACTGCTGATCTTCAATTATTTGTTATTTTAATCTTATTTGTAGTGCAACAGCACTTTATAGACTAAATCATCCCTGTTCCCATTTGGACTCCCAGTAAGTATGTCTTTGGAGTGAGGGAGCCAGGAGTTACACAGAGGAAACCCACACAAACATGGGGAGACCATACAAACTCCCTGCATATGTTGTGGGATTTGAACCCAGGACCCCAGCGCTGTAAGGCTATAGTTCCAACCACTGAGCCACCGTTCTGCCTGTCAATATATAAGTGAAACACTTCTCTGACAATCTAGTAACAACTGTGTCTTGCTCTTCTACATCTTATATGCTTTTTTTAAATTTGTCATATTTTATGTAGTTTTTAACCTTTTTGGATTGTCAACTTGATGTTCCTAAATTACTTTCTACACTTCTGAATACATGATGTTATTATCCTCATGTAATAAAGGATAGTGGGCTTCTTTTTTGGTTAGTCATTTCCCAGTCAGCCTGCTATTCCTGGACCATTGCTCGTGACGCTGAGATTGGGGTGTGCTGTTCTCCATCTGACCGCTGATGATGAGGTAGAGTGGTCGCCACATACAAAGCTGTGGCTGAATCCTTGTCTTCCTCGTCTGAGAACCGAATGATGGATTGAGTTCAGGAGAGCACACGGGATGTATTTCCTCTGACATTGTAGGAGGGTATGCTCCGCATGGTACTGCTGTCCTATGCCCGGTCACTGGTCGGACATTATGAATTACAGCCAAATCACACGTTGGCGATCTCCCCTAATGTTACCATCTTGGAAGACCTAGTGTAGGTCACGGGCTACACCACCACCCAGCTTTTATATGCCTCTAACGAGAAATGTCATACGATCTGGGGATGATGGACTGATGCCTCTGCCACAAACACTTAATATATATTATTGGAAAGTTAGTACAGGAGCCCACCCCATGTATATCTGCACTGCTGCACACTGTGTGGCCATACTGCGCTGTGCTTGGAACCCATCTTCCTTTTTCCTCCTTTTTTTTATTTTTTTCTTAAATATTCCTTTTAACATCTTTTTGGGCCCCAGTTGAGGTCGTATGATAGAAGATTGTTGTTAATATTGACTTTTTAGGATTTTTACATCCCATAGGTGGCGATAGAGTTTGGGGTCTTTGAGGCTATTTGCTCACTAGACTCCTCATCTGCTTGGTTTAATTTTCTTCTTAGCTTTTCTTTTGACATTTATGTCGTGAGGTTAGTTCTTTATGAAATTTTATATTTAATTTTGTACTTCATCTTACTTTACCTTTCTTTTTTATTCACTTTTCCCATCTCTAGCCCTCTCTTTGTCACGTGGAAGGCTGGACGTGACAAGCGTCTTCGTGGCTGTATTGGCACTTTTTCCGCCATGAACTTACACTCAGGACTCAGGGAATACACCTTAACCAGGTACTTTAGACCGCATAAAAACATTTACTGTGCACATACCCCATATGTAGGGTGTGCAAATATATTCTGAAACATACTGTACATATGTACAATATTGTAACTATAAGGCCACTTGTCTGTAAATGGACTGTAATGCTAGTAAAGTGAGGAGAATGACTTTTCTGCACTTATACATTCCATTATCTTACTGGTTTGTGTTTTTAATCATAATTTTTACTTATTTGTTAACTGCTTCTGATCTGTTTATAGTATATTGTTCATTTAGCATGGACCTTAATGTGCATTTGTACTATCGTGCGTAGGCATCCTCCCTATGTAAGATCACTAATGGTGGAGACTTCTACGGAAAAAAATGAGGGCCCTCATCAGCAGCAGTGACATATAATATGTTACACAGATACATGTGGATTGTGTACTGAACATAAGCAGTGGACAGTCGGAAGAGCTCACTGACGTCTACAAGGTCTCCTGACCATACACTGACTAATGGTGCATTTACATGTGCTGATTCCATCAGTGCACCTTAACCCATTTACACAGGTCACAAAACCAGTATAGTGGTCACTGGTGAAATGTGGACGAGGGATGGCCACAGGATAAGGGGTACAGCAGCAATCAAACATGTACAAAAATTAGATTATAGAGTATGGCTACGTTCACACTAGCGTTCTGCTAGTGTGCGTCGCCTTAGCGTCGGGCGACGCAGCGGCGACGCACGCGTCATGCGCCCCTATGTTTAACATGGGGGACGCATGCGTTTTTGTGTGTTGCGTTTTGCAACACTTGCGTCTTTTTTGCAGCTAGCGTCGGACCAAGAAAACGCAACAAGTTGCATTTTTCTTGCGTCCGATTTTCGGCAAAAAACGACGCACGCGTCGCAAAATGCAGCGTTTTTGCGTGCGTTTTGCCGCGTTTTTGTGTGCGTCGTGCGTTGCGTCGCTGACGCAGCGGCGCGCAACGCTAGTCTGAACGTAGCCTAAGAATATTTACTAACCAATTTATAAAACCAAGGAAAGGATGGCAGTTAAACAGTGTATAAGTAACAAATACAATGACAGTAGTTACACTCAATGACACAAATTCTTTCTATACGCAGGTACACTTAACAGTTATATGAGAGCAAAATACAACACCATTAACCCTCTTTATGCATAAATCAATAAAATCACAGTATTGTGCCAGTATTTTATCAATCGCCTACTCGAAGCAGTTTTCAAAGTGTCTCTTACAGAAGAGGCCTTTTCTCCTAACTAACTGGACCTCTATAAGGCTATTTATATATGCGCATGTATATTCAGATGTAAGATGGTACCAGTACATCCTAAAACTGAAGTAGAAGGGTCTTTGCTGGGCTGAGTCCCGAATAATGAGAAACACCGTCTTGAAGCTCTTGGGGAATGCCGGTCTCTCAAACGTAGGGCTTCCTTATGTCCTTAGAGATAAGGCCTCACGTGGCCTAGCCCAAGATGCTGTATACTTGGTTATCCTCACCGAGTCGTCTCATGTCAAACCAAAAAACGAGTCCCAGAGTCACCAACTAAAGATCCAGAGTCGCACTGCCCTATCCACACTTTCTCCAAGGATTCGCAGCTTCACTCCCACCCTGGACTCTTCCTTTCACTCCTCCCAACCACACGCCAACCTCCAAACCGGCCAACCCCAACCCTCCCCCAGGAACCGAACTACGGCTTCTCGCCGCTGCCCTCTACTGGTCAGATCATATATTACATCACAAATCTCCCAACGATACAGTCCACTGTGATTAACCCTTACATTCCATTCCACTAAATTGTTGATGTCTTGGCAAACAGCACCAGCCGAGATCTGGCCCCACTCAAAGTCTTTTTGGAGGTAACTTTTGTAAAGGGACGCCTACTGTGAGATGCTTGACTTATGTAAGCCAGCAGGTTCCAAGGACTCTGTAGGGCCCTCAGCTTCTCTCCCTCTGTAGTTGCAGCTCTGTTTTGGGTGCCAGAACTGCACTGTCTGTTAAGCTCGGCGTAACCAGTACAGTCCACCATTCGTCATCCTTGTAATCTTCCACTAGGGGTCTGTTGTTCCTGCTGGACTCAGGTCAAGGTTGTCTTGGAGGGTCGATGAAACAACAGGGGCCAGCATGTTCCTATGTAGTCAGCGTACCGGACCCAATCCGTATTCTTGCTTCACATTGTAGACTAGTCCATGCGGAATTACCTGCTTCAACACCTTGTAGAGTTCTGACTCTCAGCGAACATCCAACTTTCCTATGGTAGACTACATGGACCAGCACTCTGTGTGAACGGTTTAGATTGGACTTAACCACGGTATCGGGGTCACTGATTTTGTTGCTTGCCTCCTAACAACTGGTGAATAGTTTTCAGTCTGGTTTGGTGCTCCCGCACCCATGATTCTGGAGTGTGGTCTTTTTCTTCGGTTTGAGTTAAGTTTGGACACTTCTCTTCCCAACTGTCCGAGTAGTAATATGTAGAGAGTGTAACCAGTAGTGATATGCACTCGGTTATTGTAGGCCCATAGCATTTCAGGCAAATAATCTGGCCACTGCAATTTATTGTCTCACTCCAGGGTTTGAAGCATCTGCAGCAGTGTTCAATTTAAATCGATCACAGGCCCCATTTTTCCTGTGGGTGATACGGCGTTGTTCTGGACCTCCGAATCCCACAGATCTCGGAGCGCTTTCCCATGACTTTTACTTGAAAGCATTCTCCTTGGTCAGAGAGAATCGTCCTCGGACATCTGTATTCCTGAATGAAGTGTCTACACACGACCCTTGCTGCTGTCTCTGCGGTTTGGTCTTTGGTCGGTACAGCCACCGCAAACTTTGAAAAGTGATTCATCATTACTGAACAGTAATATAGCTTTCTTACGGCAGGCCCGATCTCCAGGGGTGCAATTGACCGGATGACTTGAGTCGGCACCCTCTGCTCCCCTGTTTTTGCCCGCTCGCAAGCTCTGCATTGATGGCAGACTTCTCTGACGATCTGCTCCAGCCAAGGCCAGTACACAAATCGTGGGACACATTTGTAAGTTTTCTCTGGACCAAAATGGGAACATTTCTCATGGCCCTCCTTAGCCACACTCCAAGCTAGGCTGCTAGAAATCACAACTTGCCACTTATTTCACTCTCTGATGAAAAATACACTGTTCGATACATTACGCCATCTTTAACTTGGAGTCTTTCCCACTGATGCAGAATCTTCCAGCCACCTGAGGACAATTTGGCCTGAGCCATCACTGAAGGCAGTGTCCTGCTGAGCAACACCATCTGGCCTGCTGTTACTCAATTACTCTTGGCTACAGAGGCCACAGGTTTCACTTTCTAGGACCGATATCTCTGTCTTGTCGTCTTTTTTTATACATTTCTCCAGAGGAAATGGTAAGGGTGACTCGAGACAAAGTGTCAGCATTAGCATTCTCTTTACCGGAATGATACTTAATGGAGTAATTAAACTTAATAATTTGGGCGACCCACCTGTTCCAGGGCACCCAGCTTCGCACTTTGCAGATGAGCCAATGGATTATTGTCCGTCCGGACCAACACCTTTGATCCAGTGAGGTATTTGTCGAACTTCTTTGTCATGGCCCAGACGAGTGCTAACAACACCAGCTTAATGGAACTGTAGTTATCTGAGTTTCGTTCAGAGAATCTCGAGACTGACAGTCGTACCCTATGACTCGTTCCTAGCTTCCTGCTCCTGTGCCATCACCACTTCACTTCCAATCCGTGAAGACTTCCATCTGAATATAGAATGAATAGGCAATCATATTGAGCATATGCCAACATCGGGGCATTGGTCAAGGCTTCTTCCAGCTGATCCAGGGCCCATTGTTGCAAGGGTCCCCAAGCAAAGGGGCCTTTTGCGGTCCCCTTCAGTAACTTGTGAAGAGGCTCAGCTATCTTGGCGATGTTCAAGATGAAACATCGATAATATCCTGTTAGTACCAGGAAGGCTCATAGCTCTCATAGTGTCCATGGCGGAGGCCAGTTCCTTACAGCTTCTGCTTTACTTCTATCCGGGCTGACTCCACCCAAAGACCACCACGTCCCTTAAAAATCCTATTTCTGTCAGCCGGCTTGTAGACGGGTCAGCACTTGTCGTAGTTTTCGAAGATGTTGCTTGAAGGTAGGTGCATCAACGATGACTTTGTCCAGATAGACCAAGATGGATTCAAAATTTTGCTCTCCCAAACAGTGCTCCATTAACTGCTGAAACGTCCCAGGTGCATTGGTGAGTCTGAAAGGCATTCTATTGAACTCGTACAGACCAATTGGTAAAATGAAAGCTGTCTTGGGCTTGTCTCTTTCAGCCACCGGAACCTGCCATTAGCCACTTGCCAGATCTAAGGTGGAGAAATACTTGGCCTGCCAGACTCTTACTTTCCCACACTACTCCACTACTCAGCATCTGTGATAGCATGGCTTTTACTTCCTGATAAAAGTTAGAGAGGACTCTGTCTATATCGCTTACGGATCGGAGGTATGTCTCCTGTCGGAATCTCATGTTCAATGCGGGTTGTACATCCAAAATCATCTTAATTTCTGGAGAAAGCATATTGAAACTCCCATAACAGGTCTTTTATCAGCTGACTTTGTTCGGAAGAGAACTGACTGGTGTCCAGTCGTATTATTTTGAGGCTCTTCCGTCAGCTCTACTCCAGAGTCTCTTCTTTCCTCGGAACTTCAGTCACAGTCCACAGTTCCTGTTCTTCAGTAATCAAGGCCAGTTGGACTTCAGGAACTGTCTCCCATACGTGTACAAATCCTCAACTTCTTCAGTTGCACGAAGCATGACAGGAGAATCCCATACATTGGCACACCGGACGGCCACTTGTTCATCCACCACTATCGCCATGGTATGTACAATCATGAGACCTTGTGATGTTTTTGTTGGCTGCTGGGGCTCAATAATCACCTCTATTCTAATGAAACAAAAACAAAAAAACGTGAGCTGCACAGCTGCAGAATCCAAAGAGACGCTGAATGGAGACTTTCAGTAAGTGGTAATCCAATAAGTAAACGGAGGTGCTCGCATGAAAATGAGAGATCAAATCATGGTAGATCATAGAACAAACGCGGCAGCACTCACTGGTCCTGTAGTCAGAAGTTCCTTTATTCAAATATAGACAAACATCTTCACGGCTCGGGGGAACAGGGCAGTGAGAGGAGTGTGCACGAGGAGACGACGGCCGTTTCGCGCTTGAAACAGCGCTTCTACGGGTCCATGTCTGAAGGAAGTGACGCTGGAAGAAATAGGTGAGTATGCACAAACTCCACAAACCAATCAGACATAAAAGGTGCATAATGTGTAATAAAAACAGATAAAAACAAACCACAACTCGCATAAGATAACAAGAATGGACAAATCAACATAACAAACAAATTCTATTCTACAAAATTCTAATCTTAAGGTACCGTTACACATAACAATATCGTTAACGATATTGTTGCAACGTCACGCTTTTGGTGACGTAGCAACGATCCCGCTAACGATCTCGTTATGCGTGACAGCGACCAACGATCAGGCCCCTGCTGGGAAATCGTTGTTCGTTGGGGAATGATCAGGACCATTTTTTGGTCGCTGATCACCCGCTGTCATCGCTGGATCGGCGTGTGTGACGCCGATCCAGCGATGTGTTCACTTGTAACCAGGGTAAATATCGGGTTACTAAGCGCAGGGCTGCGCTTAGTAACCCGATGTTTACCCTGGTTACCATTGTAAAAGTAAAAAAAAAAAAAAACACTACATACTCACATTCTGATGTCTGTCACGTCCCCCGGCGTCCACTGTGTCAGCGCCGGCCGTAAAGCAGAGCACAGCGGTGACGTCACCGCTGTGCTCTGCTTTACGGCCGGCGTTGACACAGTCAGTGCAGGGAAACTCTCGGCAGCAGCGCTTGCATTAGCAGCGCTCCTGCCGAAAGCAGTTTTAACCCTGTGGACGCCGGCGGGGGACGTGACAGACATCAGAATGTGAGTATGTAGTGTTTTTTTTTTTTTTTTTTACTTTTACAATGGTAACCAGGGTAAATATTGGGTTACTAAGCGCGGCCCTGCACTTAGTAACCCGATGTTCACCCTGGTTACCCAGGTGCTGCAGGGGGACTTGGCATCGTTGAAGACAGTTTCAACGATGCCGAAGTCGTTTCCCTGATCGTTGGTCGCTGCAGAGAGCTGTGTGACAGCTCCCCAGAGACCACACAACGACTTACCAACGATCGCGGCCAGGTTGTATCGCTGGTCGTGATCGTTGGTAAGTCGTTTAGTGTAACGGTACCTAAAGGCTGCGTGTCCACGATCAGGATAGCCGGCGGTATCGTCGGAGCGGCTTAGCCGCTCTGCGATAAGCCCCGCCCCCTTCTGGAGACGCGATGATGCCGGATGTGTTCACAGCACACATCCGGCATCATCGCTCCCCACCATAGGGCCCTGTGCTATATCTTGCGGCGACGCAGCGTCGCCGCAAGATATACGGACATGCTGCGATCTGAAAAGACGCGCAGCATGTCCGGAGTCGCAGGGCCGCCGCGTGCGTGTTACCACGCATAGTGGAGACGGGATTTCATTAAATCCCCTCCACTATGCTGTAACATCTGGACGCTGCGTGTCTGACGCTGCGGCTCTATGCAGCGTCAGACACGCAGCGTTTCCTGATCGTGGAAACCTACCCAAACACTCTTTGACCAGTTAGCACAATGTGTGCAAGGTAAATGGACCATTAGCATATAAAGGGTGGGTCTACCTTGCTTAACACAAGATAAAAGAGCCCATAGATAACAAGGGGAACGGCATGTGGAGAAAAAAAAAAGTCAAATGATTATGCAGAATTCTATTACTCATAGGACATATACAATATTGATGTTAATATTGGAAAAAACAAGATCTACAAAATACAAGCCTATAACCAAAAAGGAAAAAAGACATATTCATACCTACTCAACAAGGAAAAATATTTCATAAAAAGATGGACATGTCTATCCTATCATTCAGACCAGCAGGACCTGTTGCAGAAGTACGCATAATCCATTTGGCCTCCTGTTTCAATAATAATTTATGTAGGTCACCTCCTTGTGTTGGTAATTTCACCCTTTCAGTGCCTGCAAATGTCAAGACCTCAGCGTTGCCTCCATGAAATTCTCTAACATGTGCACTAGGTACCCCCTTGCCGGAAAGTACAGATTTACAGTGTTCTCTGAACCGAACATGCATCTTATGTATAGTTTTTCCAATGTAAAACCTCTTGCATGGGCAAAAGACTACATAAACGACATATTCGGTTTTGCATGAAATAAATTGTTGCACCGTATGCGTTATTGATCCAACAGTCAAAACTTGTCCAGGAATGTGAAATTGACAAAATTGGCAGTGCCCGCACCGAAAATTACCTTTGGGAGCTGCTTGTTCCAACCAGGTAGTTTTTTTCTTTTTTTAACGCGATTGTGTACTAAAACGTCCCTAATACGCGTACTGCGTCTTTTGGAAATCAGTGGTCTCCCAGTTAATAAGGACAACAAACCATCGTATGTCCATGGTGAAAAATATAAAAACAAAAGACGCAATTTTAAAAAAAAACGTCACCAACAAGGCAAAAAAGACTATTTGACCACTGAATCAGATTCTAGTGAAGATGTTTGTCTATATTTGAATAAAGGAACTTCTGACTACAGGACCGGTGAGTGCTGCCGCGTTTGTTCTATGATTTACCAATCACCTCTATTCTGTTGAGTCTTGGGTGGCTTCCCACATCCATCTGTATATTCTGCTCCTGATGAGGCGAAATAATATTTTGACGCCCTGGTGGACTGTCACAATTTTGACCACTTCATCTTCAGGAATACTGTAGCGAATCTCACATACCTGGCTCAGTCTCTGGAATGCTTTCTGTGTAGGCCAATGTTTGGTGACTCTGCCAGTATCCCGGGCCATCTTTGTGGAGCATCAACCGGTCTAGATCACGCAGGATATTCATCCCTAATATAATCACGCTTCTTGACCGTGAATCCCCATCCACCAGCAGGACTCCTTTTTAACCCACATACAGGTCTCCAATCTTCACGTGCATCCACGACATCCCGTGGACTGGAATCTTCATCTGGTTAACAGCCATCAGCTTACCAAGCTTTCCTCATTCAGCTTTGATAAAGTGACCGAAATGGGTCTCGAAGTACTCCAGTTCATTGTGGAGACTTCAGCTCTAGTATCTACTAGGTCGCGCACGGTCTTGTGTTCAATCAGTATGTCCGTCACTGGACTTCGGGACACAAGGTCCTTAGGGCATTTCAAGCCATGCCTACATGAGTCATTTCCTCCAGTGCACCCTACCACTGGAGGTTATCCTCATTTAAATGTCCTGGCTCGCACTCTACCATCCATTGTCTGAGTTGGGGCAGTTCTGGGTGACATGCCCTCTTTCTTGGCACCTCCAGTATATTGGGCCCCGGGGTAAAGTGTGTTCAGGTATTCTCCGGTTTGGTCCTGGTTTGGACGAGGTTGTCCTTGGGGGGGTGAGTCAGGCCGCGCTGGGGCCGTCCGGTCCCGGGTCTCTTCTGGTGACCTATACGAAGGGACATTTGTGGGATGTCTCAGTTCTTCCCACCCCATCTGTCAGGGTGAAGGGTCATGCATCGAATGGACAAGCTTCCCCCACCACACTTGACGGGGCGACAGGGCGTGAGACCTTCTTAGCTGGTCCACTTGCTGGGTCAGTTCCTGGATTTCGGCCCTCATCTCAGCCAAGGAGTCAAACTGCTGATTTTCAGCCTGAACTTCCTGTCCTCTGGGGCCATACATCCATACAGTGCTGGAGCTTATATTATCCTCACCTTCACGAGCCAAAGCTTCACTGGCAACCTGGGCAAACTGAAGTGTCTCATTTGCCCATATCTGATCCTGCAATATCCATCTCGGCAATTAATCCATCGGTCCTTGAACAAACTGTTCTTACAGGATGGTCTCAGGATCAGTGATAAGGTTTCCAGCCTTTCATTTTTTTTGTCAGGTCTGTAACATTCTCTGTAAAGCATTTACAGTGGGGCAAAAAAGTATTTAGTCAGTCAGCAATAGTGCAAGTTCCACCACTTAAAAAGGTGAGAGGTGTCTGTAATTTACATCATAGGTAGACCTCAACTATGGGAGACAAACTGAGAAAAAAAAATCCAGAAAATCACATTGTCTGTTTTTTTAACATTTTATTTGCATATTATGGTGGAAAATAAGTATTTGGTCAGAAACAAACAATCAAGATTTCTGGCTCTCACAGACCTGTAACTTCTTCTTTAAGAGTCTCCTCTTTCCTCCACTCATTACCTGTAGTAATGGCACCTGTTTAAACTTGTTATCAGTATAAAAAGACACCTGTGCACACCCTCAAACAGTCTGACTCCAAACTCCACTATGGTGAAGACCAAAGAGCTGTCAAAGGACACCAGAAACAAAATTGTAGCCCTGCACCAGGCTGGGAAGACTGAATCTGCAATAGCCAACCAGCTTGGAGTGAAGAAATCAACAGTGGGAGCAATAATTAGAAAATGGAAGACATACAAGACCACTGATAATCTCCCTCGATCTGGGGCTCCACGCAAAATCCCACCCCGTGGGGTCAGAATGATCACAAGAACGGTGAGCAAAAATCCCAGAACCACGCGGGGGGACCTAGTGAATGAACTGCAGAGAGCTGGGACCAATGTAACAAGGCCTACCATAAGTAACACACTACGCCACCATGGACTCAGATCCTGCAGTGCCAGACGTGTCCCACTGCTTAAGCCAGTACATGTCCGGGCCCGTCTGAAGTTTGCTAGAGAGCATTTAGATGATCCAGAGGAGTTTTGGGAGAATGTCCTATGGTCTGATGAAACCAAACTGGAACTGTTTGGTAGAAACACAACTTGTCGTGTTTGGAGGAAAAAGAATACTGAGTTGCATCCATCAAACACCATACCTACTGTAAAGCATGGTGGTGGAAACATCATGCTTTGGGGCTGTTTCTCTGCAAAGGGGCCAGGACGACTGATCCAGGTACATGAAAGAATGAATGGGGCCATGTATCGTGAGATTTTGAGTGCAAACCTCCTTCTATCAGCAAGGGCATTGAAGATGAAACGTGGCTGGGTCTTTCAACATGACAATGATCCAAAGCACACCGCCAGGGCAACGAAGGAGTGGCTTCGTAAGAAGCATTTCAAGGTCCTGGAGTGGCCTAGCCAGTCTCCAGATCTCAACCCTATAGAAAACCTTTGGAGGGAGTTGAAAGTCCATGTTGCCAAGCGAAAAGCCAAAAACATCACTGCTATAGAGGAGATCTGCATGGAGGAATGGGCCAACATACCAACAACAGTGTGTGGCAACCTTGTGAAGACTTACAGAAAACGTTTGACCTCTGTCATTGCCAACAAAGGATATATTACAAAGTATTGAGATGAAATTTTGTTTCTGACCAAATACTTATTTTCCACCATAATATGCAAATAAAATGTTAAAAAAACAAACAATGTGATTTTCTGGATTTTTTTTTCTCAGTTTGTCTCCCATAGTTGAGGTCTACCTATGATGTAAATTACAGACGCCTCTCATCTTTTTAAGTGGTGGAACTTGCACTATTGCTGACTGACTAAATACTTTTTTGCCCCACTGTATATATTGGTAGATGCTTTCGTCGTCTTCCTGACATTGATTACAGAAATGCGTCCGGAAACTAGCTACCAAGCCTCTCTCCGTAAACCTCCTCTAGTAGGGCCACAATGTCTTCTAGAGTATTTCCTGTTGATGCGGGACGCGTCACGGTTTCCCAGGTATTTCCCTTTAGTGTGTATTACATGACGTCCGCTCCTCAGTTAGTTAGGTTGTACAGTCTGTATGTACTTTTCATTTGATCGGCCCGTTCTTCGATTGACATGTTATCGCCGTCAGATTTTGCAAGTTGTCTCGGTATAAACCCTGCTGACAAGCTCGGGGTCCGAGCGTTTAGAGTTGGCGGGAGAAGGACTGAGATAGGTGCTCCCGTGGACCGTGCGGCCTGCACTGCACTATCATCCCCAGACGCGTTCTGCATTGTGATGCTGTACCCTGCTTGCAGCACCAAATGAAACGTGGACGAGTGGTAGAGCAACTGTGACGGCACAGCATTTAATCTTAATTATGCCAGAGGTATGATTTCAGCAGGCCAGGAGACATAGGCTATTGTCTGAACATTGACTATTGAATTTCTGTTTTTCTTCTGTGGGTCAAGAACCATAAACCAGAGTCTGAACGTTGACTCAGGAAAATTATGTTTTTAAGTTGTTGAATGGCTGCTCTTTACCTCTTGTATCAGCTCTTATAGTTATTGTGTTACAATCTTTAGAGGACAGTGATGTAGGGTCATTGAACAATCGATGTTTGCTAATATGTTGATTAACCGTTGTATAAGTCCATGTAGCTTGTTGACCTGCAAAACAGTGGAGAACAAACTATGTAGATTGATTAAATGCTCAAACAGTAAGAGTTAATCTCATCCCACCTTCCCCCTGTCCTGTAGATGATGACAAGAACCACAAATGTGGGTATAAAAGGGAATTGCTATCCTGGAAAAAATTTAAAGAAAAACTCTACAAAACAGTCAGATACCGTGACTCCATAGAGAGACTCTACACAACTACAGCCAAGGCACCATAGCACCATCAAGGAGAACACAGATTTGACATTCTACAGGATGCCAACTTAAGGGACCTAGCTGGAGGAATACAGATCCGCTCTACTGACCATCCTTAAACCCATGTATACATTGGGGAAGCCATGTTGTGACCCTCCGGTCACCTGACCCTATGGGCGCGTTTGGGTAAGACCGGATTGGGATCCACCATTCATCTGGCCCCATGGAGATGTCCGGAGAAGCCAGGTTGTGACCCTCCAGTCATCTGGCCACGTGCCTCAATGGACTGTCGGCTTCCTAAGATTGTCATTATCTCTTCTCTGTGGGTCACATCTGCTCTAATCCCGGCATATCAGCAGAAGTGTGAAACTTGTAATTTTGCACAAACTTGTGTATTTTAGTGGGATTGTTCTATATGTTATTGTCTGTTGCTGGTTCGATAAATTATTGCCACACTGTTTTATCCACACCCTGTATTGTCTGAGTAGTATTTTACCAACAGGAAAGGAGAGTGGGTGTTCAGTGGGATGAGCAATAGTTTATGCGGTCTGGAGCCAGCGGACGAGAGCACCCACTGACCTCCGTGACTCCATAGTAACACTCAGCAGGCTTGCACAAAGATTAGATAATATAGTATGAATATTTATTAACCAGTTTGTAAAACAAAGGAAAAGATGTTCGGTAAACCGTGTAAAAGTAGCAAATACATAGTTAGTAAGGCCGAAAAAAGACATTTGTCCATCCAGTTCAGCCTATATTCCATCATAATAAATCCCCAGATCTACGTCCTTCTACAGAACCTAATAATTGTATGATACAATATTGTTCTGCTCCAGGAATACATCCAGGCCTCTCTTGAACCCCTCGACTGAGTTCGCCATCACCACCTCCTCAGGCAAGCAATTCCAGATTCTTACCGCCCTAACAGTAAAGAATCCTCTTCTATGTTGGTGGAAAAACCTTCTCTCCTCCAGACGCAAAGAATGCCCTCTTGTGCCCGTCACATTCCTTGGTATAGTAACATAGTTAGTAAGGCCGAAAATACAATGAGAGTTGCTCTCAATAACACACTAAGAGTATATGCAGGTAAACTTAAACAGAATTAACAATTATATGCGAGCAAAACAATTAACCCTTTCTATGCGTAATACAGTATTGTGCCGGTATTAAACAGATTACACTGGCGCTCACCCTAGGAAACCGCAACACTCCTTAGCTGCTGTGATGCGGACAGAGTAGTGCCAACTGTGTCAAGAGTCCTAAACCACGTAATACAATATTGATCCCACGCTTAAGAGTAAACCAGACAGGAAAAAAAAATAAATAGGTCCGGCTGCACAATACACCAAAGCCTCCATTTGTACTATGGTAGGTGCCTGTGTGAATATCACCCAATCCCTCTGATGGCCAGAACCCTGACACCTCCGTATGAAATCTCGTTCCACTGTTGCCGGCAGTAGGACCGCGTGTAGCTGCAGGTTTACCTGTGACTCATTGGTGCTGCAGCGTACGATGCACTTCCGTGTCTGCAAGGTGCCGTTTTTTTGTTGGAAACAAGCATGCAAGCGCTATGGCAACATGTGCACTGAATGGTGAGGCGCGATATGCAGCTAGGGAAGCTCCGGCCGGTAGTGTCCCTAGGTATTGTGTGGGGTAAAAAAAAAATGGCTGATAGGCTCCACCTACTTGTTCAGAATGGAGTGCAGAGGCGCTCAAAACGGGGACAGACCTCTGTCCCCCTGTTGTTTTGAGCGCCTCTGCACTCCATTCTGAACGTGACGTCACAAGTAGGTGGAGCCTATGTGAAGCATATTTTTTTTTCTGTCTAGTATTGTGCCGGTATTTTAGTAATCGCCCACTCTGAGCAGTTTTCGCAGTGTCTCTTAAGAGGCCTTTTTTTCTAACTAACTGGACCTCTATAAAGCTATTTATATATGCGCATATATATTTAGATGTAAGAGGGTACCGGTATGTCCTGAAACTGAAGAAGGAAGGGTCCTTGCTAGGCTGAGTCCTGAATAATGAGAAATGCCATCTTGAACTGTATGATATTTATTTTGCAAGGAAGCCATTCGTTCTGAGCGTAGCTGGTTCAAGGTGTGAGATCTTTCACTCACAGCCTTTTGAGGCTTGACCCCCTGCTGAGTTAGGTCAGCTGTACAAAGGAGGGGGTTTTATAATTCCATGCCAAATTGGATACAAATGATTGACATGAAATTATATCTCCAATATTCTTCACACTCAACGATTATCTTTTCAACTAAATGCACCATTAGTGCCGTCCCAACATGTCCCAGTGTCTGAGGCTGGGGAAGTGAGGTTTGCCATGTTCAATAATAACATGGTGAGTCCTTTGTTCCAGTAGGAGTTTGTTTCCTAATGGTAATAAATACACGTCTGTGTCATGACTGTTGCCAGGGGTCCCGGGACTAGGGGCTCCTTCCCTGTCCCTAATGCTAGGGGCACTCTAACTCATCCTGTTTCCCGGATTACTTCTAATGGTGAAGATGCCAAAGCCCTCAGTCTGTAACCTTCCCCAACCCAGGGAAGAGGAGAGTATTAGTGTACCGTTTTACACCAACCAGAGTGATGAGGCAATACGAACAGAGGTAACGAAAAATACCAAACATACAAATATACTCACATGAAAGCAACAGAGGTAAACACCTGGGAGTGGAGGATGGGGTTAACCCAAAGTAGGAGAAGAAAGGGAATTATCACACACTCAAAAGCTAGCAACAGTCACAAATAAGTCCACCAAAAGCCTTCTCCTATATTAACCAACAACAACCTCCAGCCATGCAGCATAAGCTAGCTCTGACAATGAGTGCTGCTAGCCAGGGCCCAGATTATATAGGAGTTGGGAGTAGCTAACAGTGCACAGCTGAGAGCCTTAACACTCCAGGAGCTCTCAACAGAGCAGATTAACTCGTGCGCAGCAAAACAAATTTACACTGTTTAATAAGAAGAAGGCGAAGTGCTTCTAATCAGTGCAGAAGTAGGATAAATCAAACGCTGTGGTCTTCTGGCTCCTATCTGTCACGACAGTCTGACTGCGAGAATTTTAGTTACGGTATGTATGTAGGCTGGAAAAAGATGCTCCATCACCTAGTTATAGTAGTTCTTTTTTTTTTTCTTGTTGGTGCACTATAGTTCTTTCAGCCTCCCTTGTCTTGCTGCTGAGAGTGTATAGGAATAGCTGAAGGGAACACAGTGGTACAGTCACATTTTTTATTTATTTATTTTTTTACAGTATCCTTCTTGAAACCAGAAGTTCACCTTAAATGGAATGTGTCAGTCGATTTATGCTGCCCAAACCACAGGCAGCGTGAATCAGATTCTGGCTGCACATTTGCAACCAGGCATGCATTCCTTTGAAAGACTGCGGCGTTTCAGAGAAAATATAGTTTAAGGCTGAGAGTTAGTCCGACGCCACTCCAAGATGGCTTATATCAGAACCGCTGTAGTTAATACCGGTCAGTCAACTAGAGCAATGTGGAGAGAAGCTGACAAGGGGCAAAACCGGATTAGGCTCCTCTACAGCTATGGTCCCAGGCCAGATCTTCAACCTATGTTTTCTCTTAAATGCCAGAGCGTTTCATAGAAAAACATACCTGGTTCCAATAGTTCAAGCTCCTATCCCAATTTGTAGTAGATGTAATAATATTAGAGGTATTTGCTAATTAGAAATGTAGTATAGTTTTTCTGATTCACTATGTCTCTTTCCTCATGTGCAAGCATTGCAGGACCTTAGGGATCCATGGGTACGACCACTGACATAGTGACAGCTAGCTAGTTGCCAGTAGTCATAGCCATGGATACCTAAGGTCCTGCAATGCCTGCACATGAGGAAAGAGACATAGCAAATCAGAAAAACTTTTCTACATTTATAATTGGACGTACCGTATTTTTCGGACTATAAGAAGCACCGGACCATAACACGCATCTAGGTTTTAGAGGAGGAAATCAGAAAAAAAAATTGAAGCAAAGAATGTGGTCAATTCTGTACTTAATATCCCCTATCCTGGTATATATGGTCCCCTCATCCCTATCCTGGTATGCATTACCCCCTCATGCCTATCCTGGTATGCATGGCTCCTCATCCCTACCCTGGTATGCATGGACCCCTCGTCCCTATCCTGGTTTGCATGGCCCCCTCTACTCTATCCAGGTAGGCATGATCACCTCTTCCCTAGCCTGGTAGGCTTGGCCCCCTTATCCCTAGCCTGGTAGGCATGGCCCCGTTCTCCCTACCCTGGTAGGCAAGGCCCCCTTATCCTTAGCCTGGTAGGCAGGGCCCCATTATCCCTAGCCTGGTATGCATGGCCCCATCCTTATCCTAGTATGATTATCACCAATCCCCATCCTGGTATGCATAGCCCCCTCATCCCTATCCGCTGCCAGGCGATCACATGTGCCGCTACTAAGGGGACTGAATATTCACTGCATTCCACGCCTATGGGAGTGGAGCAGTGAATATTCATTGCCTTAAATAGCGGGGACACGCAAGTGCCCGGCAGCTGCAGGAAGCCGGCGGCTGTGGCTAACGGCGTGTCTGCGATTAAAGAGAAATTAATATTCACTGCCCTCCACTTCCATGGGCATGAAACACCGTGAATATTCATTTCCCTTTAGCAGCAGGTACAGGAATTAGCCTCCGACCTCCTGTGATGCGCTGCTCCACCGCTGCCGTTCTCCCACCTCCCCACCACAGCCAGAGTAAGTACATCTGGACTATAAGACGCACCCCCATTTTCCTCCACATTTTTCGAGGGAAAAGGGCGTCTTATAGTCCGAAAAATACAGTATTTGCTAATTTTATTATTATTATTATTACTACCCCATCTACATATTGGGATAGGATCTTGGAGATGGGAATACCCCTTTAAATCAAATTATAGACTTTAACAGATTAGACTGCTTATATATTTTAGGTTGCTCTGATCCTATTTTTTTTTTTTCTCCTCCGTGTTTATGCTACCCTTTCTGAGTAGTGACAGATTTTGTCATTGTGTAGTCGTTTTCATAAAATGACACTACATTAATTACAGTATGAACTGAGTAATGCACGCATGCTCCGTATCTATGAGCCGCCTGCCCCCTCTCCACCAGCCACTGATTGCCATGTTTCTTCCTCTGCACAGTAAGGCCTCCTTCCCATTTTTCCAGTATGCCTGGTATCCGTTTTTTTTTTTTCAGAGACCACACGTACCCCTTATAACCTATGGTGCTCTTCACATGTCCGTGCAAAACACACGGAGATATATCTGTTGATTTCCAGTAGCGCGTATGACAAGGGTCAATACAAACCTATGAGTCCATGAAAAACATGTACAGCACATGGATGGTATCAGTGCGCTGTCCATGTTCATAATTGCAAAGTATAGAAGACGCTTTGTAATTCATTTATTTCTTTATCTATACCGGAAAAGAACTGATGACCACATGATGGTAAAAACTGGTCACCCGGACCATACACTGATGGTAAAAACTGACACCTGGACCATACACTGATGGTAAAAACTGACACCTGGACCATACACTGATGGTAAAAACCGGACACCCGGACCATACACTGATGGTAAAAACCGGACATCCGGACCATGCACTGATGGTAAAAACCGGGCATCCGGACCATGCACTGATGGTAAAAACCGGGCATCCGGACCATGCACTGATGGTAAAAACCGGACACCCGGACCATGCACTGATGGTAAAAACCGGACACCCGGACCATGCACTGATGGTAAAAACCGGGCATCCGGACCATGCACTGATGGTAAAAACCGGACATCCGGACCATGCACTGATGGTAAAAACCGGACACCCGGACCATGCACTGATGGTAAAAACCGGACACCCGGACCATGCACTGATGGTAAAAACCGGACACCCGGACCATGCACTGATGGTAAAAACCGATACACAGATGAATCCGGTACTGTTTTTTTCACATACGTGTTTTATATGGATGCGTGAAGGAGGCCTAATTGGGAGAGAGTTGTTCAGTGGCATCAGGAGGGTGAAGAAGGCCGCCTGGCTCATGCATCACTCAACTTGAACTTAATTTAATAAAGTACAATTTTAGGCAAATAACTGCATATCGATAATGTCAAGTGACAGAGAGCTGCAGTTCCAAAGTATATCACTACTGTAGAAGTTGTATATTACTTATGCAGATGCTGGTGTCTCCATGGTAACAGACTACAAACCCAGTGTAGTCTGATCCTTCAGTTTCTAATGTCCGCTACTTTATGCTGACATTCTGCGAAGAATGGGGGACAGACAGAAGAGAACATGAACATCGAGACACGTATAGGAACTGTGAACACAGATGGTAGGAGATACAAAACTAGACCTTTTTTCAAAATGATTTTTTAAAACACATTACAGAAATAAGACGTGCTTCCGAAAGTACATACAGTGGGGGAAATAAGTATTTGATCCCTTGCTGATTTTGTATGTTTGCCCACTGACAAAGACATGAACAGTCTATAATTTTAAGGGTAGGTCAATTTTAAGATCGAGAGATAGAATATCAAAAATAAAATCCAGAAAATCATATTGTATAAATTTTATACATTTGTTTGCATTATGCAGTGAGAAATAAGTATTTGATCCCTCTGGCAAACAAGACTTAATACTTGGTGGAAATACCCTTGTTGGCAAGCACAACAGTCAGATGTTTTTTGTAGTTGATAATGAGGTTTTCGCCTGGAGGAATTTTGGTTCACTCCTCTTTGCAGGTCACCTCTAAATCATTAAGATTTTGAAGCTGTGGCTTGGCAACTCGAATCTTCAACTCCCTCCATAAGTTTTCTATGGGATTAAGATCTGGAGACTGGCTAGGCCACTCCATGATCTTAAAGTGCTTCTTTTTGAGCCACTCCTTTGTTGCCTTGGCTGTATGTTTTGGGTCATTGTCTTGCTGAAAGACCCAGCCACCAGCCATTTTGAATGTCCTGGCGATTTGAAGGAAGTTGTTACTCGGGATATTACGGTACATGGCTCCATCCATTCTCCCATTGATGCGGTGAAGTAGTCATGTGCCCTTAGCAGAGAAACACCCCCAAAACATAATGTTTCCACCTCCATGCTTGACAGTGGGAACGGTGTTCTTTGGGTCAAAGGCAGTATTTCTCTTCCTCCAAACACGGTGAGTTGAGTTAATGCCAAAGAGCTCAATTTTTGTCTCATCTGATCACAGCGCCTTCTCCCAATCACTCACAGAGTCATCCAGGTGTTCACTGGCAAGCTTCAGACAGGCCTGCACATGTGCCTTCTTGAGCAGGGGGACCTTGCGGGCACTGCAGGATTTTAAACCTTTACGGCGTAATGTGTTACTAATGGTTTTCTTGGTGACTGTGGTACCAGCTGCCTTGAGATCATTAACAAGTTTCCCCCGTGTAGTTTTAGGCTGATCTCTCACCTTCCTCACGATCAAGGATACCCTACGAGGTGAGATTTTGCATGGTGACCCAGATCGATGTGGATTGACAGTCATTTTGTATTTCTTCCATTTTCTTACTATTGCACCAACAGTTGTCTCCTTCTCACCCAGCGTCTTATTTATGGTTTTGTAGCCCATTCCAGCTTTGTGCAGGTCTATGATCTTGTCCCTGACATCCTTAGAAAGCTCTTTGGTCTTGCCCATGTTGTAGAGGTTAGAGTGTGACTGATTCATTGAGTCTGTGGACAGGAGTCTTTTATAAAGGTGACTATGTAAGACAGCTGTCTTTAATGCAGGTAACAAGTTGATTAGGAGCGTCTAACTGATCTATAGGAGCCACAACTCTTAATGGTTGGTAGGGGAGCAAATACTTAGTTCTCACTGCAAAATGCAAATAAATTTACCGTATATAAATTTATACAATGTGATTTTCTCTATTTTAATATTTATATTCTATCTCTCAATGTTAAAATTAACCTACCCTTAAAATTATAGACTGTTCATGTCTGTCAGTGGGCAAACTTACAAAATCAGCAAGGGATCAAATACTTATTCCCCCCCTGTAGCTTCTCCGTATATGTTGTGATTCTAAAACCACAACAATATTTCACTTTTTAGTATAAATTCATGTCGTGTAATACAGCTCTCTCTAGTTATATCTGTTTTTTTCTGGACAATTCGGCATCCTTCTCTTTCCAGGGGTATTTCCTATGACTGTTGTGTGGGCATGCGGACAGTGGATGTACTGATTGATATGCACTGGCTGAAAAATTAGGAGTAACCTGTCACATCAAACATGCAGTTCAGTTGGCAGGAAGCGTATGATATCGAGCAGGTGGAGCTGAGCAGATTTATATACAGCTCAGCTCCTCTGGATATATAATATATTTCATGTTATCCCCTATTAATTTGGACCAGGAGTTCAGTGGTCCGTTTTACTCAGTAATTGATACTTAGCCTCTGTATACACACTCATACAGGAAAGGCTATAGGACCGCCCACTGGACTCCTAAGCCCACGATCAGCAATTGAATAAATGACAGGATGAACCTTGGGAGGTCACATTCAATTACAAGTTGCCATATGAATATTTGGGATGATTTTACACGTGTTCTATTCTGGTTATTAGATGTAACTGTCAATTTCTGGCTTTCCCCTAGGAACCAGAATTAAAACCATTTTCTCTTGCTCCGTAGCACAATTTTTGTCCCCTGCCATTTATTGGTTATCCTGGTTAATATCTACTGCCTATAGGGATAGCACAGGTTAGGCTGATGAGTGAGGTCAGGGCAGCCCCACTAGTGACTTTTTACTTTGTATAATATTCATGGGTGGGTTTCTATTTTCAGCAATGTGTCCCCCCTACCTCTCACCGCAATGATACTGGCACAGTTCACACATGGTACCTGAAGAGGGCTGCAGAAACAGATGGCAGCGCCCAATAGTTGCGGCGGGTCCAGATAGGGGCACCGCTCCTCCCTAGTAGATCGATTCTGACCTTTATGACCACTGATGGGATATTTTAGGGTATACCGATTTTTAAAGGGTAGATTTTAGCATGGGAGGTTTTTTTTCTGTGAGATTGTTTTTAATTTCAATGTATACTACTGATTTTTCGACTCCATAAGACTATATATTAAGCTTCTCCGCTCCTCCTATATACAGTACAGACCAAAAGTTTGGACACACCTTCTCATTTAAAGATTTTTCTGTATTTTCATGACTATTAAAATTGTACATTCACACTGAAGGCATCAAAACTATGAATTAACACATGTGGAATGATATACTTAACAAAAAAGTGTGAAACAACTAAAATTATGTCTTATATTCTAGGCTCCTCAAAGTAGCCACCTTTTGCTTTGATGACTTCTTTGCACACTCTTGGCATTCTCTTGATGAGCTTTATGAGGTAGTCGCCGGGAATGGTCTTCCAACAATCTTGAAGGAGTTCCCAGAGGTGCTTAGCACTTGTTGGCCCTTTTGCCTTCACTCTGCGTCCAGCTCACCCCAAACCATCACGATTGGGTACAGGTCTGGTGACTGTGGAGGCCAGGTCCTCTGGCGTAGCACCCCATCACTCTCCTTCTTGGTCAAATAGCACAGCCTGGAGGTGTGTTTGGGGTCATTGTCCTGTTGAAAAATAAATGATGGTCCAACTAAACGCAAACCGGATGGAATGGCATGCCAAAGCTGTATTAGCCATGCTGGTTCAGTATGCCTTCAATTTTGAATAAATCCCCAACAGTGTCACCTGCAAAGCACCCCCCCACCACCACACCTCCTCCTCCATGCTTCACGGTGGGAACCAGGCATGTAGAGTTCATCCGTTCACCTTTTCTGTGTTGCACAAAGACACGGTGGTTGGAACCAAAGATCTCAAATTTGGACTCATCAGACCAAAGCACAGATTTCCACTGGTCTAATGTCCATTCCTTGTGTTCTTTAGCCCAAATAAGTCTCTTCTGCTTGTTACCTGTCCTTAGCAGTGGTTTCCTAGCAGCTACTTTACCATGAAGGCCTGCTGCGCAAAGTCTCCTCTTAACAGTTGTTGTAGAGATGTGTCTGCTGCTAGAACTCTGTGTGGCATTGACCTGGTCTCTAATCTGAGCTGCTGTTAACCTGCGATTTCTGAGGCTGGTGACTCGAATAAACTTATCCTCAGAAGCAGAGGTGACTCTTGGTCTTCCTTTCCTGGGGCGGTCCTCATGTGAGCCAGTTTCTTTGTAGAGCTTGATGGTTTTTGCCACTGCACTGGTGGACACTTTCAAAGTTTGCCCAATTTTTCGGACTGACTGACCTTCAATTCTTAAAATAATGATGGCCACTTGTTTTTCTTTACTTAGCTGCTTTTTTCTTGCCATAATACAAATTCTAGCAGTCTATTCAGTAGGACTATCAGCTGTGTATCCACCAGACTTCTGCACAACACAGCTGATGGTCCCAACTCCATTTATAAGGCAAGAAATCCCACTTATTAAACCTGACAGGGCACACATGTGAAGTGAAAACCATTTCCGGTCACTACCTCTTGAAGCCCATCAAGAGAATGCCAAGAGTGTGCAAAGCAGTCATCAAAGCCAAAGGTGGCTACTTTGAAGAACCTAGAATATAAGACATAATTTTAGTTGTTTCACACCTTTTTCTTAAGTATATAATTCCACGTGTTAATTCATAGTTATAATGCCTTCAGTGTGAATGTACAATTTTCATAGTCGTGAAAATATAGCAAAATCTTTAAATGAGAAGGTGTGTCCAAACTTTTGGTCTGTACTGTAAAATGCTGCTGGCAGATCAAACGCCATGTTCAATGTGACAGATTCCCTTTAAGAGAATGGTGACTTGTGTTCTGCACATTTTGCCTTCCATAAGTGTAGTCTTTGTATTATTTAAAATAAAAACCTATATTCCTGTCAACCTGCAGTGCCCTTAAGGACAGCCGCTTCCCTCCTCTAACCCGTGAGGAGCTGCCCAAGCTGTCTTGCTCCGTGTCTCTGCTCACCAACTTTGAGGATGTAGGCGATTTCCTGGACTGGGAGGTAAAAAGTTCCGCGTGACTTTGGCTTGAATCCATACTGCACTATCTGCTCAGCTTCCAGTGCCGCTGCGCCAGAATCAGCATCTTCCCGCTTCTCATTTTCTTCTGTATTTTTTTAAGACGACACAAAGACCTTTGTGCATAAAACTGTTCTAACAAAAGTACCAGTGATTCTCACAGCTACATTGTTTCCCAAGGCAGCATAAAATATGGAATGGATGCTTAAAGCTGGATGTATACACATAGCTGTTTAGTAGAGGGTCCTCTCTCCTGGCTTTCCCATACATATGCACACTGACTGGCCAAGCAGCCATGGGTTCTGAATGGCCTCTCACGGTGCCTTATGTCCAGGGAGAACCAAAGGATCAGGTGCTTAAAGGGCTTGTCTGGCTTTAGGCTACAAGTCTACAGTCACACTATATGACTGCAGACTTGCAATTCTTCACATTGCACACACTACACGCTGTGAGGGTTCTCTGGAAACGGGCGCATGACCACAAGTATGTGATTTGCGTATATGCGGTATATGCCGACTAGACGTACGCAGCCTCTCTGCAAGTGTATTGAGGGAGACTGGGCACGTCTAGTTGGAATGTGGCCGCAAGTATGCACATCACATGACCGCTCACTCCTGGTGCACAGTGCGCACAATGTGAGGATTCACAAGTCCACAGCAACATAGAGTGACTCCAGACTTGTAGCCTATGGCTGGATACCCCCTGTAAAGAAGCAAGCCTTCTCACATCAGAATTGTTATCCTCTTAATATATTGCTCTTACGATTGCTCATTTTGCCTTTCTACCCAGCTAATTCTTCTCTTTTCCATTAGGTTTATGACATCACATGATTAATAACCAACTAACTGAATCCTTCTAAACTCTACGTAGAAACAGGAGGTATATTTTTCCCTGCATATGAGTTTTCAGTCACTGCAAAAGTTCCTTTTAAGGGGGGGAAGGGGACAGCTGGATCAGGAGTTGGAGGGTGACGACTCGCGTAGGAAAAAGAGACTTCCTATTTATGCAGAGAAGAGAGAAAAATTAAGTGTAGAAAGGCAAAATGAGCAATTGTAAGTATACGGTGCTGTATAATATGATGACTGCAATATATTAACAGGAGAAAAACTTTGATGGGAAGAGGAGGAGTGCTTCTTTAAATTCAAAAATTCCATATCCTTCTCTCTTCTTACACTGTTTGGGGAGAGTGGTTAGCCAACTTTGCCGAAATTAGCTGTTTTCACCAACTTTAATGTGTATGGGGACTTTAAAGATAATCTCCAAATCCAGGTTTTTTGCAGTATCTGAATGATGTTGTTTGTTTTTTCCAATATTGTGGAGATACGGTGATGTTCTCTACATCAGATTAGCAGTGCTCTTGTGCTATGGAGGCTGCGGCTTCTCCACAATACGTCCTGTGGCATGAACTTGAAGAAAAGGCCAAGGTGCTGTAGATTGTCTTGGAGGGCAGTGAGCTGGATTTCAGTATGGAGGATAGTATAAGCTCAGTGGCAGTGTGTGTGTGTGGGGTCGTATGAGATGATTGAGATGTTGGAATCTATTTTTTTGTTACTTACTACTTTTGCTGTTGTGTGAAATATGGATTAGTAGCCAAAAATCTAGAGGGAATAATAACTTCGTATTATCACCCGAGCACCAACAGCATGGGAATTCATGTTGGGGTATGCCACTACATGCTGGGTTACATGCTACTTATTTCTTTTCTTTTTTACATGCCCACATTATTGATCCCTTCAAGGGAATCTGCAGGTTTTTATGTGATCTTCCAGCAGCATGATGTAGGGGCAGAGACCCTGATTCCAGTGATGTATCACTTAGTTTACTGGGTGCAGCAGTTGTGGTATAATCCCTGTTTTCTCTGCTGCAGATACCCCAGTTCTCTGAATGCTGAGCCCTGTATAACCCCGCCCACACCACTGATTGGCTGCGTCCTGTGCACAATGTATATTGCCAGAAAGCTGCTAGTCAGCGCTGGGGGCGTGGTTGGACCAGGTGGTGCGAGATAACTAGTCCTGTCGTGATAATCTATTGCTAATAAAACACTGATTTTATCGAAATAGCAAAGCAGAGCCCAGTAAGTGTCACATCTCGGAAATCAATGTCTCTGTCCCTACATCATGCTGCTATTGGATTGTATGGTAAAATCTGCTGACATATTCACTTTAAAGGAGGTGTCCCATAAATTAATAAATCTGAAGCGTTGCATATCATTACTTTTTCATTGAAAAAACCACCACTTTCCCGTGTAACGGAGTGTGTCCAGGAAGCATCTCCCAGGAGTTCATTGCAACTCCTCATCTCCTGTCTGCAGGAAAGATGGCCACCCACAAACGGCCCCAGCAATCCCACTATTAGATAGCTAATCTCCATCTATCTATTGTCTTCTACAACACTGTAAGGACAAAAGGGCATGACATCTACAGGAGCTTTTATGGCATCCTTTTATGAAGCTATAGGTGGTAATATAGATTTTGGAGGAGTCTTTGGGAATATTTGCCCACTCATACAGAATGAGCATTTGTGAGGTTAGACACAGAGGAGAGGGCTCACGATCTCTGTTCTAGTTCATCCCAAATGTGTTGAATGGGGTTGAGGTCAAGTTCTCCTCCAACCATGCCTTTATGGGCACAGCCATGATGGAACTGAAAAGGACCTTCCCCAAACTGTTCCCACAAAGTTGGAAGTAACAATTGTCCAAAATGTCTTGTTATGCTGAATCATTAAGATCTCCCGTCACTAGGATTAAGGGGCGTAGGCGAACCTCTGAAACCCCCATGGCATTGTCTGTCCTTTATCACAGTTTACGGCTGGCATAGTTAGGCAAGAAACGTTCTCCTGGCATTTGCCAAACGGAGACTCATCCATTAGGTGCCAGATAGAGAAGTGTGATTCATCACTCCACAGAGCTTGTTTTCACTGCTCCAAAGTCCAGTGGCAGCTCTACACCACACCATTCGATGCTTGGCATTGTGCTTGGTGATGTAAGGCTTCTATGGAGTTCATCGGCCATTAAAACCCATGTCATAAACATTCTGGGACACCGTTTTGTGCTGATATTAATGCCAGAGGAGGTTTGGAACTGTTGAGTCTGCAGAGCGTTGGTTCCTTCCACTTTTCTATAATACCACTCAATGTTGATCGTGGAATATATAAGAAGGATGAAATGTGATGAACTGACTTGTTACACTGCCGATGTCCCTATTACGGCTCTGTGATGGTATTTGTGAGCCGTTCTGTCACAGATGCGTGTAAGGGCAGACTGCATAGCGAGGGGCTGGATTTTACATGCCTGTGGTAATGAGCCCTGGATTTAGTGATTGTGCCATTTATCCCAATACTTTTCTCCATATAGTGTATCTATATACAGGTGCTTCTCACAAAATTAGAATATCATCAAAAAGTTAATTTATTTCAGTTCTTCAATACAAAAAGTGAAACTCATATGTTATATATAGAGTCATTACAGAGTGATCTATTTCAAGTGTTTATTTCTGTTAATGTTGATGATTATGGCTTACAGCAAGTGAAAACCCAAAAGTTATTATCTCAGTAAATTAGAATACTTTATAACCTCAGCTTGGAAAATGATTTTAAAATTTGAAATGTTGGCCTACTGAAATGTATGGTCAGTAAATGCACTCAATACTTGGTCGGGGCTCCTTTTGCATCAATTACTGCATCAATGCAGCATGGCATGGAGGCGATCAGCCTGCGGCACTGCTGAGGTGTTATGGAAGCCCAGGTTGCTTTGATAGCAGCCTCAGCTCGTCTGCATTGTTGGGTCTGGTGTCTCATTTTCCTGTTGATAATACCTCATAGATTCTCTATGGGGTTAAGGTCAGGTGAGTTTGTTGGCCAATCAAGCACAGTGATATTGTTGTTTTTAAACCAGGTATTAGTACTTTTGGCAGTGTGGACAGGTGCCAAGTCCTGCTGGAGAATGAAATTTCCATCTCCAAAAAGTTTGTCGGCAGAAGGAAGCATGAAGTGCTCTAAAATTTCCTGGTAGATGGCTGCGCTGACTTTGGTCTTGATAAAACACAGTGGACCTACACCAGCAGATGACATGGCTCCCCAAACCATCACTGATTGTGGATACTTCACACTAGACCTCAAGCAGCTTGGATTGTGGCCTCTCCACTCTTCCTCCAGACTCTGGGACCTTGATCTCCAAATGAAATGTAAAATTCTCTTTCCCCCATGACTGCATCACGGAGAGAGAGAGGGATCCGCCCTCAGGGACAGGAAACGTGCAGGTGAAAAAGGTGGTACCTGTCTCCCACATCAGTTGGTTTCCTGTCCCTGATGGGGAACCTACAGCACGTACCTGGAGAATCTCCGTGGGATGCCGGGGGCCGATCCAGTACGCTGTCAGGCAGTGGGGCTCCCTGCCTTGGCTGGGTCGGTGATATTTTCTCCCCTGAAGCACCACTGCCGGGGTCGGCGGACCTTGAGGGTGAGTGGGGAGAGGCAGTGAAGGAGGAACAAGTCTGCCTATCCCGAAAAGAAAAAAAAAACCTTTTTTCTCCCCTATAGCAGCGGCGGCTACGTGAAGGAGTTTGCAGCAACAGCCGCATTGCATGAGGGTGGCGGCGGCCACTACATTCATGGACACCGGTCCTCCAACACCTGGAGGTGGAGGAGCCGGCGTTTGCCCGCCTGTCAGCGCTGCACAGTGTGAGGCGGCGGCCTCTGCATCGCGCGGCCCAGGGGGAGTGGGACGCCGGTATTCGCGCATGCCTTCCCCTAAGAAAACGAGTGACACAAAACACTGCTGGGTATTGACGCAGTGCGCATGCGTGAGACGTTACTTCTGGGGGCGGCACTATGCGTCAAGGAAACTAAGGGGGAAGTCTGTAATTGCACTGCACGGTGCTCCTTAGAAACCCCATTAAGGTGGGAAAATAGTTATTAAAACCCCCGGAAGGGGAATAGAACTGCCTACAGTCACAATGAGTGACATTGAGCAGCAGGATTTGCAGGATGCGGTCCAGCAGTCACCTAAGCAGATACAAGTGCAGCGGCAGAAGCACCAGCAGCGCCAGCACCCACAGCGTCAGCGCAAAAGAGACACCTCTTCTTCTTTTTTCCAGGGAAGGAAATGTATAACAAAAACCAAACACAGAGCATGCGGTATATGTACTGAAGAGCTGCCGACTACTTGGGAGAAAAGGCTCTGCGGCGCATGCATAGAAAGAACAATCCAGGAACAATCCCGGAATTTTGCTTTAGAGCACAAGACACTGATAAGTCAGGTAGAAGACGCCCTTAAACATGTTAAAACCGCAAAGAAAAAAATCCAGACATCGGTCTCCTGAATCTAGCATAAGTGAATCAGAGAGTGAACTATCTGACTCAAGTAAATCGTCAGATTCCGAATCCTCTTCATCGTCCTCAGAGGGGGGTCGCAGCTGCTTCCAAATTAAAGAGACAGATGCCCTTGTTAAAGCTGTCAGGACAACCATGGGGCTAGTAGACCAACGGCCTAAGAAAACAGCCCAGGATCTCATGTTTAGTGGCCTAGAACAGAAAAAATGTAGAGCTTTCCCGATAAATGAAAAAATCCATTCCCTAATTAAAAAGGAATGGAAAAAAACAGATAAAGTTCTCCTAACCCCTAAAAGAAAGTATCCATTCGACGACCAAGTCTGTTCCCTATGGAATAAGGCGCCAAAGTTAGATGTAGCCATAGCAAAGGCCTCTAAAAGATTCGCCCTGCCCTTTGAAAACATGGGGTCATTAAAGGACCCCATGGATAAAAAAGCAGAAATTTTTTTAAATAGCTCCTGGGAAGCAGCAGGGGAGGACTGAAGCCAGCCATAGCAGCCACGTGTACGGCCCGGGCCTTAATGGTTTGGTTGGATCATTTACATTCCCAACTAAAAGAGAAGGTCTCCAGAGAAGCAATTCAAAAATCAGTTTCAGTAATGAAAGGAGCAGCAGCCTTTTTTAGTGGACGCATCCGTGGACTCGGTCAGGTTGGCCGTCAGGTTGGCCGCCAGGTCTGCCTCCTTCTCAAATGCTGCAAGGCGGGCGCTATGGCTCAAATGTTGGCCGGGAGACTTAAGGTACCGTCACACTAAGCGACGCTGCAGCGATACCAACAACGATGTCGATCGCTGCAGCGTCGCTGTTTGGTCGCTGGAGAGCTGTCTCACAGACAGCTCTCCAGCGACCAACGATCCCGAGGTCCCCGGTAACTAGGGTAAACATCGGGCTACTAAGCGCAGGGCTGCGCTTAGTAACCCGATGTTTACCATGGTTACCAGCGTAAACGTTAAAAAAACAAACACTACATACTTACCTTCAGCTGTCTGTCCTCCGGCGCTCTGCTTTCCTCTGCACTGTCAGCGCCGGTCAGCCGGAAAGCAGAGCGGTGACGTCACCACTGTGCATTCCGGCTGGCTGGCGCTGACACAGGATGCAGGAGGAGTGCAGAGAAGCAGAGCACCGGGGACAGACAGCTGAAGGTAAGTATGTAGTGTTTGTTTTTTTAACGTTTACGCTGGTAACCAGGGTAAACATCGGGTTACTAAGCGCGGCCCTGCGCTTAGTAACCCGATGTTTACCCTGGTTACCAGTGAAGACATCGCTGGATCGGTGTCACACACGCCGATCCAGCGATGTCAGCCGGAAGTCCAGAGACGAAATAAAGTTCTGGACTTTCCTCAGCGACCAACGATCTCCCAGCAGGGGCCTGATCATTGGTCGCTGTCACACATAACGATTTCCTTAACGATATCGTTGCTACGTCACAAAAAGCAACGATATCGTTATGTGTGACGGTACCTTAAAACTAAAACTAAATTGTGCTGAATTCCGTACAAAGTCCAAGTGGCGGCCTTGGGGGCATTGTACAACTATGACTTAGCCAAAAATCGTTGGATAGCGAGATTCATTAGAGCCTCAAGTAGATCCAGGCCTATCTCCCTCCACACTACTCCTCCCTGGGATCTAAACTTAGTCCTCAATGCACTAACCAAAACTCCCTTTGAACCCCTATCTGAGGTGTCCTTAAAAATCTTATCCCTTAAGACCTCCCTTTTGGTAGCATTAACTTCAGCTCGTCGTGTTAGTGATATGCAAGCCTTATCAGCGTACCCGCCCTTCACGCAAATTCTGGATGATAGGGTCATTCTTAGAACCGACCCAGCTAACCTCCCGAAAGTTGCATCACAGTTCCATAGAACCCAGTAAATCTCACTACCCTCCTTCTACCCCAATCCCAAAAGTTAAGGGGAAGAAGTGTTACAAACCTTAGATTTAAGGAGATGCCTGGTTCAATACCTAATAGCTACTAGGGAGTGTAGAAAGGATAGGGCTCTGTTTGTCTGCTTCCAGGGTCCACGAAAAGGACAAAAAGCATCAAAAGCCACACTGTCGAGATGGATAAGAGACACCATCACCCTATCCTACTCTTCCTGTGGAACGGCCATCCCAGAGGGGTCCTACTCTTCCTGTGGAACAGCCATCCCAGAGGGGATAATAGCCCATTCAACGAGAGCGGTGGCATCATCATGGGCGGAGAGAGCTGGCGCTTCAATACAGCAGATATTTAGAGCTGCCACTTGGTCTTCTCCCTCTACATTCTTTAAGCACTACCGCTTAGACGTGACCTCTTCTTCAGACTTCACCTTCGGAAAAAGGGTTCTGGAAGCAGTGGCCCCTAATATACAGTCTATGTAATTCTCTCCGTGGTGCCGTCATGGGGGAAAGAGAAAATTGTAGTTACTTACCGATAACTGTATTTCTCTGATCCCATGACGGCACCTGTACATTCCCTCCCTTTACACATAGGTTTGCACACTTGAATAAGTTTAGTTATTAATAATTAGCCACGCGGTGCCTCTTTTTAAGTTTAAGTCCAATCATTTTTGTTTGCATAATCATTTGAGTTGCAGCTGAAAGTTCTGTATAATGCTCTGTAAATCTTTTTCACCTGTAGGTTTTCTGTCCCTGAGGGCGGATCCGTCTCTCTCCGTGGTGCCGTCATGGGATCAGAGAAATACCGTTATCGGTAAGTAACTACGATTTTTACTTTAATTTGAAAACAACACCTTGGACCACTGAGCAACAGTCCAGTTCTTTTCTCCTTGGCCCAGGTAAGACACTTCTGGTGTTGTCTATTGGTCATGAGTGGCTTGACACAAGGAATGCGACACTTGTAGCCCATGTCCTAGATACCTCTGTGTGTGGTGGCTCTTGAAGCAATGACACCAGCAGAAGTCCACTCCTTGTGAATCTCCACCAAAGTTTTGAATGGCCTTTTATTAAAATCCTTTCAAGGCTGTGGTTATCCCGGTTTCTTGTGCACCTTTTTCTAACACACTTTTTCCTTCCACTCAACTTTCCATTAATATGCTTCGATACAGCACTCTGTGAACAGCCAGCCTCTTTAGCAATGACCTTTTGTGGCTTGCCCTCCTTCTGGAGTGTGTCAATGACTGCCTTCTGGACTTCGGCCAAGTCAACAGTCTTCCCCATGATTGTGGAGCCTAATGAAACAGACTAAGGCCGGTTTCACACATCCGGATATTCAAGTACCGTAAAAAATGTCCGTTTGGCACATCCTTGTGGCATCCGTGTGCTATCCGTGTGTACCATCTGTGTGCTGTCTGTGTACTGTATTGAAACAATTTGTTTCAATTTTAACCCTATGACTTTTAAAACGCACACGGACGGCATCCGTGTGCAGTACGTGTTTACACAAACACATTGACTTGTATGGGTCCGTGTGATCCGTGCTGTTGCTCAAAAACGGATATGTCAGCGTGTTTTGCACACGGACACACTGTCCGTGAAAACACGCTGACATGTGCTTAGACCCATTCATTTGAATGGGTGTACATGTGCAGTGTCTCCGCTGCATGAGAAAACTGTCACCACACGTAGCGGAGACACTGACGTGTGAAACCGGCCTAAGGAACCTTTTTAAACGCTTAGGAAGCCTTTGCAGGTGTTTTGTTAATTATTCTAATTTACTGAGATAATGACTTTTGGGTTTTCATTGGCTGTAAGCCATAATCATCAACATTAACAGAAATAAACACTTGAAATAAATCATTCTGGTTCTAATGAATCTATATAATATATTGAAGAACTGAAATAAATTTACTTTTGATGATGATCTAATTTTGTGAGAAGCACCTGTATATCTATAGTCATCTTCCTCATATCTATCTGTCCACATCTGTCTCCTTCTCTAGTCCCAACTTATTACATGCTGTATTTGTTCTCTCATTACCACATCGTATTGGCCTTAGATCATTGTGCAGCATGAGCAGGGACATCACCGGTAGACCTATACTCCCACCATAGGATAAATGGCAAGAGACACTATTGCAGATGAAAATGTAATGTATTACATCACTGCATATCAATTTTATTGATGTAAAGTGCCTTAAAAAACTGTTTACACCCCTTGAACTTTTCCACATTTTTTTCTCGTTGCACCCACAAATGTGTTTTTAATTGGATTTTATGTGATCTACCAACACAAAATAGCATGTATTTATGAAGTGTAAAGGAAATTATACATGGTTTTCTAATAGTTAAAATATATATCTGAAACTTGTAAAGTGCATTTATATTCAGTCCCCTTTAGTCTGATACCCCTAAATAAAATCCTGAGTGAACAATGGCTCCAGAAGCCACATAATTAATAAATTGCGTCCATCTGTATGTAATTTATTCCCAGTATATCTACAGCTGTTCTGTAAAGTCCTTAGTGGTTTATTTAAGAACATTACAGATCAAACAGCATCATGAAAAACCAAGGAACACACCAGCAGGTCAGGGATAAAGTTGTGGAGAAGAGTAAAGCTGGGCTAGGTTATAAAAATAAATAAATAGCCCAAGCTCTGAACATCTAACGGAGCACTGTTCAATCAATCATCCAAAAATGGAAGGCATATGGCACAACAGCAAACCATCCAAGACATGGCCGTCCACCTAAACTGGCATCCCAAGCAAGGAGAACACTTATTAGATAAGCAGTCAAGAGGCCCATGGTCACTCTGGAAGAGCTGCAGAGATCCACAGCTCAGGTGGGAGAATCTGTCCACAGGATAATTTAGTCCTATACATCATAAATCTGACCTTTAGAAAAGAGGGGCAAGAATAAAGTAATTTTTGAAAGCAAGCCATAAGAAGTCCGATTTGCAGTTTCCGAAAAGCCATGTAGGGAACACAGCTAGCATGTGGAAGAAGGTGCCTTGGTTAGATGAGACCAAAGTAGAACTTTTTTGGGATAAAAGCAGAACACTATATGTGGCAAAAAAAAACAAAACAGCACATCACCCTGGAAAGACCATCCCCACTGTCAAACATGGTGGTAGCAGTATTATGCTGTGGGGGTGCTTTTCTTCAACAGTGACAGGGAAGCTGCTCAGAGTTGATGGGAACATGAATGGAGCTAAATACAAGGCAATCCTGGAGAAAAACCTGTTAGAGGCTGCAAAAAACTTGAGAATGGGGCGTAGGTTCACCTTCCAGCAGGACAATGACCCTAAACATACTGAGAGAGCTACAATGGAATGGTTTAAAACAAGGCATATTCATGTGTGTGAATGATTCAGTCAAAGTCCAGACTAAATACCACTGAGAATCTGTGTCAAGACTTGAAAATTGTTGATCACAGATGCCTACAACCAATCACTCTGCGGTAGAGCTAGTTTGCAAAGAAGAATGGGCAAAAATTTCAACCTCTAGATGTGCAAAGCTGGTAGACACATACACAGCAGTACCCAGCCGTGCCCACTATCAGAAGACCAAGCAGCTCCACAATTGAGCATTTCTGGCCGGCGACCAACACTGAGAACAGCTAATAAGCGGAGGTGCTTGGTTTCGGGACCCCGACCAATCAGACATTGATGACCTACCTAAGGAGAGGTCATCAATGATAAAATAGTGGACAACCTCTTTCCGTGGGTGTAATGTGAAAAAATGTGGAAAAGTTCATGGGGTATGATTACTTTTTCAAAAGGCCAGTTTATTACAAATGCATGTCTTTTAACATGCTCTGTTGAGTTTTGAGCAATATTTTCATGAGACAATCCACTAAGTTAACTTTCACCTATTTTTTCATGCTAAACTGGACACCCGATATAATAGATGAAACAGAACAGATTAAAAAAAAATTTTGTTGGCTTTCAATTGTGTATACATCAGCAATCAAAGGATCTGGCACCTAAACAGTGATTTTTTATTTTTTATTTTTTTTTTTTAAGTCAAGTGGGCATTACCAGAGAGATTTCACTAGGGCCCTATAATTTACCTCTTTCTATCGCTGACCAATCATAAGCAGGCAACAACATACGAAGGTCAGGAGAACACAATAGCACTGACAAACAGTCTGCTTTCCTCACTGCCGACTGATGGCTTATGCACAGCAGAACTGAGTGTGATTAACTCACAGCTCTTATCTCTGCAGTCAGTGTTGAGGGAGGGATAGTCATGGGGAAGTTCCATTAACTCTCCTCTCAAATTCAAATGAGCTTTATTTTCAAATACACATTAGCCTTGCCAAACCATGTGTACTGATGCCAACTCTGCCTTACTGCACCCCCACACTGAATGCTGTGTCATCATTCCACACAGAGCCTGTTCTAAGCTATAGTGGGGACATGTTTTTTCTCTATGTTTGTGGATCCCTGCTTCTGATTGGCAGAGATGGCAGCACTATGAGAGGAGAGCTACCAGAAGAGTTAATAAGGAGACTTCCATAGATGAGAACTGAAAGCTGTCAGTTGGTCACACTCAGCTCTGCTGTGCTGCAGCACAAGTCATCACTCTGCAGAGAGGAGAGCAGACTATTGGTCAATGCTATTGCGGGGGGAGTGTTCTTCTTGCCTCAATGTACTGCTGCTGCCTGCTTATGATTGGTCAGCCTCTGAAAGAGGAAGAAGTACACACCCCCAGTGAAATCTTTCTGGTAATGCCCATTTGGATTTAAAACGGTTAACTGCTGAAGTGTCAAATACTTTGATAATATCTCCACAACAGAGAGGCAAAACTTCAAAGTAAAGTTTATTCCTCTCTGCATGGCCTATCCCATTTTGTGTCCAGTTCAACATGAACAGTTTGGTGAAAGATCATCTTTAAGATCTATTCTGTATATTCTAAGCTGATTGGAGTCGATCACTAATATAAATCCCATAAAAATTGTGATGATTGGATAATCTGGCGACAGTACAGATCCAAATAATCCAAAAGGAGTAATACAATTATTTTTGTTATTTTTCCATCTGAAGTCCTGATTTGAACCAAATCAAGATCTTGTGTCCGAACTCAAAAAGAGATGTACAGAAAACTGGGCCAAATTCCTTAACCGTAGATGCAGTTCCTGGAGCTCAAGCAGATGCCATCTGTAATGAAGCTTAAGGGGCAATTTCTTTTTCTAAGATGAATTTGTTGAAGTCTGTTTGCTGAGTAGTGAAATCCTCTCTCGCTGCTTTAAGATGTAGTGCTATTATGTAGAATGCCTAGGATGCGGAGAAGTATGCTGATTGGGAGATTTGCAGTTTATGTACCTTGTCTACAAGTATGATGACCTCTCAACCTCAGGATATCACCTATATATTATCATCTGATTCATTGGTATGGCTGGGAGATTATCAGGTTATATAAAAGGACATGCTTTTTAGGGAAGTACAGCCATAACATATAACTAAATGCCTTAATGCTTTTATAGAAGCAATTCTTGTTTGCAATCTAAAAAGAAGATTAACTGCTCATGTCATTTCTATTTTAGGTTGGACTCCATGGCATCCGAATTGAGTTCCTAAATGAAAAGGGGGTAAAACGCACAGCCACCTACCTACCAGAAGTAGCCAAGGAACAAGGTACGTTATTTCACCTGTATATCTAAAGTATTGCCATATATTATGTGAGGTCAGCGAGGGAGACTGGACTCCGCTGTTCTAGTTATGGACCGGGATGCTACCATTAGAATGGTAGAACCCCACCACCTATCATTTCAATACGAGGCTCCAATACTCCTTTACACCCTGCTTAACATAACTTGTTGACACCCTTTTCAAGACATTTATTTATATATGTATATATTTGTATACTTAAATGCATGCATTTTGGTTTAAAAATCATTTTTGCAATTGGGCTTTATTAAAGGGGACCTGTCTTGTGCAAAAAAAAAAACACTTTACATACAGAAATAAGGTTAATCTGCAGGTAAATAGCATTAAAATGCCGACTGGCCACCTTACTGAAAGCACGGATACTGGGAAGGAAATTAACTTATATGTTCCTAGGAACCGCCGGCTTTCAGTCATAGGGGTATGCACAGAGTGGTTACAGTCAGCGCTCGCTATTCTGTGAGCGAGCTGTAGTCATTTCCCAACACTTTGATTTACACCATTGTGAAAGACGTGCCAGGGAGTGATTACAGTCACCACTCGCAGTATAGTGAGCGCCAGTGTCAGTCATCGCTTTGTGTACGCCCCTATGACTGAAAGCTGGCGACTCTCGAGGGAATACAAGTTAATAGCACCCGCCCTTTCAATAAGGTGGCCAGTCAGAATTTAATGCTATTTACCTGCAGATTAACTCTATATCTGCAAGTTAATAGCATTTTTACACAGGGCAGGTTCTCTTTAACCCTTTCCTAACATGACCAGTTCAGTTTCTTCCTCCTCTTCTGTCAGTCATAGAGGTGAGCTGGCTTGGCTCAGTGCATAGTGAGTGGCGGCTGTAACCGCGTCACTGGCACTGACTGACAGCCTGCTCAAATAAAACGGGGTGGCCTGTCTTCCACTACAATATGTGGTAAAAATGAATGGTGCATTACAAAAGTACAACTCATCCCTCAAAAAAAGAAGCCTTCATATGGCTATTTGAATGGAAAAATAAAAAAGTTATGGCTCTTGCAAGAAGGGAAGGAAAAAATAGAAAATCACATGGGGGTGAAGGGGTTAGGCTTTTTTCAAATTGTCACCAATGGTGGACATTCAAATAAAGGGAGTCTGTGGTCACAAACTGACAGAACAAATTTGACATATATCACTTCCTCCATTTTTCAGAAGCTGGTGTGTAATAAAATTAAGCTAATTGGCGTCTGCGGTGAAGCCTCCGCGAGGCCATGAGGCTCCGTGCACCGTCTTCCTCCCCCGTGCATTGCTTTTCTTTCACTGGTGATTGACACCACTGGCTTGCTTGGTGCGAGCACTATCTGCAGAGAGGATGCTGGTTTTACTGAGCTTTCTCATCACATAGTGCTTGATCCAGGAATGTCAGTGCTGTCAATCACCAGTGAGAGAGGCGGAGACATGCAAAACAAATGGGCGGAGTTGTGCGCTGAGCCTCTTGGCTACATGGAGAGGGCACCAAGCACCATAATTAGCATATCTTATTACACTCCAGTGTCTGCAGAGGGGAGGCAGTGATTAGAAGACTTGAGGTGCGATTCTTATGGTGGTGACGTGCCTAGCTTATACGGTCACTCTGTGCTGACACGTCCTTTAATCTATGTTCATTTACTAGGTCATATTAATATCTGTATTTCTGAAGACCCCTAAACAGTCATATGAAAACCGAGTATCCCTTATACCTGCATCATAAAACATACATTTCTAATAATCAGATACTAACTTCATAAGTAGCTTGTAGATTGCTTCTACCGATATTTCTGTATTTGTATCTCTTTTCAGATTGGGATCAGATTCAGACAATAGACTCTCTGCTCAGGAAAGGCGGCTTCAAAGCTCCCATTACTAATGAATTTAGGAAAAGCATCAAACTCACAAGGTGAGTGGTGCCATACTCTTGCCCTGGTCTCCTTTCCACAACCTCGTCTTCAAAGGTGTCTGATAGGTGTCTACTCCATGCCCCTCGTCCATGAGTATGATGTATATGTTCCTTACCACCCAACATTACTATAGTCTGGAAGCTACAGGCCGCATAAATATCAGATAAAAGTGATTAAAGCTTGACTATTTCAGAGGGACAAGTCAATCGTTGAATGTTTTATAGGGCCTAGATAATCTGCCGTAACAGATGAAGCCAAGGCATAGAAGGTAGAGGTGAGCGAATCCAAACTTAAAAGTTAGGAGTTCTTACCGAACAGTTAGTGTCCGGTGCTAAACGGCAATGTTTGGTGTTCCAGGGAAAGTTCGGGAGACAGAAAAACAATTTTCCAGGATTGGGAGATATATCACCAGCACTGAATAGAAGCAGAAAGAGGAAGAGCAGATAGGATTTTGTTTTGTTATAAAAGTAAGGCTTTAAAGTGGTTGTCCAATTCTTGAACAACCTCTTTTCAACCCCTATGTTTCCCCATTGTAAAATAATAACACTTATCTCTCCTCCAGTGCCTACGCCATTCCAGCAGTGTTGGCATTGGTTCTACCAGCAATCAAGTGACATTGTCACGCGATCCCTTCTGCCAATCAGCGGCTGCTTCACTCTCCCCACCTTTGGACGTATCAAATACATCCGGAGGAAGTGAGAGCAGCAGCTCTAGCTTCCTCAGGATGTACAGTGGGTACGGAAAGTATTCAGACCCCTTTTAAATTTTTCACTCTTTGTTTCATTGCAGCCATTTGTTAAATTCAAAAAAGCTCATTTTTTCACATTAATGTGCACTCTGCATCCCATCTTGACTGAAAAAAAAACAGAAATGTAGTAGTTTTTGCAAATTTAGTGAAAAAGAAAAACTAAAATATCACATAGTCTCTAGTATTCAGACCATTTGCTCAGACACTCATATTTAAGTCACATGCTGTCTATTTCCTTGTGATCCTCATTGAGATGGTTCTACTCCTTCATTGGAGTCCAGCTGTGCTTAATTAAACTGATAGGACTTCATTTGGAAAGGCACACACCTGTCTATATAAGGCCGGTTTCACACGTCAGTGGCTCCGGTACGTGAGGTGACAGTTTCCTCATGTACCGGAGACACTGACTCACGTAGACACATTGAAATCAATGTGTCTCTGCACGTCAGCGTGTTTTCACGGACCGTGTGTCCGTGTGCAAAATACGGAGACATGTCAGTGTTCGTGGGAGCACACGGATTACACGGACCCATTAAAGTCAATGGGTCCGTGTAAAACACGTACCGCACACAGACGCTGTCCGTGTGCAGTCCGTGTGCCGTGCAGGAGACAGCGTTACAGTAAGCGCTGTCCCCCCCACGTGGTGCTGAAGCCGCCATTCATATCTTCTCTCCAGCAGCGTTCGCTGTAAAGAAGATATGAAAAATCCTTTTTTTTTTGTTTTTTCGTGTTTTAAATAAAGATCCCTGTCCTCACCCCCTCCCACCCCCTGTGCGCCCGCCCGCTGGTAATAAAATACTCACCTAGCTCCCTCGCAGCGTCCTGTCCTCGCCGCAGCTTCTCCTGTATGAGCGGTCACATGGTGCCGCCAATTACAGTCATGAATATGCGGCTCCACCTCCCATAGGGGTGGAGCCGCATATTCATGACTAATGGGCGGCACCACGTGACCGCTCATACAGGAGAAGCTGCGGCGAGGACAGGACGCTGCGAGGGAGCTAGGTGAGTATTTTATTACCAGCGGGCGGGCGCACAGGGGGTGGGAGGGGGGTGAGGACAGGGATCTTTATTTAAAACACGAAAAAAAAAAAAAAAAAAGGATTTTTCATATCTTCTTTCCAACGAACGCTGCTGGAGAGAAGATATGAATGGCAGCTTCAGCACCAGATGCAGGGGACAGGGCTTATCTCTAGCGCTGTCTCCTGCACGCTCCGTGTGGTACCCAGTCGTGTGCCACACGGATGGCCTATGTGAGCTCACGGACATACGGACACGGATAACTCCGGTCCCGATTTTTTTTCGGTACCGGAATTATCTGGACATGTGGGACAGGCCTAAGACCTCACAGCTCACAGTGCATGTCAGACCAAATGAGAATCATGAGGTCAAAGGAACTGGCCAAGGAGCTCAGAGACAGAATTGTGGCAAGGCACAGATCTGGCTAAGGTTACAATAGAATTTCTGCAGTACTCAAGATTCCTAAGAGCACAGTGACCTCCACAATCCTTAAATGGAAGAAGTTTGGGACCACCAGAAGTCTTTCTAGACCTGGCCGTCCAGCCAAACTGAGCCCCAAGATCACTGTGGCTGAGCTCCAGAGAGGGAGAAGGGAAAAGGGAGAAAGTTCCACAAAGTCAACTATCACTGCAGCCCTCCACCAGTCGTGCCTTTATGGCAGAGTGGCCTAACAGAAGCCTCTCCTCAGTGCAAACAAAGTAGGAGGAGGGGCGCTCCTGGTGTGATACCCGGTGATCAAGTGGAGGAGGCTAAAAACAAAGTACACTAACCTGCCGTAGTTATGCTGCTGGCATAACCACGTTTGCAGAGCCTGTGGTGCTCACCGTGTATCATTCGCCATCCCCGCTTCTGGTTTCAGAGGTTAGCCGGTCACGTGGAACGTCACGTGATACTGATGTCACCACAGGTCCTGCAGGATGGTTGATAGTCTGCTGGATCCGTGCTGCATCAAGCCACTCGCCCACAAGGGTGTAAAATGCAAGGAAGGAAAAGTACGGCTGATTAGGGCGCTCAGACCAAGACAGACACTTGTTTGATAGAAAAATAATGTCACGCGATTCCTGGGAGAGGCAATGGCGATACTGCTGTTTGGGTTTGGGGATAGAGAAAGACAAACAACAACTGAGAGGGCACATGTAAGCATGGGGAAAGAGTTTAATTGTGGAATAATAATAAAATGGGAGGTGAGGCTAGTCTTAGATTGTTGCTCTTACCTTTTCTTCACTTCTTGTACATTTCTGGCATATTTCTCATGAGCACTTAGCGAGCTGCTATTTAAGGAGTTGCACACATAGAGCACATACGTTTCCAGGCTGCTGTGGTCTTCACTTGCTTTCATGTATCAGCACCACACAGAGCCCCGGAACTGCACTTATTTCCATTCCTTCCTGCTACCTCTAAGGCTGCCGTCACACTAGCAGTATTTGGTCAGTATTTTACATCAGTATTTGTAAGCCAAAACCAGGAGTGGGTGATAAATACAGAAGTGGTGCATATGTTTCTATTATACTTTTCCTCTATTTGTTCCACTCCTGGTTTTGGCTTACAAATACTGATGTAAAATACTGACCAAATACTGCTAGTGTGACGGCAGCCTAACCGTGAGAAAAGGGAGGGGGAAAGCAGAGAGAGTGTCAGGAGCTCCCATGGATTTGTAACATTTTTGTAGAACACTTTTCTACATAAAGGACTTAAAGACCCTTCAGCAGTAAAATGTAGAACTTTTTATATGAAGACTATTTAGAAACTTGCCTGACTTTGCATTTAATAAGCAAATGAACATTAAAACAATTGATGTACCTTAGTTAAGAACAAAAAGTAGATATCACAGAACATCTAAGGCTACGTTCAGACTAGCGTTGTGCGCCGCTGTGTCGGCGACGCGACGCACAACTCACCGAAAAACGCGGCAAAACGCACGCAAAAACGCTGCATTTTGCGACGCGTGCGTCGTTTTTTGCCGAAAATCGGACGCAAGAAAAATGCAACTTGTTGCGTTTTCTTGGTCCGACGCTTGCGGCAAAAAAGACGCATTTGTCGCAAAACGCAACAAGCAAAAACGCATGCGTCCCCCATGTTAAACATAGGGGCGCATGACGCGTGCGTCGCCGCTGCGTCACCCGACGCACACTAGCACAACGCTAGTCTGAACGTACCCTAACAAAATAGTTTGTTCAGAGGCAAACCGATTATTTTGCTAACTTCACAGAACTGCAGGGACATTGCTATTTTGATAATCACTATATGTGTCCATCTATATACATAATTGTCTAAGGGTCACTTCCGTCTGTCTGTCCTTCTGTCATGGTTATTCGCTGATTGGTCTCGGCAGCTGCCTGTCATGGCTGCCGCGACCAATCAGCGTCGGGCACAGTCCGATTAGTCCCTCCCCTGCTCCCCTGTACTCACTGCCCGGCGCCCGCTCCGTAATCCCCTCCACTCACCGCTCACACAGGGTTAATGGCAGCGGTAACGGCCCGCGGTGTAACGCACTCCGTTACCGCTGCTATTAACCCTGTGTGTCCCCAACTATTTAGTATTGATGCTGCTTATGCAGCATCAATAGTAAAAATAGGTCATGTTAAAAATAATAAAAAAAACAAAAAACTCACTATACTCACCCTCCGCCGCCTTATCCGCTCCTCGCCACGCTCCCGGGACCGCTCCATTGCAAGCGGCAGCTTCCGCTCCCAGGGCTGGTGTGCGACAAGAACCTGCTGTGAAGTCACGGTCATGTGACCGCGACGTCATCATAGGTCCTGCTCACACCAGCCCTGGGAGCGGAAGCTGCCGCTTGCAATGGAGCGGTCCCGGGAGCGTGGCGAGGAGCGGCAAAGGTGTCGGATGGTGAGTATAGCAGGACTTCGAACGGGCCTTCGGAAGGTGAGTATATGTTTATTTTATTTTTTTTAAGTCTCTATACTACGTGGCTCTGTGCTGGGCAATATACTACGTGCCTGGGCAATATACTATGTGGCTGGCCAATCTACTACGTGACTGGGCACTATACCGTACTATGTGGCTCTGCTATATACTACGTGGCTGGGCAATATACTACGTGGCTGGGCAATATACTACGTGGCTGGGCAATATACTACGTGACTGGGCAATATACTACGTGACTGGGCAATATACTACGTAGCTGGGCAATATACTACGTGACTGGGCAATATACTACGTGGCTGGGCAATATACTACGTGGCTGGGCAATATACTACGTGGCTGGGCAATATACTACGTGGCTGGGCAATATACTACGTGGCTGGGCAATATACTACGTGGCTGGGCAATATACTACGTGGACATCTCGCTGAGGATCTGTTTATACCAAGGAAGGTGACGGGCACAAGGGGGCATTCTTTGCGTCTGGAGGAGAGAAGGTTTTTCCACCAACATAGAAGAGGATTCTTTACTGTTAGGGCAGTGAGAATCTGGAATTGCTTGCCTGAGGAGGTGGTGATGGCGAACTCAGTCGAGGGGTTCAAGAGAGGCCTGGATGTCTTCCTGGAGCAGAACAATATTGTATCATACAATTAGGTTCTGTAGACGGACGTAGATCTGGGGATTTATTATGATGGAATATAGGCTGAACTGGATGGACAAATGTCTTTTTTCGGCCTTACTAACTATGTTACTATGTTACTATGACATGCATATTCTAGAATACCCGATGCGTTAGAATCGGGCCACCATCTAGTTGGGTAATATTAGGCTGCCCATGCAAGTCATTATTTTGCTAATTATTGGAATTAATCAGTAAACTGCACTATGCCATACAATGGTATGTAATTCCAGTACATACTGTATGTTAAATGGCGGCCATAAATGTGATGTCAACAGATCCTAAACTAGATTTTGTGAGATCCTGACCGAGGAAATCCAGAAATCTTCTGGATCCCTAGCAGTGTAGAGTTGGGTAGGAGTTCGATTTGAGGCTCAAGTAGCTTCACAGTTTCTGAAAACTCTCCCGTGAGTTTTCTTCTCACTCTCCCCAGATCCAGCACTTAGTCTTAAGCTGTTCTTTATTTATCCTCCCCAGGTCCAGTGTTCAGTCTCTGTGCATTGTTTTCAGCGCTGACTTCGCGAGCTGATGTCATGAGCCGTTCAGAGCCGCATAGCTCCTTTATTGACTCCAGCTCTGTCGACGTGACGTCAGCGTTGGAGACAATAACAGACTCCGGGATCAGTGGCGGAGATTGAGCGCTGGACCTGGTGAGGGTAAATAAAGTGCAGACTGTTTGTTTTTTAAAACAAACTGCAACTGGAAAAACTTTTTAACTGTAGACAATCCTGGATTTTCTTTATTTACTGTGGATTTATCTTTAGCACATTGTAACACTGTGTTTTCTTCTACAGGTACCGCAGTGAGAAGGTGACAATCAGCTACACAGAATATATGGCCTCCCGCCAGAACGCACAGCAAAATGGCACTGTGCATGCACTGCCTCATTATACGCATTACTCCTGACACCGCGCTGCCCACATTGCAGCAGTGCCCCCCGCTCGCCGGCAATGCCTGTGATCTCCTGACATCTGACTCCTCCTCAGCCCCCTCCTCCTGGTCCAGTTACCTATACTACTGCACCATCTTATGATCTTCCCCTGAGGAGAGAGCAGTGCCCAGAGACTGGCAGACACAAGCAGCCTTACCCCACACCCGCGCTCTCCTGGGACCTTGAGTGGGAAGGAGAGCTAAATGGGAAGTTATGGTCTCCTTCAACCCCTCCAGTGTTAGGGGTCAATCACCCCAGGAAGTTTTTTTTTAGGTTTTTACATTCTATATTGATTTTTTTGCATATGCATATATCAATATCTTTTTTTTTTTAACATAAAATACAACCCCTTACATTGTGAAATCAGCTGCCTTATTTCCAGAACTTGCCTGGATTGGGGCAGCATGGCCTCTGTGTCGCTTTGCAATTTTAACAAACCAACAAACTTGGGCTCTAGGTAGCACATTGAGAGCCATTAAAGAGGTTGCCCCAACTTTATCATTGATGACTCATCCTTAGGAACGTCCTCCTTATGATAATCATTGATGACTCATCCTTAGGAACGTCCTCCTTATGATAATCATTGATGACTCATCCTTAGGAACATCCTCCTTATGATAGGTCATCAATATCTGATAAGCTTGGGTCTGGCACCCTCGCTGATCAGCTGTGCTCAGTGTCCGTGGCAGAGGCCATCCCTACACAATTGCGGAGCTGCTCCATCTTCTGATACTGGCCTCGGTAGGGTAATGTACATCAGCCTTCTATTGATTTGACGATGGAGCAGCTCCGCAGTTGACCAGTTCCAGCCAGTGGTCACCGTCACCAACACAGAGAGCAGCTGATCAGCCGGGGTACCGGGTGTCGGACCCTGACTGATCAGACATTGATGACCTATCCTAAAGATAGGTCATCCGTGATAAAGTAGTGGACAACTTCTTTAAAAAGAATGGAGTAGAGTTGAGCAGAAAGATTTACAGAACCCTGGTACAGGGAACACCGCTGTACTCATGTTGGCCGGACTAGGAAAGGGTGAACTTCCTCGGCTGGCACTCGAATGGTGGCATCCTATGTGTCTTTTGTGATTATTATGCCTCTGTGGTGTCATGACTTACTTACCTTGAGACTTAGTAATCCCAAAAGGAGCCCATTGTGCTAGCATTTGGGTGCCCTGCTGAGGGTGTTCATGCTGCTTTACTCAGTTGCCACCAAGTCCCATTGTAGATGCCAGACCAGAGTCCTACATATCTTTTTGCTCACTGCTATAGTGGAGTACTGCACATTACTTTCCAAAATGTAGAATTCCCCTTTTGCGAGGACATCTTTCTATGCATCATAGCTTACAATATTTTTATCCCGGAATTGCTTAGAATCGCCATTTTTTTTATGCAATTCCAAATATGTTTAACCCCTCTGATGTCAGTCCCCCTATTAACCGTGCATGTATCGTTAAAGGGGTGCGTCACTTAAATACACAAGTATAGCTAAACTACCATTAATTACTAATGGTAACAATGTTTTGTCCTTTCCGAGCTGTCATACCCCTATGTATGTGACTCATGGCCACCAACACAAGGACTGAAGTCCTGTACAAGAAATGTGATTTCAATGGTGTCCACGGGGATCTCACGTGACCACATAATCCATAGAAATGCACATTCACGAGTGAGGTTACGGGATGTTCTCTAGCGGCTCCAAATACTGATACAGCAAAGCTGCAGTCGAGAGAGGGGAGTGAAGAGTCTCTCCCTATCGCTCCCAGGCAAGACCGTGAGCACACATGTTTTTGGAGCGGTGGGAAGAGGAACGAATCAAAGTGCCAATGACACTGCCCAATGAATCTTCTGCTGATCTGCAGAGGAGATCACTGAAGAGCTGTAGGACATTTCTATCTTCAGGTCATCTGAGCATGAGCTGAGCCACGACTATTTTATACAATTGGCGCAAGAGAGTGTCACGTAGCCTCACTCATGAACCCACACTTTTATGGACAATCTTGCACAAGACGTTTTTTTCGATGCGATTTTAAGGAATATGAACAAATTCATGGAATTTTCAAATTTTTTTTTTTACTGAAATGCATGGCTGCAAGTCCATTTTGCATTTCGGTGTCTTTTAAAATTTAAATTTTTGCACTATTTGCTTTTTTGGGCGTCTGTGTTGCACTACTGTTGGCTGCAGTGTTAACACAGAGTCCATCAATGAGCTCATTCTGACTTTATAACTCTTGTCTTCCTTCTTCTGAGCTCCTCTCAGCTGATTTCTGACCACATAAAAAATGATCTGAACTTTGTTTTTATAAATCAAGACAGAGGAGCATAGAAGAAGGAAGAGAAAGCGTTAGAAACTCTCCCATAAGAGTGAGCTCTCTGGATTCTCCCTTAACTCATTCTGTAGACCGCGCGACGCAGAGGTTACAGAAGGCAAACAGTGTGAAGTTTTTAGTAAATCCCAATTACGGTAAATGCAAACAGTTTTGGCCAAAATAATTTTTTTTCCCAAGTAAAATAAAAATTCTAAATTAATTAAACAGTTATAATTATACATAGTGGTCAACCTCTTAAGGTTCTTAACCTTTTTGTTTTTCAATGCATGCTGCTGTTTAGTCTTAAAATAATTAATAAAAAGTATTGTATGGAGCTATAGGTTCTCCAAATCGGCTACATTGCTCGATAGGACAGTAAATGACAAGTTTGCTGGTCACACATGGATTTTCTATCACTAAGATGTAATTTATGTAAGAGCCCAAAAGCTCCTGACAGGTTCCCTTTAATAATGAATGGTTTATATCTACAATTTTATCCAGGCTCATGTGCACACACTTTATTAAATGTGTCACACTTAATAATATATAAATATAAGAGATTGCTGCATAATCCTGGACACCATCCCTGACCGTCAACAGAACATCCAGACAATTGTGCAATGTGACTTTTTTTTATTTTTTCAAGACTAAACAGCGGTATTTTAACTAAAGCTCAACAATCAAATTAGTCTGTAGCCAGAAACGAACTGCAATCTAAATAAAAATGAATATACTTCCCTGGCTGTGTGCGGTCCAGCATTTTGCTGCCATCCCGCTCTCCCAGACCGCCATGGCCACATGTGATCCTGTGTGTAAGCACTACCAGTGGACCTGGTGATCTGATGTCATCAGCACCTTCTCCCAACCCCAGTAACATTGGCAGTACTTCCGGTGACGTTTTTGTAAATGAAGGCGTGAATAGCTCTTTGGGACTTGCTCGATAACACGGTGCCATGTGCTTTGAGGTTTAATGCTGCTTTTCATAGGTGGTTGACAGCCTATGAGACTCCCACTGTAGGGGCTACCATCCAGTGGTCTGACTTCTGACTTTTTAAGCATTAAACAACCTCCTGACTACATCACTACATTTTTTTTCTCTCTTAAAAAGACCACCTCTGTTAAGTGGTGGTCTTAATGTGACTGTCGAGAAATCCAAAATCCTCTTCATAGGCTTAATATTTGTAAAAGTTGTAGCCCCCACTGGAGGGAGCTTACTACATAATGTGTTAATAATAAAGGGTATCTAACAAGGTATCTCCCATCTCCAGGTGATAACTGTTAAATGGGGGTAACCTCGTTGTTGGCACCTCTTTCTTTAGGGAATCAAGACCTTGTGCCAACCCTTTTACCCGGCCATAGGACTGCAGCCAGGAGTTGCTTGGACCAGCTGGTCCTTCTATTAAAGGCTGCAGGCAGTTAAATTGTATTTTTTTCTTTACAGCTATGCACTTGATTTGGGCTCCGGAAAAAAAAAACAGCTTTATCCTTTACTTAGGTGTAGTAAAGAGGGAGTTTATCACTCTTAATTTCTCCTTCGCCTCATTGGGGGACACAGACCGTGGGTGTATGCTGCTGCCACTAGGAGGCTGAAAAGCCTCCTAGTGGCAGCAGCATACACCCACGGTCTGTGTCCCCCAATTAATGGCTCGGAGAAAAGGATTTTACGGTGAGTACACAAAAATCCCTATATTTGGTTTAGTAAATACCTGCGTTCCCCATGAAATAACATTGCTGGAACATCTTTTCTTATAACTCTGTCTTGTTATGCCCCATAGAAATGTATTAATAAATTGATAACAGGGCATTATCATGCCTTACGTCAAAGGGGCATGTTCCTACACAGTTTGCCACTGGTAGCGTGGATTGGACACTATCGGGGTGTGTATGTACTCGCCCCCAACCGGTAACACTCAGATTTCAATTAAGTATTGGGGAACAGCACAACACCAGGTTCTAGGAACATCTCCGACGGCTTTGGTTCTACATGCAGAACCCATATAGTTAGTATAATAGACTTGGAGAGGTGACAGCGCCCCCCACACTAAGAATAAAACAGTAGTTTTCACTGATTGATTAAAAAATGAAGTGTTCAGTGTAATGGCAGTCACCCAATTTTACCAGGGACAGCTAGAACAATGGCCAAAGTGACAGTAAAAGGTTTGCAGGGTGATTTCAAGATGTTAAATTATCTCCCATCTATATAGAATAGGGTGATAACTCAATGATCTCTGGGGTCCGACCACTGGGCCATCAGAGGTCACAAGGACCAGGCTCTGTAGAGACCAATGTTGAATGGAGCAGAAGTGTGCACATGCTAAACCTTTGCTCCATTCATTGTTTATGGGACTGGCAGAGAAAGTAGAGTACAGCACTCTGTTATATCTGTCAGTCCCATAGACAATGATGAATGGAGTCGAGCACGCACACTTAATAATAAATCTATAATCTTTATATAGCGCTAACATATTCCGCAGCACTTTACAGTTTGCACACATTATCATCACTGTCCCCGATAGGGCTCACAATCTAGATTCCCTATCAGTATGTCTTTGGAATGTGGGAGGAAACCGGAGAACCCAGAGGAAACCCACGCAAATACAGGGAGAACATACAAACTCTTCTACTCTGTTCAATACTGGGCTCTATGGAGTCCTGTTCTCGGGCTCTCTGGGGGTCCCTGCAGTCAGACCCCCAGTGATCATAAAGTTATCAACTATTCTATGAATAGGGAATAACATGATATCTTGGGAATAACCCCTTAATCTCTCGTACTGTTAGGTTGTAGCAGGACATGCTTTTTATTTTATAACTAATTTAGGAACATGGAACCTCCTACTTGCCCCAATCGGAGTGTAATAAAACATCCAGTGATCTTGTAGCCAGATTATATTCTTATTTATACACCACAAATCCTATGTCTTGGATGACATCTTATATGCCTTTTTTTTTAATGCCTACCGGCAAACTGGAGAGGAAGCTCAGGTGAAGAGAGTAACTTTTGTGGCACAGACAGGGAGAGAGGATGGATTTTGCACATGGAATGCCAGACTTCCTTGACGTCAAGCTCTATCTTCATCTTTGTCCTACCCGAGAAGCCACCACCAACTGGCTTCATTGGCAGTAGATTGAGAAGTAACCTGCCAGACACATCCCCCTCTTTCCCTCTGAGGAATCATGGAAGATTGTTTTTCCTTTCATGCTGCCGAGAATAAATTGAACTGATTGATTGGATCAGGCAATGACATGTTGTGTTGTCATCAATGAGAATTCTTGTGCTTATTTAATCCGCATTGATAAGAAGAATCACGAACGCTTCAGGTGGAATTTATGGTAGTCCAGAAAAAAAACACTCAAGGGTACGAAATAACCTGTCCCATCACTGGCGGGAGAAGGATCTAATCTAGGAGTCCACTTGATAAGAGACCAATTATGAATGTGGCTGGATGTCTTCAGACCTGCTCACTTTGACCAGCTTACGCAATGATTTGTATAAGGTGGGGTTCACATGCGATGGATAATTTCTACCACCACAGTTTAGCATATTCTGAATGTGATATATGCACATTTCACCGTATCGATTGCAAAAGATGAAATCTACGTGCAATATTTCATGAGACTTTGATGGAGTTTTTGTAGACAGTCATTCCTTGATTCTGCACCAAAAAATGTCATCAGAACTTATATGTGGAAATCCAGCCTTATAAACATCATCATAATAAGTGCAGTTTGGTGCTAAGTTCTATGCATCATAAATTTACCATGTTTGCCAATACCGCTAATGATGGTGATTACTTTGAATCTGTAGATAATCACAATGGGAGGACAATTATTCTCGGCCCCTAGATAATGGAGGACGTGTGCCAAAAGCACGTTATCAGGCACGGCCATCTCGGGTGTACTGCGGTTAGCATGCACAATGGCTGGACCGGTTAGAAACTGCTCAATCACTACGGGGATGATGCCGGTGGATTAGTTGAGGTCTTCTTTTATTCGCACCATTGGAGTAGTTGTACCGTTGCCTTGGAAGTGAGTAGATTGGTAAATCTCCATCTTGGAATGGTAGGGATGTGAGTAAGTGTCCTTACTCCGTCACAGCCAGGCAATGCCCTGCCATGTCACTATTAATGCAGTAAAAATGGCAGAATACCACTTTTCTCGCCATTTCACCTCTCTTGAGAGTTTTTTTTTTCTTGTTTCTCAGTACAATATACATGGCTCCCAAGCGTCTCGGATACAGCGGGACTGTCCCGATTTGAAGGGTCAGTTCTGCTATCTCTGCAGGTCAGAAAGTTGTCCTAATTACCTCTCACTCTAATTATTGCATGGGGCAGAGGCCATCATCTCTCTGCTCCGCGCAAACTTGCATTCAATTAAGGTAAACGTGTTCCCTGCTGTCCGATCCACAGGCAGCATGTACCTGGCACTGGCTGTAAGACCTTAGCCAGGTATGTCTGACTCTGAAACGCTGTGACATTTTACAGAAAAATATAGTATAAAAGCTGCCTGGACCGAGCTGCGCTGCAGACTAGTCATACAGGTGGGTCCCTGGCAGCATTACCTCGCCTACTGCCCTGGATTGACAGGACTTTGCCTACATGTACGTTTAGGCGGAGACCTGTCAATACCAAGCAGCGGGCGAATAGAAGCCGCCGGAGACCCACCTGTCTGACTAGTCTACAGCACCATAGTGTTTCATATCTGGCTGAGATCGTACCACCAGCGCCTGATACTGCAGCTCACAGATTGGGCAACATGTATCAGCTGACAGGCTCATCTAATATATAATTGCCTAGAATACTACTTCCTGCAATTTGTGCCAACTTCCTGTCCGGAGCTAATGTCCGGAGATAAGTGTCTGATTGGTTGCCGCCTGCTGCGAGCGACCAATCAGAAACGTGCCGTACTGTGACACACTCCGCCCGCCATTTTGGTGTGATTTTTGAATTTTTACCTCACAGCAAGTTTCTACTGCGTGGAGGCGGGCCCAGTGACGTTGCTCTTCAAGCTCCTGCCGAATTTCGTCAAAAAAATGATAATACCATTTACCAAAACTATATATATTTAGTTGTGAAGTGGTTCAGTGACATTTTCACACCAATTTTGAACTTTTGTTTGGTGTTTTCTCCATATACTGCCTATTATTTTTGTTCTTTCTTACTATTATTTATTAATTGTATTATTCTTACATTTGAATAAATAAAGTATATATGGATTCTAGACTCCCGATTCTTTAGAATCGGGCTGCCATCTAGTCTTATATATAATTGCCTAGAATACTACTTCCTGCAATTTGTGCCAACTTCCGTGGCTTTGTCCGGAGCTAATGTCCGGAGATAAGTGACGTCAACAGTGTCCAGTGTCTGATTGGTTGCCGCCTGCTGCGAGCGACCAATCAGAAACGTGCCGTACTGTGACACACTCCGCCCGCCATTTTGGTGTGATTTTTGAATTTTTACCTCACAGCAAGTTTCTACTGCGTGGAGGCGGGCCCAGTGACGTTGCTCTTCAAGCTCCTGCCGAATTTCAAGTATATATGGATTCTAGACTCCCGATTCTTTAGAATCGGGCTGCCATCTAGTTTTAAATAAAAAAATATTTTTTGTAATCTGATCGCACCATGATTCAAGCCCACAATATGCAATTTTGTAGGCAATAGCAAAAGCTGTGAGACACAGCCTGCACTACCAAGAAGGGATTGTTCTACAGGTGCATCTCACAAAATAAGAATAAGGCCGGAGTCGCACTACAGTGAGATACGGCCGAGTCTTGCAGGTTAAGAACAAGCTCTGGCACCGGCACTCTGGAGCGGAGCATGCGGCTCCATGTATTGCTGTGCGGCCGCACGCTCCGCTCTGGAGTGCCGGTGCCAGAGCTTGGTATTAACCTGCGAGACTCGGCCGTATCTCGCTGTGTGTGATCCCGGCCTAACATCAAAAAGTTAATTTATTTCAGTTCTTCAATACAATGAATGAAACTCATATACCATATTAGTCATTACAAACAGAGTGATGTATTTAAAGTGTTTATTTCTGTTAATGTTGAGGATTATGGCTTACAGCCAATGAAAACCCCAAAGTCATTATCTCAGTAAATTAGAATACTTTATAACACCAGCTTGAAAAATGATTTTAAAATCCAACATGTTGGCCTACTGAAATGTATGTTCAGTAAATGCACTTAATACTTGGTCGGGGCTACTTTTGCATCAATTACTGCATCAATGCGGCGTGGCATGGAGGCGATCAGTGTGGCACTGCTGAGGTGTTATGGAAGCCCAGGTTGCTTTGATAGCAGCCTTCAGCTCGTCTGCATTGTTGGGTCTGGTGTCTCATCTTCCTCTTGATAATATCCCATAGATTCTGTATGGAGTTAAGGTCAGGTGAGTTTGCTGGCCAATCAAGCACAGTGATACTGTTGTTTCTAAACCAGGTATTGGTGCATTTGGCAGTGTGGACAGGTGCCAAGTCCTGCTGGAGAACGAAATTTCCATCTCCAAAGATTTGTGTAGTTTGGTGCAGACATCTGCAGAAAAAAAAGGAGTCTTCCACAGAGTATTACGGGCACCACATAGTCCTCCATACAGTATTATGCGCACCACATAGTCTGTTATATTAATCGACAATTGACATGTGCTGCTTGTATATAACATATAATAGCCCTTGGAGAATAAATTTGCTAACTAGAGGCCACTGCAGATTGCCTGTTAGAACTGTACATACCTTGACAGCTTGGTAAGTTGCTAGAGGCCGCTGCTCATTTTTACTCGGCTGCATCTTCCTAGGCCAGGGATGTCAAACTCACACAGAGAGGGCCAAAATTACAAACTCTGACAAAGTCGCTGGCCCACATAATCCTCCATAGAGAATGAGCCCCAGGTAGTCCTCTATACAGAATAATATACAGAATAATGGGGCCCCGCATAGTCCTTCATACTGTATTATGGGCACCACATAGTTCTCCATTCAGAATAATGGCACAACATCGTCCTCCATACAGAATAATGGCCCAATATAGTTCTCCATACAGTATAATAGGCCCCACATAATTCTCCATACAGAATAATGGTGCCACATTGTGGTGGTGGTTCTGGTGTTGTGGGCCAAATAAAACTACCTTCCGTGCCAGAGTTGGCCCACGGACCAGAGTTTGACATGTATGTCCTAGACACTCTTAACTAAGCCTCGTTCAGACATCCATTTTTCATATACGTGTTCTATCCGTGTTTTTCACGGATAAATCACAAACTTAGGCCTCTTTCACACGTCAGTGGCTCTGACACGTTTCCTCACGTACCGGAGACACTGACACGTAGACACATCAAAAGAAATGTGTCTCTGCACATGTCAGCGTGTTTTCACGGACCGTGTGTCCGTGTGCAAAACACGGAGACATGTCCGCGTTTCTCCAGCAGCACGCTCCGCAAAGCGTCGTACACACGGAGAACAGTGTGCACTCCTCCGTGTGCACGTCCCCTGCTTTTGGTGCTGAAGCTGGCATTCATTCCTTCTCCCCAACAGCGTTCGCTGGAGAGAAGGAATGAAAAATCAAGGTTTTTTTGTTGTTAAAAATAAAGTTTGGGGTCACCTCCCACCCCCCGTGCGCCCGCCCGCTTGCAGAGAAATACCCAGCTCTCGCGATGCCTCCTCTCAGCGCCGGCAGCCTGTCCTGTGTGAGCGGTTACGTGAGACCGCTCATTACAGTGATTAATATGCGGCTCCACCCCTATGAGTGGATTTTTCATCCCTTCTCTCCTGCAATCGCAGCTTTCAGCCGAGCAGGACAGAAGGGATGAATGCCGGCTTCAGCACCACACACAGCGCTGTCTCTCCTGCACGGTCCGCACGTGTGCCACACTGATGTGCCATGTGAGTACACGGACACGGATAACTCCGGTACCGGAATTATCTGGACGTGTGAGACTGGCCTTATTATACAGGTCCTTCTCAAAAAATTAGCATATAGTGTTAAATTTCATTATTTACCATAATGTAATGATTACAATTAAACTTTCATATATTATAGATTCATTATCCACCAACTGAAATTTGTCAGGTCTTTTATTGTTTTAATACTGATGATTTTGGCATACAACTCCTGATAACCCAAAAAACCTGTCTCAATAAATTAGCATATCAAGAAAAGGTTCTCTAAACGACCTATTACCCTAATCTTCTGAATCAACTAATTAACTCTAAACACATGCAAAAGATACCTGAGGCTTTTATAAACTCCCTGCCTGGTTCATTACTCAAAACCCCCATCATGGGTAAGACTAGCGACCTGACAGATGTCAAGAAGGCCATCATTGACACCCTCAAGCAAGAGGGTAAGACCCAGAAAGAAATTTCTCAACAAATAGGCTGTTCCCAGAGTGCTGTATCAAGGCACCTCAATGGTAAGTCTGTTGGAAGGAAACAATGTGGCAGAAAACGCTGTACAACGAGAAGAGGAGACCGGACCCTGAGGAAGATTGTGGAGAAGGACCAATTCCAGACCTTGGGGAACCTGAGGAAGCAGTGGACTGAGTCTGGTGTGGAAACATCCAGAGCCACCGTGCACAGGCGTGTGCAGGAAATGGGCTACAGGTGTCGCATTCCCCAGGTAAAGCCACTTTTGAACCATAAACAGCGGCAGAGGCGCCTGACCTGGGCTACAGAGAAGCAGCACTGGACTGTTGCTAAGTGGTCCCAAGTACTTTTTTCTGATGAAAGCAAATTTTGCATGTCATTCGGAAATCAAGGTGCCAGAGTCTGGAGGAAGACTGGGGAGAAGGAAATGCCAAAATGCCTGAAGTCCAGTGTCAAGTACCCACAGTCAGTGATGGTGTGGGGTGCCATGTCAGCTGCTGGTGTTGGTCCACTGTGTTTCATCAAGGGCAGGGTCAATGCAGCTAGCTATCAGGAGATTTTGGAGCACTTCATGCTTCCATCGGCTGAAATGCTTTATGGAGATGAAGATTTCATTTTTCAGCACGACCTGGCACCTGCTCACAGTGCCAAAACCACTGGTAAATGGTTTACTGACCATGGTATTACTGTGCTCAATTGGCCTGCCAACTCTCCTGACCTGAACCCCATAGAGAATCTGTGGGATATTGTGAAGAGAAAGTTGAGAGACGCAAGACCCAACACTCTGGATGAGCTTAAGGCTGCTATTGAAGCATCCTGGGCCTCCATAACATCTCAGCAGTGTCACAGGCTGATTGCCTCCATGCCACGCCGCATTGAAGCAGTCATTTCTGCCAAAGGATTCCCGACCAAGTATTGAGTGCATAACTGAACATTATTATTTGATGTTTTTTTTTGTTTGTTATTAAAAAACACTTTTATTTGATTGGATGGGTGAAATATGCTAATTTATTGAGACAGGTTTTTTGGGTTATCAGGAGTTGTATGCCAAAATCATCAGTATTAAAACAATAAAAGACCTGACAAATTTCAGTTGGTGGATAATGAATCTATAATATATGAAAGTTTAATTGTAATCATTACATTATGGTAAATAATGAAATTTAACACTATATGCTAATTTTTTGAGAAGGACCTGTAGTCTGTGGTTCTGATCACATTCTTGTTTTTTTGCAGACCGAATGTCTGTAAGAAAAAAAAGAAAACAAAAAAAACAAAACCTGGAGATGTTTGTTTTTGATTCGACTCACAAATCATAATTACTTATCCAAGTCTATGGGTCTGTGAAAATCATGGACAGCACATGGATGGCATCTGTGTACAGTCCGCGTGTTGTCCTGGATTAATGTTGTAATGAATGGGAGAAACTTTTCTATGTATTTATTTTTTTCTTACTTCAAGACCTTGCCCTTTTTTGGTTTTCGTTTTTTGCTCCCCTCCTTCCCAGAGCCAGAACTTTTTTATTTTTCTGTCAATAAGGCCATGTGAGGGCTTGTTTTTTGTGGGAGAAGTTATACTTTTGAACTACATCATTAGTTTTAGCATGTTGTGTACTAGAAACTGGGAAAAAAAATTCCAAGTGCGATGAAATTGAAAAAAAAGTGCAATCCCACACTTGTTTTTTGTTTGGCTTTTTTTGCTAGGTTTACTAAATGCTAAAACTGACCTGCCATTTTGATTCTCCAGGTCATTACGAGTTCATAGACGCCTAACATGTCTAGGTTATGATTTATCTAAGTGGTAAAAAAAAAAATCCAAACTTTGCTAAAAAAAAAATAAATTGCGCAATTTTCCAATACCCGTAGCGTCTCCATTTTTCGTGATCTGGGGTCAGGTGAGGGCTTATTTTTTGCGCGCCGAGCTGACTTTTTTATTGATACCATTTTGGTGCAGAGTTGTTCTTTTGATCACCTGTTATTACATTTTAATACAATGTCGCGGCGACCAAAAAAAACATTCTGGCATTTCAAATTTTTTTTCTCGCTACGTCGTTTAGCGATCAGGTTAATCCTTTTTTTTATTGATCGGGCTATTCTGAAAACGGAGAACCAAATATGTGTAGATTTGATTTTTTTTTTTTTTTTTTTTATTTTGAATGGGGCAAAAGGGGGGTGATTTAAACTTTTATATATTTTTTTATTTTTTTCATATTTTTTAAAACTTTTTTTTTATTTTTTTACTTTTGCCATGCTTCAATAGCCTCCATGGGAGGCTAGAAGCCGGTACAACTCGATCGGCTCAGCTACATGGGAGCGATCATCATCAGATCGCCCCTATGTAGTAGATTTACTGCATTGCTATGAGCGCCGACCACAGGGTGGCACTCACAGCAATCCAGCATCAACAACCATAGTGGTCTCAAGGAGACCTCTGGTTTTTATGCCGACGCATCGCTGACCCCCGATCATGTGACGGGGGTCGGTGATGTGCTCATTTCCAGCCTGATGGCCGGAAGCGGTAGTTAAATGCCGCTGTCAGCGTTTGACAGCGGCATTTAACTAATTAACAGCGGCGGGTGAATCGTGATTCTACTCGCCGCTATTGCGGGCACATGTCAGCTGTTCAAAACAGCTGACATGTCCCGCCTTTGATGCGGGCTCACCGCCGGAGCCCACATCAAAGCAGGGGATCCGACCTCCGCCGTAATAGTACGGCGGAGGTCGGTAAGGGGTTAAAAACCACTGATGAAACACTGATGGTAAAAACTGACAGATGAGCAAACACTGTAGAAAACTGAATCCAAAACACTGATGTAACACCATTTTTTAGATACATAAAAATTAAGGACGTCTGAATGAGGCCTAAGGCGAAGTTCCCGCAATGACGATTTGGTGCGTTTTTTTATGTTCAACATTTTCAGCAGAATTTTTGCATCAATTTGCAATATTATTGCATTTTTTTTGTGCGTTTTCGTGCGTTGTTTTAGTGGGGTTTTTTATGTTTTGGTGTTCATCTCTTTTTGTTATGTCATGTCTTTAAATTAAACTTATTTGGATACCTTCTATTACTTAGCATTGCAAATGTTTTGATAAATTCATGTGCAGACTACATGCATTTTTAGTACGTTACCACAGCAGAAAGGTAATAAAACCATGTGCTTTTTTTCTATCTGCGGATTCTCCTCATCTCTCAAGTCTATGGGGAAAATGGGGAAATAAAAAACAAGGTAACTGCAATAGAAATTGACTGGTTGCACTTTTCAAAATTACACTTTAGGTCAGTTTACGCTACGCGAAAAAACGCACAATGAGCATGGAATTTCTATAAATCTCATTCACTTTGCTGGTGCGGTTAGAGGCAGAGTTTGTGCATAAAAATACACAGTGGAAAAAAATACCAATTGCTCATAGTGGGCATTTAGCCTAAACTTTGTACACCTCCATTGTGATCAGGTCTCCACTTGAGGTAAGACTCAAAAGGTCCCCATGCCTCTATCCTGGACGTGTCTAATAGTGCAGTACACCATAGTAAAAGTCTATCTGCCCTATTTCTTTAATAATGTGTGAGGCTTAACACAAAACAAGTCACTACTTTAAAATATTACTGCATCCAAGATGGTGTACGTGTCCCATATGGTATCATTATTATGGTAATTCACTTAAGAAGGTACAGTACATTTGATTTTTGGTTAAAATACAATTAATAAGGCAATAAAAAGATAAAATAGGTTAATTGTACTGTATGGCTTTCTCTAAAAGGTGCCCTTTTTCAATAGATTAAAATGACACCATGATGCGAACTTGACAGACTGATGTATACATTTGCATTGCCGATTTTGATTCGACGCTCCGATCAATATTGGATAAGTCTCGTATTTTGCACTGACCACTCGGTACGCACAAATAAAATTGGACATATGCCCAGCCCCACAGACTTTGAGGCCATGTTCACACGATCCTTTTTTTCATGCGGAATTGCCGCGATTTTCCCGCTGCGGGTCCGCAGCTGTTTTCCATGCAGGGTACATTACATTGTACCCTATGGAAAACAGGAACTGCTGTGCCCACAATGCGGAAAATCAAAAAAAAAGCCGCGCTGAATAGCTGCGGGAAAAAAGAAGTACCATGTCACTTCTTTTTTCGGAGCCGCAGCGGTTCTGCACCCATTGACCTCCATTGTGAGGTCAAACCCGCAGTAAAACCCGCAGATGAAAAAAAATATCTGCGGGTTTTACTGCGGTTTGTGGTGCAGAACCGCTGCAGCAGGAAGTGCGGGGAAGCGGGCGGAAGTGCGTGGGCGGAGTGTGGCTGCCCCCCGTGCTCCGATCCCGCCCCCCGTGCTCCAATCCCACGGCCCCGTGCTCCGATGCCCCCCCCAGTGCTCCGATGCCCCCCCGTGCCCTAATCTCCCCCCCCTTATACTTACCCGGCGTCCCGGTGTCAGTCCGGCCGTCTTCTCCCTGGGCGCCGCCATCTTGCAAAATGGCGGACGCATGCGCAGTGCGCCCGCCGAATCTGCCAGCCGGCAGATTCGTTCCAAAGTGCATTTTGATCACTGAGATATAACCTATCTCAGTGATCAAAATAAAAAAAAATTGTAAATGACACCCCCCCCCCCCCCTTTGTCACCCCCATAGGTAGGGACAATAAAAAAAAATTAAGAATTTTTTTTTTTCCACTAAGGTTAGAATAGGGTTAGGGTTAGGGGTAGGGTTAGGGTCAGTCATTTTAACCCTAAAAAACTTCCTAGAAAACACACAGACTCTGCATAGAAAACTGCATAAAAAAAGGATCAAAAAAAGGATCAAAACACGCATCAAAAAAGGACAAAAAAAGGACCAAAAAAAGGACCTGCGTTTTCTGCCAAGAGCTGCAGTTTTTTAAAAAACAGTCCTGAAAAAAAAAGGATGGAAATCAGGAACGTGTGAACATACCCTTATACAAATTCTATCCTTAATAAACACAGACAGAACTCGCAAGTGTGAAAAAAAGGTAGACTGAATAAGCCCTTAAGGCCCCAATACATATTAGACTAATCCAATGAAAGGGGAAAAAAAAGAGCAGCAACACTTAGTTTTTTCGTGGCATGTAAACCTTAGTCCTTTATTACAAAAAGTTTTTCATGGACATGGTTTTACAGGCAGGAGAAGTGCAGATAAAACGGGCAAAAGGACAGGACGACGGCCGTTTCGCGTTTAGATACGCTTCTACGAGTCCAGGTGTAACAAGTAATATGTCATTTCCTTTTATGCCTCATCACGTGACAGTATTTGCATATCATTAAAATACAACGAAAAAAGTTCTGAATAGACCTATACATTAAAAATTACAAACATTCTTACAAAAAACAATTTTTCGTTGATCATTTCTATGACTTGATTTGACATTATTAGAGCACATTCACAGGAAGCAAGAATAGTCAAATCTTTCATGAAGTCCTAAGGGACCTTGCGCTTTTGCTTTGATGATCCATTTTGCCTCTCGTCTTAAAAGAATTTTATTGTGATCTCCCCCACTTGGTGGGAATTTAACTACTTCTAACCCTGCAAATCGCAGGCAGCGAGGATTTGACCCATACTTTTCCTGAGTGTGCCTTATAAATCTTGGAGAGCCTTTACTTGTGGAGATAGAATGAAAGTGTTCACGGAATATTACAAACATTGATCTTATCGTTTTTCATATATAATAAAAAGAACAGGGGCAAAACATAATATAGATAACGTATTTAGTTTTACAGGTGATTAATAGAATAATGTCGGCCAAATCTGCCAATATTGATGGGTTCAGCCAGCAGTCTAATGGTACCGTCACACAGTGCAATTTAGATCGCTACGACGGCACGATTTGTGACGTTGCATCGTCGCTTAATTATCGTTTCAAACATCGTAGACTGCGGTCACACTACACGATGCACGACGCTGAAGCGATAAATTCATGACGTATTTGCGATGTAGAAGTCGTATGGGACAGTCGTACGGTCGTGTCACACACGACGATTCAGAGCAAATTTTGCATAATCTGTGCGTGACGTTGTTCACAAGGGGCGTGTTGTGCCACTAGTTAGTGTGGTGATAGGCTAAAGGTTCTGTGCACACAATTGGTTGGAAAATTTGTCACCTGAGCGCTATTGTTCCCAATGCCACTTCACTGCTTTCAAAATTTCCTTTCTTCACTTCGTACTTGGACACTTGGTGGACCTGGACATCGGAATTTTGTACCTCGCTGAATATACCACGCTTTGCACCGCTGCTTCGAGGTATGTAAACCGCTTGGGCGTGGTGGATGGAACGCTGTATGGACGGCATGAGTGCTTCGTTCCACCGCTGAAGCGAAGTGGATGGTACACTGTTGTGACTGGAGGGCTACAATGTGGCAGATGGTACGCTGTTGTGCTTGGTTGTGACTGGTGGGCTACAGCGTGGTAGATGGAACTCAGTTTGTTCGGCATGACCGCTTCGTTCCACCGCTGAAGCGATGCGGATGGTACGCTGGTGTGACTGCTTATGACCGGTTGTGTGTGATGAGCTAGAGCGTGGCAGATGGCACAATGTATGGTCACCATGAGCGCTTTGTGTGGCTGCTGTAGGGAAGCGGGCGGTACACTGTTTTGGGTTATGGTGGCCTATGGCGCGGCAGATGGAAGAAGCGATGCGGATGGTACGCTGTTGTGACTGGTCGTGACTGGTCGTGACTGGTGGGCTACAGCGTGGTAGATGGAACTCAGTTTGTTCGGCATGACCGCTTCGTTCCACCGCTGAAGCGATGCGGATGGTACGCTGGTGTGACTGCTTATGACCGGTTGTGTGTGATGAGCTAGAGCGTGGCAGATGGCACAATGTATGGTCACCATGAGCGCTTTGTGTGGCTGCTGTAGGGAAGCGGGCGGTACACTGTTTTGGGTTATGGTGGCCTATGGCGCGGCAGATGGAAGAAGCGATGCGGATGGTACGCTGTTGTGACTGGTCGTGACTGGTCGTGACTGGTGGGCTACAGCGTGGTAGATGGAACTCAGTTTGTTCGGCATGACCGCTTCGTTCCGCCGCTGAAACGATGCGGATGGTACGCTGTTGTGACTGCTTATGACCGGTTGTGTCTGTTGCGCTACAGCGTGGCAGATGGTACAATGTATGGTCACCATGAGCGCTTTGTGTGGCTGCTGTAGGGAAGCGGGCGGTACACTGTTTTGGGTTATGGTGGCCTATGGCGCGGCAGATGGAAGAAGCGATGCGGATGGTACGCTGTTGTGACTGGTCGTGACTGGTGTGCTACAGCGTGGTAGATGGAACTCAGTTTGTTCGGCATGACCGCTTCGTTCCGCCGCTGAAGCGATGCGGATGGTACGCTGTTGTGACTGCTTATGACCGGTTGTGTCTGTTGAGCTAGAGCGTGGCAGATGGTACAATGTATGGTCACCATGAGCGCTTTGTGTGGCTGCTGTAGGGAAGCGGGCGGTACACTGTTTTGGGTTATGGTGGCCTATGGCGTGGCAGATGGAAGAAGCGATGGTAGGCATGAGCGCTTTGTGTGGCTGCTGTTGTTAAGCGTTTGGCACACTGGCAAAAGTATTGTTAATAGGACTCTTTGTCAACCATGTAATTTTTTTTTATAATTACTTTTTAGATGTCAAATCGTGTGGAGTTCATCAGGGATTTCATCGAGATTTATCAGTCTTTTCCCTGCCTCTGGAAAATAAAATCTCCTGAGTATTGTAACAGGGAAAAGAGGAGGGAGGGTTACTTACAGCTCATTGAGCTTTACAATCGTCAGGCACCAGATGAGGCAGCTAACGAAGCAGTTATTAAAAAGAAAATCCAGGCACTCCGCACGGTCTGGAGGAAGGAGCTGAACAAGGTTCTTCAGACTACAAGGTCCGGAGCTTCCACTGAAGAAGTTTATGTGCCAAAACTGTGGTATTTTGAGCATCTTAATTTTCTGAGGGACCAAGAGGTGCCACGGACTTCAACGTGTCTTCGATTGTTGGCACCTGTGGAACCAATAGTTTCGGAGAACCACGCCGAGCAGGAGTCACAAGGGCAACAAGTAAGTAGCTCTTTGGACGAAAGTTCACCAATGTGTCCTATAATTACATAATTTTTCTCTGCATTTTAGGTTTTATACTTCTGAGTATCACATCAGTTTGAAGTTGTTACAAAAACATGTACACATAAGTAACCCTGTCGCAGTCAAGTATTATATGGGGAACTTAATATGTATGAAATGGAGATATATGTAAACCATACCATCTAAGCAATATAGAAAATAGTATCGCTTCAAGCTGCCGATGTACTCTTGTTGAGACTATTTAGACTATAAAATATTGGTCAGGTTCCCATAGCAGTCAGAACAGTGTAGTTCAAAGTATTCAATAAAAGGGAGGGTTAAAGAATATTACTAAGCATCAAATATATTATAATCTTTTTGTTACCTACTACGAATATATAGTTTGGATGCGGTTATGGTGGTACTACTTTTTGTTGCCGGGTTCATAACTTGTTTTTTTCCCCCCCCCCCCAGGATGACAGTGCGCAGGAGAGTACACTAGACTGTTCACAGGACTGCACAACAACAGATTTAGTGGAGGCTGCACCTGCCAGGAGTCAATCGAGGCAAGGTACAAGAAAACGGAAAGCCACCTCAGACGCCTCAAATGAACTATTGAGCCTGGCAAAGAAGGTGTTGACAAGAAATGTTAGCCCTGCGTTAGAGGGGTTTGGACACTATGTGGTTGACAAACTGGCAAAAATGGACGACAACCAAAGAATACTAGCAGAGCGTCTGATTCTGGAAGCAGTAAACAAGGGTACTGATGGCGATTTGGACAAGAACACTTGTTTGGTCTCTTCCCGGCCAATACAGCGGACAGAGCCATCAAATTTCAATGGTTGGTCACAGGGTCAGACATCGATGCGACACAATCCTCACGTTTCCCACTTCGGCCAGCCACCCCCTAATAACTCCTACACACCAATACCTTTACATATGGCTTCGCCCATCAGGCACCAAAATTTTCAGCCGGAACAATCGTCGTATCATAACTTGTGATTTCCTAACTACTTTTACATTCCTTTTTTTTTATTGTCTTGTTAAAATAATGTTTCAAATAAAAGCTTTTATTATAAATTCTATCACTACTTTTTGATTGGTGTGTCTCAATCACAGCACTGTATGAGGGAACAAATTAACGTAACAAATTCATGTACAGTTAACTAAAAAAAAAAATCGAATGAAAGTTTAACAAAATCTTTTAATTGGAACAACAAAAAATGGATTATTGGCCCGCCTACAACTGCTGGCACATGTCCCGCAGCTTCTGCAGCTCCTCCATTGCCACATTGTGCTGCTCCTGAATATGTGCCATAGTGTGGAGTAACTTGTCTATGCCGGCTTCAATATCCTCCTTGTTGACAGTGACGAGAGCTGTGGGTCAAAAAACATAACATTAATAACACAGTAGTCTCCCGATGTGTCTTTGCTTCTGTGAATGAAAAAAAAAAAAAAAAGGAAGCAAAACTGACTTGGGGGGGAAGGGGGGGAGGGTGGGGGTTTGGGTTGGGGGTGAAAGAGTGGGCCTGCAACAAAATCAAAATAACTTAATTGTGGGAACCTACTAGGATGTTGAGGCACGGAGGGCACTTCTGGATCTGAGTCGCTGTTGAATGCCTCGTGCTGTCGGCGGCGGCGCTGTCTCTTTGCCTCTGTGAAGGAAAAAAAAAAAACAAGGTCTGTCAGCATATATGGCAACAGTGGCTGCCGGGGGAGGGGGGCGGTGTTAAGAGGGGACCTGCAACTTAATCCAAATCACATAATTGTGGGAACCTACTAGGATCTGGAGGAGTTGACCCGGAGGGCACAGATCCAGGAGAGGCTGGGCGGGATGCCTCGTGGCGGCGGTGGTGCTGTGTCTTTGACTCTGTGAAGAAAAAAGAAAAAAATAAAAATTTTTTAAAAAAGTTCTGTTAGCATATATGGCAACACTGGCTGCCGGGGGGGGGAAGGGGACCTGAAACAAAATCCAAATCACATTATTGTGGGAACCTACTAGGATCTGGAGGAGTTGACACGGAGGGCTCCGGGACATTGGACCCTGAGGGCACAGAGCCAGAAGAGGCTGGGCGGGATGCCTCGTGGCGGCGGCGGTGCTGTGTCTTTGCCTCTGTGAAGAAAAAAAAAAAAAAAAAATTTTTTTAAAAATGGTCTGTTAGCATATATGGCAACACTGGCTGCCGGGGGGGGAAGGGGACCTTAATACAAAATCCAAATCACATTATTGTGGGAACCTACTAGGATCTGGAGGAGTTGACCCGGAGGGCTCCGGGACATTGGACCCTGAGGGCACAGAGCCAGAAGAGGCTGGGCGGGATGCCTCGTGGCGGCGGCGGTGCTGTGTCTTTGCCTCTGTGAAGGAAAAAAAAAAAAAAAAAAAATTTAAAAAAGAAAAGGTTGGTAAGCATATATGGCAACACTGGCTGCCGGGGCGTGAAGGGGACCTGAAACAAAATCCAAATCACATGATTGTGGGAACCTACTAGGATCTGGAGGAGTTGACCCGGAGGGCTCCGGGACTTTGGACCATGAGGGCACAGAGCCAGAAGAGGCTGGGCGGGATGCCTCGTGGCGGCGGCGGTGCTGTGTCTTTGCCTCTGTGAAGAAAAAAAAAAAAAAAAAATTTTTTAAAAAAGGTCTGTAAGCATATATGGCAACACTGGCTGCCGGGGGGGGAAGGGGACCTTAATACAAAATCCAAATCACATTATTGTGGGAACCTACTAGGATCTGGAGGAGTTGACCCGGAGGGCTCCGGGACATTGGACCCTGAGGGCACAGAGCCAGAAGAGGCTGGGCGGGATGCCTCGTGGCGGCGGCGGTGCTGTGTCTTTGCCTCTGTGAAGGAAAAAAATAAAAAATAAAAAATAAAAAAAAAAAAAGGTTGGTAAGCATATATGGCAACACTGGCTGCCGGGGCGTGAAGGGGACCTGAAACAAAATCCAAATCACATGATTGTGGGAACCTACTAGGATCTGGAGGAGTTGACCCGGAGGGCTCCGGGACATTGGACCCTGAGGGCACAGAGCCAGAAGAGGCTGGGCGGGATGCCTCGTGGCGGCGGCGCTGTCTCTTTGCCTCTGTGAAGGAAAAAAAAAAGGTAGGTCAGCAGTTCGCTGTGCCACATAGTACTTTTCACCGTTCATACTGTCCCATAGCTGTGGCACTGCAACGTTGAAACTGTCCCATAGCTGTGGCACATAGTGGCTCTGCAACGTAGAAACTGTCCCATAGCTGTGGCACATAGTGGCTCTGCAACGTTCAAACTGTCCCATAGCTGTGGCACATAGTGGCTCTGCAACGTAGAAACTGTCCCATAGCTGTGGCACATAGTGGCTCTGCAACGTTCAAACTGTCCCATAGCTGTGGCACATAGTGGCTCTGCAACGTTCAAACTGTCCCATAGCAGTGGCACATAGTGGCTCTGCAACGTAGAAACTGTCCCATAGCTGTGGCACATAGTGGCTCTGCAACGTTCAAACTGTCCCATAGCTGTGGCACATAGTGGCTCTGCAACGTTCAAACTGTCCCATAGCTGTGGCACTGCAACGTTGAAACTGTCCCATAGCTGTGGCACATAGTGGCTCTGCAACGTTCAAACTGTCCCATAGCTGTGGCACATAGTGGCTCTGCAACATTCAAACTGTCCCATAGCAGTGGCACATAGTGGCTCTGCAACGTTGAAACTGTCCCATAGCTGTGGCACATAGTGGCTCTGCAACGTTCAAACTGTCCCATAGCTGTCCAACATACTTTTGGGTACCTGAGTACTAACCTCTGCTAATCTCCTGGCGAAGCTCCTGCAGGCGCTCTGGCCTTTTCGACTTGAGATCGCCCCATTTTTTAACAATCTGGGCCTTGGTCCGAGTTATCCCAAACCGCTTCCCGAGGCCCTCAGACACCACACGGACAACTTCCTCCTTGTGCTGGTTGCGGTGCAGCACCATCCCTGTGGTTTCATACTGCATCCTATCCATTGTTCCAATAAGGAACTTGAGCTCTGGGATGCCCATAGGTGGACCACGGCGACTGGCAGCCATTATCACGATGTCAGGGGACAAAAACAAGCTAGGGCAGGCACGCAGGAACGCTGTAACGTCATCACGCCGTCATAGACCACGAGCGTACTTAACGTGCCGCTCCGGCGTTATATAACGATACTTCGAACGGCATTTACTATGTGCGTTCCTTTATTAACGCTCAGTCGTCACAAATGTGACGCTGTTCATAAACGGCAACGCTATTGCGATGCCAATGGCGCGGCAGGACGGCGGAGCGCAGCTCCTCCTCTGGGCGTTGCTCTTCAGGGTCATTCCATCTAAAATGGCGGCGAGAATGCGTTCTGCTCCTCTGGGGCAGCCAGAACTCCTTTTTTTTATTTCCCAGATGGATGCCATGGATTACGAGGGTCTGGAGAGCCGCCCTGCCCACCCACACATCCACAAGCGAGAAGTGCTTGGACAAATAACAAGAATGATGGAGAGGAGGTTTGGTGTCTGCCGCAGTCAGCTTCAGCTGCGTAAAAAATGGGCTGACCTCCGCTATAAAACGCCACAAATGTTTGCGGAGTTGCGTGCGGAGGCAAGGCGAGGCAAGTACTAGTATGGGGGGATTGGGAGATGCATGCTGTCAGGAGGGGGGGGGGGGGGGTTTGGGAGGGAGTCTTGCGCTCATGGTTGCCAACGTGACCTCAAATGCATTAAAACACATGCCCCGTTTTTGTACAATTTAGTTATTCTCCAAGCAGAATATGCGTTGTCCGTGAGAAAACTTGTCGGGTTCCCTAATCTCAACCTCCATCTTGAAATTATTAAGATGTCCATAATTTTTACTTTCTCAATTTCCCATAAATATTAACGGAGGAGGTTGGCCTACAGATGAAACAATACGTTTTCCAAAGACAGGAAGACCATTGAACCCCAGAGCCCACAGACATGTCAGAGTATCGCACCCCTGTAAAGTGTGATCTCGATTTTATGTTTGAGTATATTGTAAGCTTTGCTCTGCAGCACTCAACATTTGTGTGTAAACATTGTGATTCTTTACTTTAGGTGTAGAGAGACAGCGGCGGCAAGTCAGACACACCATTGCCACCAGTACCCCATCTTCAGGCACCAGTGGGAGCCCACAGTCCGGGACATCACGTAAGTTCACAATCATTTATTGCATTTTTTTTAACATCACACGGGACATAACAGGGTACCTGAAATATTTGAAGACATTACAGACGCAGTAATGACCCAGCGGCCTACCACACCTCCACCATCTGTTGCGACCATGCACCCTCGCACCCCTGTGAAGTGTGATATAAATTTTATGTTTCAGTATATTGTTAGCTTTGATCTGCAGCACTCTACATGTGTTTTTAAAGATTGCGTTTGTAAACTTTCTGTGTAGAGAGACAGCGGCGGCAACAGGTACCTGCCATTGCCAGCAGCACCACAGCATCCACCACCAGCGGGAGCCCACAGTCCGTGACGTCACGTAAGTTAACAATCATAGATTACAGTTTTTCAACTGCATACGGGACATAAGAGGGTAGCGGAAATATTTGAATACATTACAGACGCAGTAATGACCCAGCGGCCTACCACGCCACCACCAGAGAGCAGACGGCCTCGCACCCCTACACCACCCTCAACACCTCCCTTTCGACACTCCTCTTCCTCCCCCGGGTCCGCGGCATTCTCCCCAGAAGCTAACATACGTAAGTGACCAAAACTGCGAGCGCTTCCCAACGGCGTGTTCCATAGTTAACCAGATCTGTTATTATTTGCTTTTAGGTGCTGCAGCAGTGGCCAGATCGCTGGGATGGGACATTAGCAGCTCTGGTTCTGCCAATGAGGAACCGGCGTCCCTTCTCCGTAAGTATCAAGATAATGCGAGTGGTTTTCTGCTGGATGTCACCATAGACAACCAAAACTGTAAAATATATTAAAATTTACATCGCCCTGTGGTGCCAGACCAAATAGAAATTTACAACACAGAAAATTAGGTCCTGCCCCAGAGGTCGAGATGTATTTTCAGAGGAATCAACGTTGGTTCTCCAACCTCTTCTATCCACAGAAACGGCCACCGTAAGAGAGCTCCTGGCGAGACAATTGCGACTGGAGCGGACAGCAGCGCTCCTGCAGCAGACAGCAGCGCTCCTCCAGAGTCAAGTGGAGCAGCAGGGCGTGACGCTGCGACACCTCTTGGGCAGGAGATAATATTTTTTTTGGTGGGGGGGTTATGTTATATTTTGTTGTAAAATAATTTAAAACCAAGAAGTGTTACAAAAAAAACCAAAAATCTTCGCAATCTTTCTTTAATGTTTACCAAGCTATAAGGGTTAACAGCACCATTGTATAGGCATCACATTTAAAGTTATTTAGAGAGGTTTATATGACAGCAAAGCAAAAAAACAAATTTTTATGTTATACGGCGCGATCCTGCCACGGTACAGCTCCAGAACCATTAAAGTACTGACAGTATTTTTCGCGACAGTCCCTTGCATCGTCTGCCTGTCTGCCAGATCCAAGAGCTTGAAGAGCTGTAAAATTTTCAGGTTGTGTACGCCATTCCCCGGGCACAATATCTCCGGTTCGTGCGTCCACTGCATCAATAAACGAAGGAGGAGAATAGGAGTTCGTATCATGACGTCTCAGGAAATTATGGAGCACACAGCATGCCAAAACCACAATGTCTATAGACGGCAGCTTCAAGTTGATAGCTGTGTGGAACACTCTAAACCGATTTGCCATTATCCCAAAGGCATTTTCAACCACACGACGGGCCCTCGACAACCGGTAATTAAAGATTCTGCGCTCCGGTGTGAGTGTTCTCTGTGCAAATGGCTTCAGCAAATGTGGATGAAGAGGGAAAGCTTCATCAGCGATGAAGACAAAATTTAGGTTTGCTTTTGTGTCTTCATTTAGTGGCAACAGCAGTTCATTGTTCCTCAAGCTTTCCCCAAATGAAGTGTGTTCAAAAACACCACCGTCGGAGACTCGACCATTCATGCCAACATCCACATCGACAAACTCATAGTTTGCATTGACAAGGGCCATGAGGATCACACTGAAATATCCTTTGTAGTTGAAAAAAAATGATCCAGAGTTGGCTGGTTGCGTGATGCGCACATGCTTTCCATCTAATGCACCACCGCAGTTTGGAAACTGCCACAGCTCATCAAAATCGGAACCAATCCTCTTCCAGTCATCCGCCGTCTTGGGAAACTGCAAGATGAGAAGGAAACATGTACAAATTAGGTCAAATATATTATGCACATACACTCTCATGTGGACATCCTACAGTGATTGAGGCGCAGTATGGATTAGTATAACAAAGTCAACAACACAGAGTATGCAGGCAGCCATTTTTTTTACAGATGGCTTCGGTGACTCAGAGGGGGTGCTAAACAATATATCTAAATAATAGAATCAATAAAATTACGTTGGGAGCAGCAAATAAAAAAGGGTGGCGCAGGGTTGGAGCAGCACATATCAGAATGGAGCCGCTAAATGGTAGCAGCACATGTCAGAATGGAGGCGCAGGATCACAGCAGCACATGTCTGAATGGGGGCGCAGGATGGGAGCAGCACATGATAGGATGTAGAACATATACCTATAGAAATGCTCGCCATCAGGGCGTAGAACTGGTTCAATAGCTAGTATAATATATCGACATAACACAGCAGCCAAAAAAATATAGTAGTACCTCCATATAATGCCTTAAGCTCTGCACAATGGCCTCGCATGTCTCCGGAATCACAACGCTCAGGAAAGGTCTGGAAACAGCTGCGGAAAACTGCAAATCCTGAAGAGACCTTCCTGTTGCCAGGAAGCGCAGTGTCACCGCCAACCTTTCCTCCACGGGCACGGCTGCACGCATCGGCGTATCACACCTTTGTATGAGTGGCGTAACAGCAGACAGTATTATTTTGAAGGATTCCTCGGACATCCGAAGGTAGTTTCGGAAATCTTGAGGGTTATTGTCACGTAACTCTCTTATGAGACCCATGTGTGACAATGTGGATCTTTTCTGCAGCCAGCTCCGGGTCCACATGCGACGTTTTCGTTTAGGACGTCTCTCCTCTTGGAGACGTGCTGCCTCAAACACCAGGGCAGCAGCAACAACAGAACTCTCATCGGAAGTGAGCATAGTTCCTAAAAAGAAAACAAACGTACAATAAATACACGTGCTTACAAAACAATTTTCTGACCATTGATCTAATAACTATATATGTTACTACTGGTATTAAATGGGGCAGTCAACCATCTCGATCTGTAAAAGGATTAATTAATTGGGCCACGCTACAGCTGTGTACCTGAGGTTCTCAGGCCTACTCAAAGGAACAATCAACCACACTCCAACGTTTATCCCCGTTGAAGCGCAACATATGCTACGCTGTAGCGTTATACATACCTTTAGCGGTAAAAGTCTAGTAGTTAAAAGTCCAGGGAATCCAGCGAATTTAGTTCTGTTTACAGCACGTGCTAGAGAGAAATGAATAGCGCGCTCGAGAGCTCCGGTTTTATCCGCTGGGAACAATAGTCCTTTGTCGAATGAGCTCACAGTATTGTACCGCCCAATCAGCACACGGGAGGTGGAGAATTCAGCGCTCCTACGTAGCCAGCTCCTCCGCCCTTTACATCGTATACAATATCGTGCACACCTTTGTCACACCATGCGATCATGCCGCCACAGCGGGACACTAGACGACGAAAGAAAGTTTCAAACGATGTGCTACGACGTACGATTCACAGCGGGGTCCCTGATCGCAGGAGCGTGTCACACGCTGCGATATCGTACCTATATCGCTCGAACGTCACAAATCGTGCCGTCGTAGCGATCAAAATTGCACTGTGTGACGGTACCTTAATGTGTATGGGGGACTGGCTGATTGATGTACAGGAGAGATATCGATTGCATTGTTCTCCCTCAGATAAGCCGCTGGCTGACCAGTCAGTTGGCAGCTTTCTCACAGAGAACACAGGAGCATTCAGCTGTGAGTGATCCTGTGTACGGCCTCTTTCACACTTCAGTTGTTTGGCGTCAGTCACTACCGACATAGTGACGGATTGACGGATCCGTCACAATTATTGAGAAAACGGTTCTAACGGATCCGGTTTTTTGACGGATCCGTTACTTGGGGTTGTCTGGGAAAAGTATCTACTTTTTGGAGCATGCACAATTGAAAAAACGGATTGGGGCGACGGATCCGCCGAAAAAACGGTTGCGGCGGATCCGTCGCCCATAGGCGGCCATTCTATGGAATGGCGGACGCGACGGATCCGTCGCGATCCGCCATTTAGGCGTTGACAAAAAAGTTTCAATGTCCATCTATTTTCAGAAAACGTCCGCCAAATTTCGCATGGCGGATGGAACTTACGACCATTCGTCACAATCCGTCGCTAATGCAAGTCTATGGGAAAATAACGGATCTGTCAAAAAAAATTGACGGATCCGTTGAGGAAAATGGCGGTTTTAGACTGACGCCAAACAACTGAAGTGTGAAAGAGGTCGTATGGATCAGTCAGCTGCGATGGCTGTCGGCTGAAGCATTGATCAGCCATATAATGTGTATGGCCAGCCTTGGTCTCAGATCACGTTTGTTCAAGGACTAGAAATCAGTTTAAAGTCCTGTGATTTTATCTGACAATGGCATGAAGTGACCCTGAAATCTTTGTATCTCAATGAGACTGCTGACCTGTGCACTGTCAGCTTTGCTTTATCAGTAAAATACAAAACCTAAGATAAAAACAAAGTGAGCAAATACTCTGCAGTACGTAAATAGCATGAAAATAACAAAGGGTACTTAGCTAACATTATCATTATAAGCCATCCCAACACGTCATGGTGACCCTATTCAGGACGGTCCCAACCTCTAGTATTAAAACCTTACCATACAGTACAGACCAAACGTTTGGACACACCTTCTCATTTAAATATTTTTCTGTATTTTCATGACTATGAAAATTGTACATTCACACTGAAGGCATCAAAACTATGAATTAACACATGTGGAATTATATACTTAACAAAAAAGTGTAAAACAACTGAAAATATGTCTTACATTCTAGGTTCTTCAAAGTAGCCACCTTTTGGTTTAATGACTGCTTTGCACACTCTTGGCAGTCTCTTGATGAGCTTCAAGAGGTAGTCACCGAGAATGGTCTTCCAACAATCTTGAAGGAGTTCCCAGAGATGGTTAGCACTTGTTGGCCCTTTTGCCTTCACTCTGCGGTCCAGCTCACCCCAAACTATCTCAATTGGGTTCAGGTGTGGTGACTGTGGAGGCCAGGTCATCTGGCGTAGCACCCCATCACTCTCCTTCTTGGTCAAATAGCCCTTACACAGCCCGGATTGCACTCAGACCAATCTTATTCAATGGGTGACATCTCATCTGCGATTTTTTTTCTCAGCTGAAATCGGACTGAGAAAAAATCACAGCATGCTGCGATTTGCTGCGTATCTCGCATGAGACTCGCCAATGCAAGTCAATGGGTGCGAGAAAAAAATCGCATGGCATACGGACCATCCGTATGCCATCCGTTTTTTACAGATACCTTACCATTCTGTGGAATAGAACACTGTAAATGGTCCTGTAAATGATTGGACAAAAATAGTTGCAGAGAAAAAAAAACGCATTGCATACGGATGTCATACGGATGCTATGTGAGAGAAATCGCATTGTATTCGCATGACACTCACATGGCACTCGTCTGTTTTTTTCTCGCAAATGGGAATGAGCCCTTGGACAAACTATTTGTCCAAGGCAGATTTAAGAAAACCTGCTCTAGGCTTTTGTGTTTTGAATTGGACTACAGGATGGTAGTGGTGCAGTCCATTTAATTCCCGGCCCAGGTTTTCTATGTGGCTCATGGCCACAGATTTCTGCTAAAATCCCTGAAGTAAAGCGTTGGGTGTGTGAGAGTCAGTGTCAGTCTGGTATTTGCAGGAGTACGGAGCTGTCGGCTCTGCAGAGCTCCACCTGCGTGAGGCAAGCGGAGCCAAACAGCTAAGGGAGCTGGGAGGCCTGGCACCCATAGCATACACAGCGGTGCAGTCATGATGACTTTGTATATATATTGATGCTGGTATATGGGATGACCACTTCGCCTGACCCTGATGAAGTCACATCCATGACGACACGTGTTGGGCCTATAGGGGCTGGACCCTGCCACTGCACCTTCATTGCTGCCTATGAGTCAGGTTTTGTGAGCGCGTCTATCATTACCTTTAGATTCGTGCTTACTTGCCAACTCATTCTTAGTGGGCAAGGGACTTTCTACATGCTGCCAGGGTGTATGGAACTATTTTTGTCCAGGTCTTCGGGTCTATTTTCATCAGGCAGCTATAGCATTAGGGCTATTACGAATGTGATTATATGATAATGACTGTTTGACAGTCCTTTTCTTATATTGGGTGTCACTCACTGCTTGTCATTCTGGGCACAAGGGGGCATTCTTTGCGTCTGGAGGAGAGAAGGTTTTTCCACCAACATAGAAGAGGATTCTTTACTGTTAGGGCAGTGAGAATCTGGAATTGCTTGCCTGAGGAGGTGGTGATGGCAAACTCAGTCGAGGGGTTCAAGAGAGGCCTGGATGTCTTCCTGGAGCAGAACAATATTGTATCATACAATTATTAGGTTCTGTAGAAGGACGTAGATCTGGGGATTTATTATGATGGAATATAGGCTGAACTGGATGGACAAATGTCTTTTTTCGGCCTTACTAACTATGTTACTATGTTACTATATATACCCTGCCTCAAAATCTGCTGTTATTTCATTGTCTCTTTGATATTAAATTTTGCATCAAGTCTGCTTGCTCTGTAACTTTGACTCAGATACTATATATCTCTGGTTATATTTTTTTTTCTTTACCAGGCAAGATCATTTGTATCTCTATAATCTATAGGTGTCAATGGGAATTCCAATACTCCTGCCCTATTTGGTCGTGAATTTTTGTAATCTTTGTTTTTAATTTCTATATGTGGTTTTTGCATGTATTAATAAAACGTGCACCTCAAATATATGATGCATCAGGTGATCCTCCAGATGTGTACATCAAACATATAGTGCATCAGGAGAGCCACCAGACCTGTACCTCAAACATAAGGTACATCGGGTGATCCTCCAGATGTGTACCTCAAACATATAGTGCATCAGGAGAGCCTCCAGACCTGTACCTCAAACATAAGGTACATCGGGTGATCCTCCAGATGTGTACCTCAAACATATAGTGCATCAGGAGAGCCTCCAGACCTGTACCTCAAACATAAGGTACATCAGGTGATCCTCCAGATGTGGAGGCTCTCCTGATGCACTATATGTTTGAGGTACACATCCAGACATGTACCTCAAGCTTATGCTATATTAAGAGATCCTCAAGATGTGTACCTCAAGCATAAGGTCCATCAGGAGACTCTCAAGACGTATATATCAGGACATCCTCTACATGTATACATCAGAGGATCCTCCAGATGCGTACCTCAAACATGTCGTAGATTAGGAGATCCTCCAGACGTGTACCTTCAGGAGACCTCAAGATGTGTACCTCAAACTTCGGTTTAGCGCATGTAAACAATGTCCATGTAACAGTCAGCTGAGGACTCATTTGTCTGATAGCTATTCCTCTTGACTCTCCTATACACATGCATACTCAGTTGGATGTGCAGCCAAGATAGTACATTATTTGACAGGAATAACAGGTACATGCAGGGCTCTTTTTTTCTGTCAGAGGACATTTGCGATGAAGGCTCCTAATAGATGTGAAATCAGCCAAATGCGTGTGAGGACTACCGTAGTGAGTGCTAAAGGACAAAATGACTGATGAGTAATGAATAATTACTCATCTTCCAGTATCTTGTTCTGAAAAACACTATGTATTATGTACAAACCCATTCTTTTGAAAAAGCTTCATGTCCTCGAGAGTTCATTACTGTATTTTCCGGCATATAAGATGACTTTTTAACCCCTGAAAATCTTCTCAAAAGTCGGGGATCGTCTTATACGCCGGGTACGGCATGTGCGGAGCTCTGAAGTCGCCGCATATGGTGCAAGGAGCAGTCCCGGGTGGTTCCCAGGGTCTGGAGGTAAGTATATCCATATTTTGTATTCTTTTTTTTTTACACGAATATGGATCCCAGGGCCTGAAGGAGAGTCTCCTGTCCTCCAGACCCTGGGAAGCATCCGGGACTGCTCCCTGCACATGCCGTATGAGACGACACCCAGTGTATAAGATGACCCCCGAAAAGTTGGGGGTCGTCTTATACGCCCAGTCGTCTTATACGGTAGTTGCTCCAGGAAAAACAGATGATTGCAGCTACCCCCATGACTAACACTTATTCAGCAGCAAGTCCTCATTTGGGGAAAGGAATTGTTGAAATGGAACAACCCGCTGGGGGCTGATGTTAATAATCTGGGAAGAGGGCGATTATCCCAAAAGGTTCCCAGGTTATTAATAACAGCTTATTGCTGTTTGCTTATCCTTTACTGGTTAGTTTATGGGGAACCCCAGAAAAAGCTGACGTAGGGGCCTTTTATAATTTCTAGCAAGCAAAGTCTAAACAGACAGCTGTGGGTTGATCTTAATCGCCTGAGAAGGGGACAGGGATATTGGCCCCCCTCCCAGGCTAGGAACAACAGCCCTAGGTTGCCCAAAAATGGCGTATCCATAAGATGCGACAATCTGGCGCTTACCCTGACTCTTCCCACTTTCCCTGGTGCTGTGGCAAGTGGGGTAATAGGTTTGGGGTTGATGTGAGCTTTTTTTATGGCTGCTGACAGCGTCAATTCCCTAATTCATGCATCTTCATCACACCCACGTCCATTAATCAAAGGATTACCCACTGATCAATTTCTGGGAACCAGAAGAATTTGTTGTAACGACCATTCTTTTCATGAACAAGCCAAAGATCTTGCCTCAAGATTTGAAGAAAAAGGTTATTCCAGATGGAGTATCAAGAAGGGTCTGAAGAGAGCCTCTTCAGCTAAAAGAGGTGAATTATTAAAGCCCAGGACTAACTCCATGCCTGAACAACAGGTGAGGTTCGTATCAACTTGCAATGAAAAGTGGTCGGATGTTAGAAACGCACATGGGTAGTATTGGCCTATCTTAAGAATTGATCAGACACTAGCAAGATACACATGTAACCATTCCTCAATTACCTACAGGAGAATGCGTAATCTTAAAGATCTCCTGGCTCACAGTTACTATGCAGGACCCAGCTTGGAAAAAGCATTTGGTTCTAGGGGACCAAAATAGGGTTTCTTTCAATATAATAATTGCATAGCCTGTGCTAATATGTCTCGTACATCAACCTTTGTCTCCAGGGATGCAACACAGAATTTCACCATCACTCAACGTATCACCTGTAACACTGAAGGTGTAGTTTACTATGCGATGTGCCCGTGTCAAAAAATCTATGTTGGGTTGACCTCAAGACCACTAAAGAGTCGTGTGAGATATCAGGAACGCCCGTGATGTGGATGATGTCTCCTCATTGAAACCAGTACTGAGGCACTTCAAACTGACTCAATATTGTAATGCTGGATTGTTAAGAGTGATGGGAACAGATTGGTTGGAGGGCTTAAGCAACATAATGTCACTTGACCCCTGGGAGACCAGGTGCCAAAGTCACAGGAACAGCACTTCCATCAGAAGTGAGAATAGGTGTTATTATTTATATGGGGGAAACATATTGATTGAAAAGAGGTTGCCCCAGTAGTGGAAAACCCCTTTAAATTAATAGTATACTTGCCAATTCTCCCAAAATGCACAGGGGGACCCTGTAAAAGAGGAGATCTCGGTGCCTAGGGCAGCACTAACTATAAATACAGCCCTGTGTACAGATATATAAAAACACACATGGCCACTAATAGTGGAGGAAATTAGCCACCAGCCTCTTTTATCAAAGGTTAGATTAAAATTAACCAACAATAACCACTATTAAAATAAAAGATAAGCCAAAGGCTCAAATCTGACCTCTGGTTAAACCATTCACTGCCAACTCCAATTATGTGAGTGACTTACCTATCTATGGGTTAAGACAAAAACAAATTTAAATACAATGCTACATGATAGCAATGGAGGGAAGGGAGGCAGAGATCCAGTCAACAGGACAGACTGATAGAAACCATATCCCAAGTACATCATTATTTAGTAACTAGATGGTGGCCCGATTCTAACGCATCGGGTATTCTAGAACAGGGGTCCCCAACTCCAGTCCTCAAGGCCCACCAACATGTCATGTTTTCAGGATTTCCTTAGTCTTGCCCAGGTAATAATTGCATCATCTGTGCAATGCAAAGGAAATCCTGAAAACATGACCTGTTGGTGGGCCTTGAGGACTGGAGTTGGGGACCCCTGTTCTAGAATATGCATGTCCACGTAGTATATTGCCCAGCCACGTAGTATATTGCCCAGTCACGTAGTATATTGCCCAGTCACGTAGTATATTGCCCAGCCATGTCGTATATTGCCCAGTTACGAAGTATATTGCCCAGTCACGCAGTATATTGCCCAGCGACGTAGAATATTGCCCAGTCACGTAGTATATTGCCCAGTCACGTAGTATATTGCCCAGTCACGCAGTATACTGCCCAGTCACGTAGTATATTGCCCAGTCACGTAGTATAATGCCCAGCCATGTCGTATATTGCCCAGTTACGAAGTATATTGCCCAGTCACGTAGTATATTGCCCAGCGACGTAGAATATTGCCCAGTCACGTAGTATATTGCCCAGCCATGTCGTATATTGCCCAGTTACGAAGTATATTGCCCAGTTACGTAGTATATTGCCCAGCGACGTAGAATATTGCCCAGTCACGTAGTATATTGCCCAGCCACGTAGTATATTGCCCAGCGACGTAGTATACAGCAGAGCATATTGCCCAGCCACGTAGTATATTGCCCAGCCACGTAGTATATTGCCCAGTTACGTAGTATATTGCCCAGTTATGTAGTATATTGCTCAGCCACGTATGTCACAGGTTAAAAAATAAAAAATAAACATGCATAGGCAGCATCAATAGTAAAAACTTGGTCACACAGGGTTAATAGCGGCGGTAACGGAGTGAGTTACCCGCGGCATAACGCGGTCCGTTACCGCTGGCATTCACCCTGTGTGAGCGGTGACTGCGGGGAGCATGGAGCGGGCGCTGGGCACTGACTGCAGGGGAGTAGGGAGGGACTAATCAGACTGTGGCCGTCGCTGATTGGTCGCGGCAACCATGACAGGCAGCTGGCGAGACCAATCAGTGACTTGGATTCCATGACAGACAGAGGCCGCGACCAATGAATATTGTGACAGAAAGGCAGACAGACAGACGGAAGTGACCCTTAGACAATTATATAGTAGACAATGGGTCACATGGTATCACCTTCATATTGAAGATTGAAACATGGCTTCATGCCAACCTTAAAAGGGAACAAGAGCTAGCACACTAAACACTCCATATGACCCCTGTGAGGCAGTGACCGGTGCTATATGTGAGGGACGCTATGTGTCCCCCAGGATGCGCACACAAGCATATTGAGGCCATGGGAGTGCATTGCAGTCACAGGCGTAGTTGTGATTGCAATGCAGAATAGAAGTGTTGATCTTGGGCAAGCTATTTGTCCAAGGCAGATTTAAGAAAACTTGCTCTGGGCTTTTATTTTTTAAACGGACTACAGGATGATAGTAGGGCAGTCAGTTTCCTCCCCCGGTCCAGGTTTTCCATGTGGCCGACAGCCACAGGTTCTTTTCTAAAAACCCCTGCAGCAGAGGGTTGGGTGTGTCAGTTTTGGTCTTGCAAGCAGGCAGAGAAGAAGGCTCTGCAGAGCACAACCTGTGTGAGGCAATACAGGGTCAAAAGGCCTGGCACCCTCAGCATACACGGCGGTACAGTCGCACATGACAATCGGTCATGGACTGTCTTTGTTTTCCCGGCTGCGATCCGGAGGATCCGATTTACTTTCTGTTTGTGAGTACGTTGATTATTAAAGAGACTTTATTTTGAACTTTTCCTGGGTCACTGTCTCATCCCTGCACAGTGTGGACACCGCTGCACCACACCCCCTACTGAGAACAAGTAATTGAAGTGGGATATCCAATGGAGAGCAAACACAATGTTTATACCGAAGTCTGGGAGTTGACACTTTTAATGCCTGTGGAGATAAGGCTTCCTATGTTCACAAAAACGCAACGCAGATTCTTTGGAGCAGAAGTTATGAATATTGTGTTTTTTTGTGACAGGCGTAGGTTCCATAGTTATGTTCAGGCTTGGACTGGCCCACAGGAGAACAGGAGAATCCTCCGGTGGGCCCCCATGCAGGAATGTGCTCTCCACTCAACCTTTATGAGAAGTAGCTGGCACTATACATTTGTTTTCCTATGTTCAGACAAGGGCATGATCTCAACATTCATTTAACAATCTACCCTGTTTATTATTATATAGAAAAATAGGAAAACTTGTGAATGAGAGTAATGTGATATTTGCATGTAGCTGATCAGTAGGCCAACAGAGTCAATGTTACTGGTGGTCTCTTGGCACCCCAGTCCAGCACTGGTTATGTTAGACATATTTTAGCGAAGAGGCGAACGTAACGCATTTATTTACATCACTGTGCAGTATGCGCACCAGCCCCAAATTAATATCGACCAATGGATAACATTATATATGCCATGTATCTTATCCATGTAGAGCTAAAATCATGATAGGAAATATGGCATTAATATGGCCCGCGTGGGATCCCAGGGGGGCAGATATTCTGAAGGTTGGGAATCTCATAATTATGTGGGATCGGAGCAGCGTCCCATGGCCCAGCCCCATCTGAGGTCACCCATGTTGGAGGTAACAGTATTAAGTGGAACAGTTTGAGACAGCATGGGGAGAGAAAAGTATGATGGGGCACAGTATAGTGATTGGGTACTGTGGGGGTCAAGATAGAGAAGGGGCATTATATGACATTACAAATGATTCCTGTAGTAAGCTTTGTGTTGTATTTATCTACTGACGGTGGTTCTGGTGATGTATTTCTCTACTGCTGGTGATCAATGTATACATGTACTGATGGTGGTTCTGGTGATGTATTTCTGTACTGCTGGTGATCAATGTATTCATGTACTGATGGTGGTTCTGGTGATTTACTTTTGTGCGGTTATTGGTTCTGATCCTGTACAGATGTAACAATCCATTACTTTTAAGATTAGCTATGTTAATAAAGTATTGTGCCGTCTGATGAGTTAATACATTACATACATGCTAGCCACCTTAGGGAGAGACCCAAGTTGGGCTAAATGTAGCGGGACGAAAGAGACCGAAAAGCCCTCTACTTAAAGGAAATACATAGTGGATGCTTTCCTGAAACGGAAAGTACTTGCAAGCAGCATAATACAAAGAATAGCAGGTTTACCCAGAATCCTTTGCAGTAGGCGGAGCTATGCAAATCATCTCTTTCCACCCCAGTCTAATCCACAGCGCTTGGAATCGCCAAGCGTGCAATGCTGCGGATTAGTTCTGTGCTGATGAGGGCCTAAAGCCCGAAACACGTGTCCACAGGTAGGAATTGGTTGGCTGTGTAAATTTAGAAACTAATCCGCAGCATTGTACGCTTGGCGATTCCAAGCGCTGTGGATTAGACTGGGGTGGAAAGATGATTTGCATAGCTCCGCCTACTGCAAAGGATTCTGGGTAAACCTGCTATTCTTTGTATTATGCTGCTTGCAAGTACTTTCCGTTTCAGGAAAGCATCCACTATGAGTTAATACATTTTCATTTACAACAAATAAAGTTGCACTCTGTAGTGCTAAAGCAAGTAAATGTGTAATATATGAAATATGAATAGCATTGCTGCTCTAGATAATCAGAATGGAGACACATAACATGTATGCATGCTGAGCAGCCAACAATGAGGCGATCTCGGATCTGCTGGGAACCTACGTGTCTAGTGTGAAGTGCAATTCCTAGTTCGCCCCTGTACACACCAGACTTCTGATTTTGCCGGCCTTTTGTTATTTTCATTCTTCCGTCAGGAGTATTAATGTTTATGATGAAAGTCTGCGGCCGCTCTATGTGACTGCGCACTGCTGAATGCTCAGAGCTCGCACAATGCGCTGTCAGGATTCTCCGGGGTCAGAGGTCACGTAATGGCAACTATGGGAATCGCAATCAAAATGCCAGAATTTGCATTTTTCGATCAGCGCTCCCCCAAAGAAAACCATGGAAGGGTGAGTGGATGTGTGAGTGGTGTACCCCTTTAAATAATATTCTTACTGACACCACTAGGGGCGTTCACTGACTGTGGAGATAGGTGCAAATCCCTATGCTGTGGCTCCCCTTAGTGGTGGCTGCAGGTACAGCAGAACTATCTCAGGAGGTTTTCTGCCCTAACACCTTCCAGACCTGCAGCGAGGACTCCGCAGTGTGTGACCCCGGTACCATATTCCCTCTAGCATGAGTGTGAGGCGCAGACAACTGTTCTCCAGGTCCGGTCACGTGATTCTTTCCACCACATTTCCGGGTCCAGTGTTTTCCCTTCACCATAGAGGCGTGACCTCCGGGTAGAGCGCCGACATCCAGCCTCTTATACTCTGTGGTACTCCGCTTACGTCATTCCAGTGGGCTCCAGGATGGCGGCTGGCGGTGCTGAGGTGCGCACGGGGGACGTAGAGGAGGACGCCTCCCAGCTGCTGTTCCCCAAAGGTGAGACCGTGGCCCCGGGACGGAATATCGGAGCCCGGGCCGTGTGTGTAATGTCAGTGTGGCAGAGCAGGGAGCCGCAGCAACTCATGCTTGTTATTGGGGGGTTCCCTGTCCGCAGTCCGGACCCCCGGGAGGGTGACTGCCCAGCCCCCCAGCGCTCAGCCATTTTCTGAAACCATGGCATCTCCATTTTTCAGGATCTGGGCTGGGTGAGGGCTTATTTTCTGCACCCCAAGTTGACGTTTTCTATTGGTACCATGTTAGGGTAGATACACTGTTCTGATATCCCATAATTGCAATGTTGCCAAAAAATCATAATGCTGGCGGTTCTTTTTTTTTCTCATTGCACTGATTAGATTAATTATTTTGATTGGACATTTCTGAACACAGCGATCCCAAATATTTGTATTTTTTTTTTTTTTGTTAATTCTTTTATTTTGAATAGGGTAAAAGAGGGTGATATAAGCTTGTTTTTTTGCTGGCTCCAATAGTCTCTTTAGGAGATATGGAGCTGCGATCATCTGATCGCCCGTGCTACACATAGCCGAGCCCTGCTAGATGTTGCAAAAATCCTGTGAACGCTGGCCACACGCCGGCGTTCATAGATTTACAATGACAGCGGCATTTAAGTTATTATTTAGGAGATAGGTCATCAATAGCAGATCAGTGGGTCCAGCACCTTCACCGATCTAATTGGATACGGCATCCAGAGGTAAAAACTGACCGCAGAGGGCAGCACGGTGGCTCAGTGGTTAGCACTGTTGCTTTGCAGTGCTCGGTTAAAGTCCCACCATGGACAACGTCTGCAAGTAGTTTGTATGTTCACCATGTCTGTTTCCATCGGGTAGCACGGTGGCGCAGTGGATAGCACAGCAGCCTTGCAGCGCTGGAGTCCTGGGTTCAAACCCCACTATGGACAACATCTGCAAGGAGTTTGTGTGTTCTCCCCGTGTTTGCGTGGATTCCTCCGTGCACTCCGGTTTCCTCCCACACTCCAAAGACATACTGATAGGGAATGTAGATTGTGAGCCCCATCGGGGACAATGATGATAATGTGTGCAAAACTGTAAAGCGCTGCGGAATATGTTAGCGCTATATAAAAATAAAGATAATTATTATTTCCTCCGGGTTCTCCGGTTTCCTCCCACACTCCAAAGACCTACTGATAGTGATGATAGTGATGATGATGTCTGTAAAGTGCTGCGGAATATGGTGGTGCTATATAAGCAATGTATAATAGTAATATTAGCTCGGCTCTTTTCAAAGTGCAGGGGCCACTGCCCGGTACTCCAGCACAGCGCCAAATCATCAGTCTTTCATTCAGAAAACGTAGCCAATTTTTTTTTTTCTCACTTGTCATCCGAGTTTTTGGTTTATTTTTTACAAGACTATTTATAATTTCCTACATTAAAGAATTACAATATTTCCGTTAAAATCGGATGTAATACATATGTAATCCGTTATTTTGTGCACCCATTTGCTTGAGTGGCCGAGTATTATCCGATTTACGGAAGAAACTGGTGCATGCTGCATTTTTGTGTTTCCACCTGCAGATTTGGTCTGTTGAAGAAAAAAAAAATGCTCATATGCCCTCCCCACTGAATAACATTGGTCTAAGTGCAGTCCTTTTTTTTTTTTTTTTTTGCGAACAGCACTTGGACCAAAAATACGGTCATGTGAACGATCTTTCACTGTGAGAACATTGATAGTTGATGGTTTAGCAGACAGAATATAAAAGGTTAATGTTTCCATTCAATAACAGCAAGCACTTATACTAAAAATGGTTAACAATAGAAACCCAGATATTGGAACATACCTTTTTAAAGGGAATGTCTGAAATTCTTAAATGGTTGAAATTGTAAAGTGCTTGTAAAAACCGGCATCTGTTCAATTTACCTCTTGTTCCAAATCCTCTCTGTTCACAAGAACATGGGTCGTGCTGTCCAGATTCCACCCACCCTCTGTGTTGCTTGCAGCCCTGCCAAGCCACCAGCCCAATCCTCAGGAGGACATTGCCCCCCGCATGTAGGAAGCAGAGAGCGTGCGCTCCTGAGCACAGATTAGAACATTCCTGTAACAGTAGAGGAATCATGTGAACACTTTGTTTTTCTGCAGAGTTTGAGACTGCGGAGACACTGCTGAATTCAGAAGTGCACATGTTACTGGAGCACAGAAAGCAGCAGAATGAGAGCGCAGAAGAGGAACAGGAGTTATCCGAAGTCTTTATGAAAACGCTCAACTACACCGCCAGGTTCAGCCGCTTCAAGAACAGAGAAACCATTGCCAGCGTCAGAAGGTATCCCCTATAATGTATATAATTTTTAACAACTTTATATATAGCGTACATTTTATATTTGTTTTGATGGACCTAAAGACTTGCATTGCAGAGTTAAGTGACTTGGATCAAAATTGGACATGTCTGAGTCTTTTGGTGCGGACCGCACCAAAATCTGCAAAATGAGATTGACATGTGGGCAGCACCATATAGTATAATAAGTGCGAGTTCTGTCTGTAAGAAACACTCTTGGCTTTATTCAGACAACAGGTTTTTTTTTTTTTTTGTTTGTTTTTTTTTTTATACATACAAGGAAAACAGACTGAGATTCGTTGGTGAGTTACGAGTTTCATCAGGTTGTTTTTTTTTTTTTTTCATAAGTTTTTCTCACCTTCTATCTATTGGTCAGTGAGTTTCACTGCCGAGTTTTGATCTAACACACAGATCAATATCGGACGTGTCTCAGTGATTTTGCACAGACCATTAGGTCCGAGGAATAGATCGGACTTGTGAACAGCACCGTAGACTTTCATGGGTACAAGTGCTTTATGTGAAAAACATGATTACACTCGTACTAGAAAAACTGACGTCTGAATGTGCTCTAACTAGAAATGCTGAACTCTTGGAAGGTGCAGAGGTAATACATCCAAGAAAGGGCAGGTTCTACTCTGAAGCCATGGGGGTGACCACGCCAAAACCTCTACAGGGGATCTGTGGCAAATTACATTATCATAATTCATCTCGGCTCTTTCACATTTCTTAACTCCTTCCCAAAAATGAGCTTAACTGTATGTCTAAATTGTAAGTAGTTTACTGCAATCTGACATGTAGTTTGTCCATATATTTGTCTACATTCTGTAGGTAAATCCTATATAACCTTACATAGTTTTAGTCAAAGGTATAAGATCTTTAGAGACGCTTTTACTTGCGTGTAGAGATGAAATGTAACTACACTTTATATTTGTCCATACTGTGGCACTGATCTGGCACCTCTCTTCCCACAGCCTGCTCTTACAGAAGAAGCTGCACAGGTTCGAGTTGGCGTGTTTAGCCAATCTATGTCCGGAAACAGCGGATGAAGCCAAAGCATTAATTCCAAGGTACGTGGCTCTTGTTTTTTAGAATTTTTCCGTGTCCAGACCACATTCTTAAATTAAAAGTGGAAAGTGCAAACTGACATTTTTTTAATTCTTTAAAATCATCTTCATTCTCAAGAATGGAAAGTCTCTTTTAATTTGGTTTACTGTTTGTTGCCTGTATGAAGTGTGTACAAGGAGTGCAGCACTTACATGCCGTTCCTATCACTGCTTGTAAGCGCTGTAGTGCATCAGCATCATAGAGCAGGTAATGTGAGCCATCGGTGGAACCCTGCCGCTGTGGAGGCAGGTGAGCCATGCACTCGTTGAGGGGGGTATCCGCCTTTCTCCCTTTTGAGGCCAAAATCCTTATTTTGAATCTTTTTCTTTACAAAGTTTTGAGTTAAACTAACAGCCTCATGGGCATACAAGAGGCTGATTGAGTCAGGAGACTCTCAGCCGGTCTGTGCCTTGCCTTTTGCCTGACATGTGCAGGTCCCCCTTTTTATCTGACACTTCGTTATAGCAAGAAATGGTGTGGATGTTTTTGAAAGCTTTGCACTCACAGCTCACAATTATTGTACAACACGTGAAATGGGCTTCTAAAACTGGGGAGGAAAGAAAAGTCTGCGCATAGCTTTTGCCAAGGATGTGTCTGAACGTAGCCTTAGTCCAAAACTTTATGGTGCAGAAGTAGATTGTATCTTGTGATTATTCTTCAAAATAATGCAACTTTTCTTTGTACTTTGCCTCCCACCTTCCTGCAGTCTTGAAGGCCGTTTTGAAGAGGAGGAGCTGCAGCAAATATTAGATGACATTCAGACGAAGAGAAGCTTTCAGTACTGAAGAACGAGTCCTAGTCATCAGCCATGTTCATTCTCCACCAGCATCGGTCTGCAGTTGACATCAGTGTCCCAATTTCCAGCAGAGACTCTGTACCTGTTGTGTTCGTCATTTATTTTATGTAAGAAGGATGTCGGGTAGAAATGTTTCTGTACATATGTATGAATATGGTGGTTTTTTTTAATAAGAAAAATAATTTAAAAAGGGTGCGTTGTTTCACTTTTTTATTTTTTTTGTAGGTGGGGACCATGTTTTTAAAGTTACACCATGCTGTCTTGTAGCTTGGCTGGGTTTTTGGTTGGGCACAAACTGTTGATGCCAAAGGGTAAAAGGATGGCTACTCTTCCGAGTGGGCTTAGATTGTAAGACACTGTGGAAACTGACCAAATGACTCTGATGCCAAATGTTGTCTTATTGTTATCAACCTCTAGTTTTACCCACACTAGATTACTGACCTTTCAAATATGAAACTTCATCTTCCTGCAAAATACCATTTCTATGTTATGGTGATCAATCAAACTTAGATAAACCTCAAAGAGAATACTTAACACCCTTAGTGATGTCACTTTATATGGCAATAACTCTGGAATGTTTCAACATATCCCATTGATTTTGAGAGTTTTGTGTGACATATTGTACTTTGCTAATAATAAACTTAGGTTCACATGTTTTGTGTTTTTTTTTTTTTTTTTTTTTTTTTTTAAATTTTGAAAACTGTCCAAGAATTTGCAATTTGAAAACTTTGCATGGATTATCCCTTTAGTCCAGTATAGTCATAACATACAAAATAGTTAATAACCTTTACTTCATTTCAGCTTTTCATGAATTCCTGAAGGGTTAATAAACTGCCTGGCAGCAGTTATGAATATATTGAGCGGTGCTACTTTTAAAATGGTATCACTTTTTTTTTGGGGGGGGGGGGGTTTCTAATATTTGGGCCCCCCAAAGTCACTTCAATGCTGAATAGGTCCCTAAAAAAAAAAAAAAAAAAGTTTGTAAATTTCCTTGAAAAAATGAGACTGCTACAATTTTAGAACTTCTAGCAGCTTAGCAAAATAAAAGAACATTTTAGAAATGGTGCTGATGTAAAGCTAACTACCGACCTGTTCTGCCCGGTGCCGATCTTTGCTAGCTTGGAGTGGTGACTCTCCTACTTCGTTTCACTTCATGTAAACAGAGCAGTCTCTTCTCTTCTGGTCTGCTCTGTGGATTGCATGACTGATCATGTCATGCTGAATGACAACCATCCCCCCCATTGTTGGGCAGCGTGGAGCTGGCTGTTAATCACCATGACGTCCTATTGACACAGCAGAGTGGCATCAGCAGAAGCTTGAGAATTGGCAGGAGCAGTTTATGACTGCTCTGAGCCCACAGAGAGCGTTGCTGGATAGAACAGGTACATAGTTTGCAATTACCTACATATAAGTTCTTAATCCTATATGAGAAAAGTAACCAAAGATCCGGATGTCCCCTCTAACAGCTTCCCGACCTTGGATGTACACAGGTTGACAACTGTCTCCTGACTTTGGAAGTACTGAGTACGTCCAGGCGATTTTGCACACTAATATAGCTGACACCCGACTCGCTGACAGCAGTTCAACCCCTTAAATTCCGTGATCGATAGCAAGAGTGTGACCTAACTAACTTGTCAGTGCAGAACCGACCGTTACAAAGCATAGCGATGGTCCTGCATTGTTATGCTTTAAAACTGCGATTAGCCTTCTGAAAGTCCTTTAGTGGGACCAAATAAATAAAAAGTTGGAAAAATATTTAAAAATAATAAATATATATATCTGATTTATATTTTTATTAAAAAAGAAAAAAACAGCACATGTTTATCACCGCATCCTGAATGTCCTGCCGCATCCTGAACGTCCTGCCCCATAAAACTGTCCCACTAGTTAACCCCTTCAGTGAGCACTATTAAAAAAAATAATGCTTTTTCATCATACCGCCGAGCAAAAAGTGGAATAAAACACAATCAAAAAGACAAATGTAAATAAAAATGGTATCTCTGACTACGTCATCTTGACCCCCAAATAACAAGCTGCCATACAGGTCCATCAGCAGAAAAATGCGATACAAAAATATTTTTGTTTCTGTAAATGTTTTTGAGCATTGCAGCTTAAGTCTCCTCACCTCACCATCCTTGGCATGTCACTTTCCACAAGGAGAAACTACCCCTTGGAGATTTAGATGGAAACCCTGATATAAATGCTCAGCGTACAGCGCCGTATAAGTATGTTCCAAAATGTTCCCAATAAAAACTTCACCTCAATCCACAAAAAAAAAAGTCCCCACTCTGGTCCGTCATCTGTTAATGGAAATATAGGGAGCTTCCACGTTACTGGTAGTATAAAGGCTCTTGAAAAGCGTTATGGCTCCTTGCCTAACAAAATAAATCCAATTCTGCGCTCCCTAATCCAAATGCCCCCTCCCTTCTGAGCCCCAGTGTGTCTAAACCACATTTAGCACCCACATGTTTGGCATTTCTGTAGTAATGAGAGCCCACCTAATCTACAGGTGCGTGTCTCCAGAAGCACGGGCTGGGCATAATGCACTGGGCACTACAACATACTGGGCACTACAACGGCAGTTTGCAATTTTCAGTAACCTCTACTACCGTTTGTTTCTGGAAAACACCCATGGAGTCAAAATCATCACTACATCTGTAGATAAATTCCCAACTGGGTATAATTACCAAAACGGGGTCACTTAACAGGAGATTCTGCTCTTCTAGCACTTGGGGGCTCTGTGTATGGAGTCCGCAAACTATTCTAGGAAAATCTGTTTTCCAGGAAGCAAATTAGCGCTCCGTCCATCCAGAGTCTCGCCGTGTGGCTAAGTAATACTGTACAGCCACATATGGGGTATTTCTACATTAAGCGGAAATTGTAGGACACATTTTGGGGCCATTTCTACCCATTTCCCCATGTGAAATCTGGGGATAGAACAAAATTTTGGTGGTAAAAATGTAATTATTTTTCACTGCCCAATGATATAAAATTCTGTGAAAGAAAACAAATTTTTTGCAACAAACTGAGGTGCATTTTTTCATATTAGACCTTAGAAAAATTAAACACTTGGAATTAAAACAACATTAGTGTTAAAAATGTAGTATATTCGTTCTTCACCGTCCAATGGTATAAAATTCTCTGAAGCACCAAGTCGGTGACAGATGGGTAAGGGATATTAGGAATCCGTTTTGTAATTCTGTTTCCGGGGGATCATCATTTTTTTTTTTTTTTGCAATACAGTCACTATGAATTACCTTACTGATTGGTTTACATGGTGTGTGTCTGTACTGATACAATGTTATGTGATGCTGGCATTCTAAATATGTGGTATGACATACAGACTCTTAGGCCATGTTCACACAGTGCGTTTTTTACCGCGGAACCGCGGCGGTTTTGCCGCTGCGGTTCCGCAGCTGTTTTCCATGCAGGGTACAGTACACTGTACCCTATGGAAAACAGGACACACTGTGCACATGGTCCGGAAATTGTTAAAAAAAAGACGCGCTGAATAGCTCCCGGAAAAAAGAAGGAGCATGTCAATTCTTTTTCCGGAGCCGCAGCGGTTCTGCACCCATAGACCTCCATTGTGAGGTCAAAATCGCAGTAAAACACGCAGATCAAAAATATATCTGCGTGTTTTACTGCGGTTTGATGTGCAGAACCGCTGCTGCAGGAAGTTCGGGGAAGCGGGCGGAAGTGCGTGGGCGGAAGTCCGTGGGCGGCGTGTGTGGTCCTGACTGTATCCCGAAGAGACTGTCACCATGGAGGCATACCGTCGCATGGGGATCGATGTCGGGCGTCTGATTGATTTGGTAAGTCTGTGTGTCCGTCCCCATGCGACGATATGCCTCTATTGTGCTAAGTCGCCGTATCGGACTACTACTCCCATCCGGTATTTAGGATGGGAGAGTTGTCCCTGTGTCCGGCGACTTAGCACAATACTAAAGTTCACACCAAACACAAACACACAATACACAAACATGACACACAGTACAGTACATACAACACATAACATAGAGTATATACTCACCATACACCACACTTGTAGGCGAAGCCCTCGATCCTCAATGAAAAAATCCCAAAATAATAAAGCAAATCCATACTCCCTGTCCGCAGAATCCATAACCGAGTGTCCCACGCCGATCTCCTGCTCTCCGGTGATACACTGCCAGGAGCGAAGCTCCTAGCAGTGTATCGCGTACTGTCCCGGAGCTCAATGGCGCCGGCGTCTCGGTTAACGGCAGTACAGCTGCGTTGAACTTTCCCACGCAGCACTGCCGTTAAGCGAGAGTACCGGGGTCAATGACCGCCGGTAAACTCGCTCGCGCATGCGCAGTGACACACCGACAGGAACTATGGCTCCTGTCAGTGTGTTGCTGCAGCCGTGGAGAGCAGACACATCTCTGGATGTGTCTGTTCTCCATGGAAGATCTTCGTGGGACCCTCGATGGATTTCTGCGGACAGGGCCAGGGAGTATGAATTTGTTTTTTTGTTTTGCCTTTTTTTCAGGTCGAGGGTCTTCAGGATGGATTGAGCGTGCAATAAAAGAATTGTCAAAAAGTGTGTGTCTTTATTTCATTAAAATATTTTTTCTAGTGTTTGTGTTTTTTTTTTTAACCCTTTCATTGGCTTAATAATGGATAGGCGTCTCATTGACGCCTCTCCATTATTAACCGGGCTTAATGCCACCTTACAATAGCAAGGTGGCATTAACCCCTCATTACCCCATATCCCACCGCTACACGGGAGTGGGAAGAGAGGGGCTAAGTGCCGGAATTGGCGCATCTTTTTGATGCGCCTTTTCCGGGGCGGCTGCGGGCTTATATTTGTAGCCAGGGGGGGGCAAATATCCATGGCCCCTTTCCTAGGCTATGAATATAAGCCCACGGCTGTCTGCGTAGCCTTTCTGGCCTAAAAATATAGGGGGACCCCAACACGTTTTTTTTTCGGGGCCCCCTATATTTTAGTGCCAGAAAGGCTACGCAGACAGCCGTGGGCTTATATTCATAGCCTGGGAACAGCCATGGGTATTTTAACCCCTTCCCGGGCGTCAAATATTGGCCCACAGCTGTCTGCTTAGCCTTTCTGGCCTAAAAATATAGGGGGACCCCAACACGTTTTTTTTTTTCGGGTCACCCTATTTTTTAGTGCCAGAAAGGCTACGCAGACAGCTGTGGGTTAATATTCATAGCCTGGGAACAGCCATGGGTATTTTAACCCCTTCCCGGGCGTCAAATATTGGCCCACAGCTGTCTGCTTAGCCTTTCTGGCCTAAAAAAATAGGGGGACCCCAACACATTTTTTTTTTTTAGGGGGGTCCACATATATTATAGTAAACCTTAGGATTAATAATTGATCGGCGTCTTATTGACGCCTCGCCATTACTAACCGTGCTTAATGCCACCTTACAATAGCTTTAGGGGTAGGGTTAGGATCCCTGTAGGGTTAGGGTTAGGATCCCTTTAGGGTTAGGGTTAGGATCCCTTTAGGGTTAGGGTTAGGATCCCTGTAGGGTTAGGGTTAGGGTTAGGGTTAGGATACCTGTAGGGTTAGGGTTAGTATCCCTGTAGGGTTAGGGTTAGGATCCCTGTAGGGTTAGGGTTAGGATCCCTGTAGGGTTAGGGTTAGGGTAAGGATACCTGTAGGGTTAGGGTTAGGGTTAGTATCCCTGTAGGGTTAGGGTTAGGATCCCTGTAGGGTTAGGGTTAGGATCCCTGTAGGGTTAGGGTTAGGGTTAGGATCCCTGTAGGGTTAGGGTTAGGATACCTGTAGGGTTAGGGTTAGGGTTAGTATCCCTGTAGGGTTAGGGTTAGGATACCTGTAGGGTTAGGGTTAGGGTTAGTATCCCTGTAGGGTTAGGGTTAGGATCCCTGTAGGGTTAGGGTTAGGGTTAGGATCCCTGTAGGGTTAGGGTTAGGATCCCTGTAGGGTTAGGGTTAGGGTTAGGGTTAGGATCCCTGTAGGGTTAGGGTTAGGGTTAGGATCCCTGTAGGGTTAGGGTTAGGGTTAGGGTTAGGATACCTGTAGGGTTAGGGTTAGTATCCCTGTAGGGTTAGGGTTAGGATCCCTGTAGGGTTAGGGTTAGGATACCTGTAGGGTTAGGGTTAGGATCCCTGTAGGGTTAGGATCCCTTTTGTGGTTGTGTTATGTTTAGGATCCCTTTTGGGGTAGAGTGCTTAGGGTTATGAGCCCTAACCCTACCCTAACTATTTCACTTTATAGTGTGTTTTTTAATGAATGTTGTTGATTGTCGCACGAACCACTCAGGATTGACGGCGACAGAGCTAGTGGTAAAACAACTGCACACAAGCGTTTTTATTGGTGTTTGTGTTTTCAGTTTGTGCTTGTGTTCAGTTATTAGGGGTTACTTTGAAATATTTCCAGCAATTGTGTAACATTACTTGGTCGCGCTATAGATTATGAGATGACACTATTGTATTTATTGTAGGTTCGGGATTATCCGGCCTTGTGGGACCCAGCCGATGAATCCTACAAGGATAAATATTTCCGGGAACTAGCCTGGACCAAAATTGTACGAGACCTTATCCCAGATTGGGACAAGTATCCAGGGAGTACACAGCAGCAAATTGGTAATTTTAATTAAATTTATTTAGTAAACCTTGAGTATATTAAAAATATAATTTGTTTAGATCTCACAAAAAATGTTGTTGTATTTTGTAACCTTTTTTTGGTAGATAACGATGTGAGGAAACGGTGGCGCTCAATCAGAGACCGTTTCACGAAGTTCCTGAACGAATGTTCTAAGAGTGACTCTTCGCCGAGCAAAAGTAAATTTCCATTTAGCGAAGAGCTGCAGTTTCTTGTGTCCAGTAGGACATTGAGAAAGTAAGTTAAAATCCACTCCACATGATTATTTAAATATAATATGTTGTGCGAAAAATTGATGTTTTTTTTTTCTCCAACAGGACGGAAGGAAACATGTCGGTAGCTGATTTGGAGGACAGCGACAAAGAGGATGGAGCAGGCAGTTCCTCTGGAGTGGGAGGGACCATCTCTACCTCCACTCCCACAGCTTCTGCTGAATCAGCATCCACTTCAGCAGCTGCTGCATCAACATCTAGTTCAGCAGCTGCTGAAGCATCTGATTCCGCAGAAGCTGTGAGAGTGGAGAAGAGAGCTGTCTATCCGGTGGCAGCAGAGAAAAAAAAAAAAAAAAACAAAGAAAAACCAAGATGACCAAACTGTCCAAATCGCTTGCGACACGTTAGATCTATTAAAAAAATCTAGTTCTGATGACCACTGCGACTCCTTCGCAATAACTGTGGCAAGAAAAACACGCTCCCTGCCACCGGATAGACAATCTCTTTTCATGTCCATGGTCCAGATGTCCCTCACTGCTCTGGAGGACCCTGCTCCGATATCTCCATACAATGAAGTTCTGATGGGGGTGTTGGGACTTTTCAGGCCCCGACACCGAACACCGGAAACACAAGCTACCAGACCCCAGTATTTGGCCCACAGCCAAGTTACTTCTGGAGATAGAGGAAGTTCGCAGCATATGGGGGGAGCATCATATCAATCAGAGGGATCAAATTTCCTCTATTCTCCAGAATATACTTTTCTGAATTGAACATGGGCAAAAATTTTCAGTGGCACCGAGTTTTTTTTGGTTTGTTTTTTAGCTCCACTTGCCGGTTGGCTTTGAAAGGGGCTTTTTTTTGTTTTTTCTAATTGAAAAATCTTTTGTAAATATTGCAAAGAATTTGTGTTCTTTTAAATATATTACATTTCAAACAGACTATTCTCTTCTTTATTACAATGCGGTCAAGGCCGCTATCCTGGGTTTATGGGCTATCAATTAGTGGTTTATGTGTTGATGTGTTAACAATTGTATACGTCATACTGCTATTATTTTCATAAAACACCCAATTTTTTGTAGCCAAAAAAAAAAAAAAAATTAATTACACCCAAATAGATTTTTTATTGATATTACAATCAATTATTTAACACAGTTTTTTTGGTAACATGAAACAAAAAAATTTTTTTTCAAACTTTTGTGTTGGTTGCTGGCGTTTCTCATTCTTCGGGATGTTGTCAAAACTGTTATCAGCGATGTCGGCAACATTTCTGGGGGGGTCAGTGTAGATGCATCCTTCTCTGCTGGTCAGGCTGCTCAACACCAGCACAGGAGTATTGCCAGTGCACGGCACCTTCAGGACTCATAAAGTAGTCAGTGAAGGATTCTCTCACACGCACACCAGAGTTGGACGGCCTACCCAGACCCCCGTTGTCAACTGGATTAAATACTGGCTGCTGGTACTCCACATCAACGTCAGTGTTGTATTCACGAGCATAGTTGTGGAGTACACAGCAAGCCTTTATCACAGCATCAACGGTGTCTGTGTCCAACTGAATGGCAGTGTGAAAGATCCTCCACTGACTAGTCATGATCCCAAAGGTGCATTCCACATATCTGCGTGCACGACTCAGCCGATAATTAAAAATCCTCCGTCGGGCATCCAGTCCCCTTCGTGGGTATGGGCGCAGCAGGGTTGTCGTTAAGGGAAACGCCTCATCCGATACCATCACGAACGGCACTGGATGTGTGGAACCCGGCAAAGGTCGTGGGGCTGGGAGCGTGCCGCCATCTCGAATTTGCATCCCAATCTGTGACGTTCGCAACACCCGAGAATCCCCAGTACTACCATAGGCACCAACGTCAATGGCAACAAATTTGTAATGGGCATCAGCCACCGCCATCAGGACCACTGAAAAATACTTCTTATAATTAAAGAAGCGTGATCCTGATCGTGGTGGCTGCTGAACCCGAACATGTTTACCATCGACTGCACCTATGCAGTTTGGGAAATTGGCCACAGACTGAAAGCCTGCTGCAACCTGCAGCCAAGTCTCCTCGGTTGGGGAAGGCATCACCATGGGCTGCAACTTCTGCCAGATGACGGTACATGTACACCTCACAATGTTAGAGATGGTAGATTTACCAACTCTAAATTGGAGGTGCAGGGATGTATAGCTCTCTCCTGTGGCCAAAAATCTGAAAAGAAACAAAAAAGAAAATTAGAAATGTCACACAAAAAGGTAATTACAACATGTCACAAGTTAAGGCCGCTATTATATGCGTCCAGCACCATTCAATAATGCTGGCATTAACACCCAGCACAACACAAAGGGTGTAAAAAACATTAATAAAAGGCCTGATGGGACTTGTGCACACACGCATGCGAGATATGACCAAGTGTTGCATGGTAATCCCCGGACCTGCTGCATGCACTCCGTTGTGGAGCGTGCGGCTCCATGTATTGGTATGTGGGTGCAGACTCCGCTCCAGAGTGCAGGCGGCAGAGCCGGGGTTTACCATGCAACACTCGCCCGTATCTCACGTGTGTGTGTGTATGTGTGCCCCCTGTCCAAAAAGAGGACTGGGTGGGTTTAATCACACATACTGGACACACACACAAGTAAAATACAGACCTAACAACATTCCCCCCAAAAATTGTTACTTACCGCAAGGTGATGAGCAGCCTTTCTTCAGCAGAGATGGACTTCCTCATTACCGTGTCTTGCAGTGTTAAATGGGGTGCCAGGATGGTAAGCAGTCTGTCAAAGGCAATAATTGGTAACCGACAAAACGATATAAATTTTTCAGGATATCTGAAAATTGCAAAAGAACAACAAAAAAGGGTTACTTCACAAGTATTGCTAGCCAAAAAAGGTAAATTAGTCATTCTATATATTTCTACTTACCTCCTCAAATCATTGTACAGCACATGAAAGTGCCCCTTCTCAGTTCGGTCTTCTACAAGCGGGTGCACCCACAATCGTTTCTGCACACGTCTTCTCTGCCGCCGCTAAATAGAAAAATAAAAAAATATTTCGTAAACACAACAATTAGAAAAATATATCAAACATGCAAGGAAAACAATGTCGATTATGTAGGGATACGTGTCCACATTCAGGAAGGCCCACCCCATTCTAGTACGCAATGATGCCAGATGTGTTCATTGTACAAATCCAGCATCATCACACCCGACGTATAGGGTCCTCTTTTATTCATTGCGGAGCCGCAGTTTCACAACAAGGAACACAGACATGCTGTGATCATAAAAGACGCGCAGCATGTCCGGAGTCGCAGGGCTGACGGATGACACACAGTGGACACGTGATTTCATGACATCACCTCCAGTATGCTGACATGTGGACGCTGCATGTTTGGCGCTGCGGCCACACGCAGCGCCAAACATACAACGTTTCCAGAATGTGGACAAGTACCCATAACCCAATATATAAAACAAACAGACATCTGCTTACCTGACGTGCATGTCGATTCAGAATTAGAAGCATCAACCCCAGGATCGCAATCCGGTGTGGCGTGCGGAGCTGGATCCGTGGGCTGTCATCTGGACGACGCTCTGCACGTCCACTCATTTTGATGTGTAAGTTCCAAAATGGAGGATGGAAGAAGAAAAGGGTTGGACAAGGAAATGACATCATTTTTTTTTTTTTTCTTCCCCCCACTGCAGTAAACTTTATTTCTGTCAAACACAGACAATCTGCAGACAAAACTGCATCAAAAAACGCACTAAAAAACGCACCAAAAAACGCACCAAAAACGCACCAAAAACGCACAAAAAAACGCACCTGCGTTTTCTGCAGAGACCTGCGGTTTCAGTCAGGAAAAAAAAAGGATGGAAATCCTGAACGTGTGAACATACCCTTACACTACATGAGCAACTATATTTCATTGGATTCCATTTTATGTTGATCTCTTTCCTACCCAAATATATATATATTTATACGGCATGTACTATATTGCCACCTGTATCTTGCCTATGCTTTTGTCTGCATATACATCCTATTTATTATATGTAAATTTTTAAGCTGTATGTCTAATAAAAATAACTATTGTTTATGGATGGACTACTTCATGTTTTCTTGTATAAGAATCTCCCTAGACCCATGTTGACGCTGGTGTCTCCTACCAGCACCCACCAGTGCCACCATTAGTTTCTATATTGACTAGTTGTAGAGTAGTGTTAGATCATCGCCAAGAAGGTAAAATATATTGTTCTGTCGATTATATCTATGCTGACTGTATGAGATTTGGGATGCCATGCGTGAACATTTTTTTGGGCATATTGTCACATATTGAGAGTCATGTTTTTAAGAAGTTTTTTTTTTTTATTGAAAGACAAGCTCTGTTGGTCTTCCAAGGACGAGACTACCCCTGATGCAGACGACATGGAGGGTTATTAGGTGTCTTTAACAGCTATTAACAGCTTTAGGAACATTTGTTTTATGATAGGTTGGGTTGTGCACAAGATAATGGTTCTCAGCAGCACATTGCTGAACAATGGCAGCCTGTGGGCACAGATTGTTCTGAGAGCGGCTGTTTGATGTCCATCCACCTGTAGATAAGGAAGGCCCAAAAGTAGGGATCAATGAAACTTATCACAACTGATTACATGGGTAAATATACACAATGATAAAAAAAAGAAGACATGTAGTTGCATATGTGACTTTGTTTATTACATTTATTTAGGCTACGTTCACATTCGCGTCTTTGGACGCAGCGTTGTCGCCGCAAAATAACGCATGCGTCCCTATCTTTAACATTGGGGACGCATGGGCATGCGTTGTCATGCGTTTTGGTGCGTTTCGCGACGCATGCGTGGTTTCGACGCACCTGCCAGGGCGCAGCAAACGCAACAACAACGCATTTTTTCTGCGTCCAAAATTTTTAAAAAATCGCATGCGTCGCACTTGCGTTGCATTTGCGTCGTCGATGCGTCAAAAACCCCATTGAAGTGTATTGGCAACGCAGAAGACGCAAGTACTTGAGTTGTGCGTTGTATGACGCATGCGTTCTTGTATAGACGGTGTCTAGGCACTGAAAAGACCCTATATATATAAAAAAAAAGGTTGAACGCATGCGTAAAAAAAGCCTGCGTTTTACTTGCGTCTTTCGTGCGTTGCGTCCGCGACGCTGCGTCCAAAGACGCGAATGTGAACGTAGCCTTAATCTCGTAAGTGCTCAAAATGTCTTCCGTCAATGTTGCGACATTCCCTGAACCTGTCCTGTACACTGACGCGTGTCACAACGTCCATAAATGCTTCTAAAGGTACCTTCACACTGAACAACTTTCCAACGAGAACGCCAGCGATCCTTGACGTTGCAGCGTCCTGGATAGCGATCTCGTTGTGTTTCACACACAGCAGCGATCAGGATCCTGCTGTGATATCGCTGGTTGGAGCTGAAAGTCCGGAACTTTATTTGGTCGTCAGGTCGGCGTGATTCGTCATGTTTGACAGCAAAAGCAACGATGCCTGCAATGGTTTTCAATGGAGAAACAACCAGTGAGAATGATAAGTATGGCACTGGATCGCTCCTGCATCGTTCTGCTGTTCCAGTGTTTGATCGGCTCATTGTCTATATCGCTGCAGCGTCGCTAAATGTGACGGTACCTTAAGATGAACACTTTTAATTAGTCCATTTTCTGTTAAGTTGTGTGTCAGTGGATATGTGTACACAAAATCTTAAGAGAATGTCATTGATTCAACTAAGTAATTTACTGATCAACAGTTGTTTAATAGCACAAAATCATCTGGTGTAAGTGCAGCGTGCACATCGTGTAATCTACTCACACTGATGGCGAACAGTAAGCAGCTAAACTATCCAGGCACCAATGTGCAAACATGATTCTCCTGGACAGCCATGAAGTCTGACAGATTTATGTGAAGTCCTAAACCCAGATCCAAGCGCAATGCCTTACAAGGTAAGTAGGATTACCACTCTGTAAATATTTGTGGATCTCACGATCTGTAACGCTGTGTAATTTATTCCCAATGTCAACAAGCGTCTATTGTTAAATGACCTGAAACTTTGGATTCAGCTTTCAGAAACTTCTCATTTAGCAGACCTTTATTCTACCAGTAAATCATTATGTCTGGAGGCCATGTAGGTATGTCCCTCATCCTGTCCCCATCCTGATATACACTACTCAGAAACATAAAGGGAACACTAAAATCCCACATCCTAGATATCACTGAATGAAATATTTCAAGATGCAAATCTTTATTCATTACATAGTGGAATGTGTTGAGAACAATAAAACCTAAAAATGATCAATGTAAACAAAATGAATATCCCATGGAGGTCTGGATTTGGAATGATGCTCAAAATCAAAGTGGAAAATCAAATTACAGGCTGATCCAATTTCAGTGGAAATGCCTCAAGACAAGGAAATGATGCTCAGTAGTGTGTGTGTGGCCTCCACGTGCCTGTATGATCTCCCTACAATGCCTAGGCATGCTCCTGATGAGGCTGCGGATGGTCTGAGCCCTGAGGGATCTCCCAGACCTGGACTAAAGTATCCGCCAACTCCTGGACAGTCTGTGGTGCAACGTGATGTTGGTGGATGATGCAAGACGTTCAATCGGATTCAGGTCTGGAGAACGGGCGGGGCAGTCTGTTCTGCCCATTCTAGCGAAGGTCAGGTTTCGTATCTAGCTTTAAAAAGGTTTAATACCATAGTTTTGGTTTTGCTGTGTTATAGCACCACCCAGTGGTGGTTAAATTTATTACCTGTGTTTTTCAGCAACTATTAGAGTGTTGCATTCTGGGATTCACCAAGGTATCATGGGAAGGGGAAACTCCATTTTCTCTCTGTGTATTTCCCTGGACACACGTGTTAATCTGCTGTGTTGAACTACCTCACTTACTTGCCATTCCGGTTAAGATTATCCGGTAAGACCATTATCCCTGTTCTTGCTATGTAATGTTGTACAGAGTGTGATTAACTGTATAGCAGCTAGTACACAGGAAATGTGATTTTTGGTTACCTGCTGTATGTAGTTATTATAGACTAGATGGCAGCCCGATTCTAAAGAATCGGGAGTCTAGAATCCATATATACTTTATTTATTCAAATGTAAGAATAATACAATTAATAAATAATAGTAAGAAAGAACAAAAATAATAGGCAGTATATGGAAAAAACACCAAACAAAAGTTCAAAATTGGTGTGAAAATGTCACTGAACCACTTCACAACTAAATATATATAGTTTTGGTAAATGGTATTATCATTTTTTTGACGAAATTCGTCAGGAGCTTGAAGAGCAACGTCACTGGGCCCGCCTCCACGCAGTAGAAACTTGCTGTGAGGTAAAAATTCAAAAATCACACCAAAATGGCGGGTGGAGTGTGTCACAGTACGGCACGTTTCTGATTGGTCGCTCGCAGCAGGCGGCAACCAATCAGACACTGGACACTGTTGACATCACTTATCTCCGGACATTAGCTCCGGACATTAGCTCCGGACATTAGCTCCGGACAGGAAGTTGGCACAAATTGCAGGAAGTAGTATTCTAGGCAATTATATATTAGAAGTTGCATCATCCTGTATGCTTTCCCTGTTAGTTGCAGTCATGTTATTATTTGCCCAATACTTATACAAATCATTTGTATTCTTATAGTTTTACCGCGCTCATGTTTACCAATAAACAAGTTAGACTACAGAGAACAGTCTGCTTATTTGAGAGACAGAAGTGGTTTATGCCGTATGTCGGATCACACACCGTATCAACGTGTATGAAGACAGAACACAGTCCATAGCTTCAATGTCTTCATCTTGCAGGAACTGCTGACACACTCCAGCCACATGAGGTCTGGCATTGTCCTGCATTAGGAGGAACCCAGGGCCAACCGCACCAGCATATGGTCTCACAAAGGTCTGAGGATCTCATCTTGGTACCTAATGGCAATCAGGCTACCTCTTGCGAGCACATGGAGGGCTGTGCGGCCCTCCAAGGAAATGCCACCCCACACCATTACTGACCCACTGCCAAAACCGGTCATCCTGAAGAATGTTGCAGGCAGCAGATCGCTCTCCACGGCGTCTCCAGACTCTGTCACATATGCTCAGTGTGAACCTGCTTTCATCTGTGAAGAGCACAGGGAGCCAGTGGCGAATTTGCCAATCCTGGTGTTCTGTGACAAATGCCAATCTTCCTGCACGGTGTTGGGCTGTTAGCACAACCCCCATCTGTGCACTCAGACCATCCTCATGGAGTCAGTTTCTAACCATTTGTGCAGACACGTGCACATTTGTGGCCTGCTGGATTTCATTTTGCAGGGCTCTGGCAGTGCTCCACCTGTTCCTCTTTGTACAAAGGCTGAGGTAGCGGTCCTGCTGCTGGGTTGTTGCCCTCCTATGGCCCCCTCCACGTCTCCTGGTGTACTGGCCTATCTCCTGGTAACGCCTCCAACCTCTGGACACTACGCTGACAGACACAGCAAACCTTCTTGCCACAGCTCACATTGATGTGCTATCCTGGATGAGCTGCACTACCTGAGCCACTGGGTGTGGGTTGTAGAGTCCGTCTCATGCTACCACGAGTGTGAAAGCACAAGCAACATTCAAAAGTGACCAAAACATCAGCCAGAAAGCATTGGTACTGAGATGTGGTCTGTGGTCCCCACCTGCAGAATCACTCCTTTATTGAGTGTGTCTTGATAATTGCAAATAATTTCCATCTGTTGTCTATTCCATTTGCACAACAGCATGTGAAATTTATTGTCAAACAGTCTTGCTTCTTAAGTGGACAGTTTGATTTCACAGAAGTCTGCATGACCCGTGGAAGCGCAAGCACAGCGCGAAACGGCCGTCGTCTTCTCCTGCTCACTAGAGCTCCATTCCTCACTCCCCCGGCCACGAAGTTTTAACATGAAGATTGAATAAAGTTGGAATTTTAGATCTATGAGAGAGTGCCTTCTCTTTTTCTTCGTCTATGGCATTGGATCATATATATGTTGCAACAGAAATGTCTACAATAGAATGTGTTGGATAAATCTGCATTGTTCAATGAACACGTGGATTTAACTGCATGATATTTCTTAATCGTGGACACGTGCCCTTAGGCCGGCGTCACACTGGCGTATCGCATCCAATGCGAGAACATCGGATGCAATATGCTAATGACACTCGGCTCCTGCTCGCAGCAGAGCAGGAGCCGAGTGTCATGCGTCTGTGCTCCGATTCTCTCGCACAGGGAGGATCGGAGCACAGCTGCGGAGGAGGCGGAGAAATTAATTTCTCCATCTCCTCCATTGCTGGGGTCTGCTTATAGCGCACATCACTCGGATGATATCCGAGTGGTGTGTGCTGTCTCACTCGCACCCATAGGCTTATATGGGTGCGAGTGAGCTGAGAGTTTTCCTTGGTCCGAGACAATCGCAGCGTGCTGCGATTGTCTCGGACCGAGGAAAACGGCCGACAAAAAGTCGGCTGCTGGGAGCTGCCCCATATGTAAACATTGGTCCGAGTGCAATGCGATTTTTTAGCGCATTGCACTCGGCTGTTTATAACGCCAGTGTGACGCCGGCCTTAACAGAATAATCAGAGATAACCTCCTTCGTTCCCTGACTTGTAATAAAAGGGCACGGACATTACGGCCCTTTGTGCACAATCATGCAAATGTCAAACTTATCCTAATGTTATATTCCTAATATTGTATTTTCTCTTACATTTATCACTATGGAAATTCTATTGGTGAAATAGGATAAATTCTGCAAAGATGAAATATAGAGAACAACAATCCCAAATACATACTGTGAGGCAACGGGTTCTGGCGAGAATACCGCCAATGAACTCCGGACTCACAAAATCTGCTCAAAACATATCATAATGACAAGAGGAACAACTGAGCATCGATGAACAATTTCAATAAACTTTATTCAAAAAGGTTAAAAAATACCATGTAATTTCAAATAAGTATATCATAAGGTAACATGAAACAAAGATGAAGATCAAGGAAATGCTGAAGACATAGCCCCCATACCCCTACTCCCCCACCCTGAGATGACTACCCGGCATAGATGTGCAAACCAGGCCCCTGCCTACCCCCTCCCCCCCTCCCCTAGAAAGTACAGAGGAGGGACAGAGAAATAAAGTACTGGATATAACTAGCAATATAGGTATATACACTAGTATGTCCCCTCAGACCGACCCCTTTCCCTATGTGTCATGTGGCATAATTCATAGAAACACCATATAGTATCAAGATTCATAAGGCTGACATGAGGGCAAAAACAGGGCTAATTCGGTCTATAGACAGATAAAGGGAACTACCAGCATAGCTAGTCTAGGGGGTAAGCCCCCATGCACTTTCTTACAACGGTGCTAACCCTGCTGGCACTGTGAGTATCAAATAACACATAACAAAAAACGCCAGCATGGGAGCAGAAGCTTACCGAATAGCAGGGCAGCAGGGCAGGGTGGAGAGATAGTCAGGAGGTGGTCCCCGACGCGCGTTTCGCGGCCTCAAACCGCCGCTTTCTCAAGGGGATAACTCTTGTGTGCCCAGAAGGACCTTAAAGTAGCCCCTGACCCCGGTCACATGGCGCCCGGCGGCCAATGACAGTGGCGCTGTCGGCGCATGCGCACTGCGTCCGGCAGGTCCCGGCAGTGCAAACCAGCGTCAAGGCAAGCACGCACATGCGGGGAAAGCCTGCAATGTAACATAGTAACATAGTTAGTAAGGCCGAAAAAAGACATTTGTCCATCCAGTTCAGCCTATATTCCATCATAATAAATCCCCAGATCTACGTCCTTCTACAGAACCTAATTGTATGATACAATATTGTTCTGCTCCAGGAAGACATCCAGGCCTCTCTTGAACCCCTCGACTGAGTTCGCCATCACCACCTCCTCAGGCAAGCAATTCCAGATTCTCACTGCCCTAACAGTAAAGAATCCTCTTCTATGTTGGTGGAAAAACCTTCTCTCCTCCAGACGCAAAGAATGCCCCCTTGTGCCCGTCACCGTCCTTGGTATAAACAGATCCTCAGCGAGATATTTGTATTGTCCCCTTATATACTTATACATGGTTATTAGATCGCCCCTCAGTCGTCTTTTTTCTAGACTAAATAATCCTAATTTCGCTAATCTATCTGGGTATTGTAGTTCTCCCATCCCCTTTATTAATTTTGTTGCCCTCCTTTGTACTCTCTCTAGTTCCATTATATCCTTCCTGAGCACCGGTGCCCAAAACTGGACACAGTACTCCATGTGCGGTCTAACTAGGGATTTGTACAGAGGCAGTATAATGCTCTCATCATGTGTATCCAGACCTCTTTTAATGTACCCCATGATCCTGTTTGCCTTGGCAGCTGCTGCGAGCGAGCCCTAAAGATGCCGGTGCACACCGGGACAAGGCGGAACGGAGCGCGATACGCACTGCCACCAATGTAGATATAAAGTATTATTATTATTTCCCCGCATGTGCGTGCTTGCCTTGACGCTGGTTTGCACTGCCGGGACCTGCCGGACGCGGACGCAGTGCGCATGCGCCGACAGCGCCACTGTCATTGGCCGCCGGGCGCCATGTGACCGGGGTCAGGGGCTACTTTAAGGTCCTTCTGGGCACACAAGAGTTATCCCCTTGAGAAAGCGGCGGTTTGAGGCCGCGAAACGCGCGTTGGGGACCAGCTCCTGACTATCCACCCCAGGGCCGGCGTCAGCACCCGGCGCACCTGGGCAAATGCCGGGGCCCTAGAGAGAGAGGGGGGCCCACTCACGCTGTCATAGGTACAGCTGGGAGAGCAGAGCAGGAGAACATGCTCTCTCCGCCCACAAAGTCACTGCTGGCTGCGTTCTCTTAACCCCTATGTGCCAGCTCTGACACAAGCATCTTCTCACTCAGTCAGTGCAGCCAGGCAGGGACACATAGGGGTTAAGAGAAGGCAGCCAGTGTGACATTGTTTGTGGGCGGAGAGAGCACATTCTCCTGCTCTGCCCCTTGCTGGCTGCAGTGCTGCTGAACTTATGAGGCAGATTCCGGAGGAGCTCCTACCAGTGCCTGAGTGAGTGGCGCTGCTGCTATATACTACATGGGCAGCTGGGCTGCTATATACTACGTGGGCTGGGCTGCTATATACTACATGGGCTGCTATATACTACGTGGGCTGGACTGCTATATACTATGTGGGCTGCTATATACTACGTGAGCTGGGCTGCTATATACTACGTGGGCTGCTTTATACTACGTGGGCTGGGCTGCTATATACTACGTGGGCTGCTATATACTTCGTGAGCTGTGCTATATACTACATGGGCTGCTATATGCTACGTGGGCTGCTATATACTACGTTGGCTGCTATATACTACATGGGCTGCTATATACTACGTGGGCTGGGATGCTATATACTACGTGGGCTGCTATATACTACGTGGGCTGGGCTGCTATATACTATGTGGGCTGCTATATACTACGTGAGCTGGGCTGCTATATACTATGTGGGCTGCTATATACTACGTGGGCTGCTATATACTACGTGGGCTGGGCTGCTATATACTATGTGGGCTGCTATATACTACGTGGGCTGTGCTATATACTACATGGGCTGCTATATGCTACGTGGGCTGCTATATACTACGTTGGCTGCTATATACTACATGGGCTGCTATATACTACGTGGGCTGCTATATACTACGTGGGCTGCTATATACTACGTGGGCTGCTATATACTACGTGGGCTGGGCTGCTATATACTACGTGGGCTGCTATATACTACGTGGGCTGTGCTATATACTACATGGGCTGCTATATGCTACGTGGGCTGCTATATACTACGTTGGCTGCTATATACTACATGGGCTGCTATATACTACATGGGCTGCTATATACTACGTGGGCTGGGCTGCTATATACTACATGGGCTGCTATATACTACGTGGGCTGCTATATATGACGTGGGCTGCTATATACTACATGGGCTGCTATATACTACGTGGGCCAGGCTGCTATATACTACGTGGGCAGTGTTATATACTACGTGGGCAGTGTTATATACCTACATTGGCAGTGTTATATACTACGTGGGCTGCTATATACTACGTGGGCAGTGCTGTATACTACTTTGTGGCTGTGCTATATACTACTATGTGGGCAGTGCTGTATACTATGTGGGCAGTGCTGTATACTACTGTGTGGGCTGTGCTATATACTACTGTGTGGGCTGTGCTATATACTATTGTGTGGGCTGTGCTATATACTACTGTGTGGGCTGTGCTATATACTACTGTGTGGGCTGTGCTATATACTACTGTGTGGGCTGTGCTGTACACTACTGTGTGGGCAGTGCTGTATACTACTATGTGGGCTGTGCTGTATACTACATGGCTGTTCTATAAACTACGTGGGCCGTGTTATATACTATGTGGCTGTGCTATATACTATATGGGCTGTTATATGATATGTGGGCTGTGCTATATACTACGTGGCTGTGTTATATGCTATGTGGGCTGTTATATACTACATGGCTGTGTTTATATGCGATCATGAATCGTGGTATGTGTTAAAGGGGGGGCCCACTGACACTCTTTCGCCCGGGGCCCTCAAAAACCTGGAGCCGGCCCTGCTCCACCCTGCCCTGCTATTCGGTAAGCTTCTGCTCCCATGCTGGCGTTTTTTGTTATGTGTTATTTGATACTCACAGTGCCAGCAGGGTTAGCACCGTTGTAAGAAAGTGCATGGGGGCTTACCCCCTAGACTAGCTATGCTGGTAGTTCCCTTTATCTGTCTATAGACCGAATTAGCCCTGTTTTTGCCCTCATGTCAGCCTTATGAATCTTGATACTATATGGTGTTTCTATGAATTATGCCACATGACACATAGGGAAAGGGGTCGGTCTGAGGGGACATACTAGTGTATATACCTATATTGCTAGTTAAATCCAGTACTTTATTTCTCTGTCCCTCCTCTGTACTTTCTAGGGGAGGGGGGGAGGGGGTAGGCAGGGGCCTGGTTTGCACATCTATGCCGGGTAGTCATCTCAGGGTGGGGGAGTAGGGGTATGGGGGCTATGTCTTCAGCATTTCCTTGATCTTCATCTTTGTTTCATGTTACCTTATGATATACTTATTTGAAATTACATGGTATTTTTTAACCTTTTTGAATAAAGTTTATTGAAATTGTTCATCGATGCTCAGTTGTTCCTCTTGTCATAAAGATGAAATATAGACAGACGGTGAACTACTCACCATGATATAAGGTATACTGATCGACGTAAAGAGGGGACTTAGCCCCCTAACAATTCTGATACATTATGAACTCTTAGAAAAGTTTATACACTGCCATGAGATTTACACACCAGTCTTTATAAAGGGGCCACTGCAGTAATGGACACCACATTCATTAAAGGGAACCTGTCACCCCGTTTTTGAAAGATGAGATATAAATAGTGTGAAATAGGGGCAGAGCTGGGCTTTACATTAGTGTCCTTTTGGTGCCTTTATTCCCCCGGGATGCTGCTGAAATACCTTTGTGAAGTGTCCGTTTTGTCCTGTCAGTCAAGTTGGTCAGGTCGAATGGGCGTTGTAAAATAGCGGTTCCTCCCCCACCTCATGCAATTCCCTGCGAAGTTTAGTTCCGCCGTTGGCGTTATGTTTAGCGCTTGCGCAGTGAATTTGCCTCCGGCAATCTGTGGGCAAAGCATAATTGACATCATTGCGCATGCGCGGGCCTTCACTTTAGCCGGGGTGCCCCGGAAGTTGTCATATCGGCAAAGTGTTATTCTGGATGCCGTATCTCATCCCACACTGCGAGCGTAAGTTTTGTGCCAAGATCGCTCGCCTGCCTTACGCTCGCAGTGTGGGATGAGATACGGCATCCAGAATAACACTTTGCCGATATGACAACTTCCGGGGCACCCCGGCTAAAGTGAAGGCCCGCGCATGCGCAATGATGTCAATTATGCTTTGCCCACAGATGGGCAAAACATAATGCGCAGGCGCCGGAGGCAAATTCACTGCGCAGGCGCTAAGAAAAAGCGCGATCTGTGCTATTCACAGATCGCGTTTACGAAAGACAAGCCGAGAATCAGGGGGAGGAACCGCTATTTTACAACGCCCATTCGACCTGACCAACTTGACTGACAGGACAAAACGGACACTTCACAAAGGTATTTCAGCAGCATCCCGGGGGAATAAAGGCACCAAAAGGACACTAATGTAAAGCCCAGCTCTGCCCCTATTTCACACTATTTATATCTCATCTTTCAAAAACGGGGTGACAGGTTCCCTTTAAAGAGAGCCTGTCATCAGGATCATCCATGTTAAACTAAAGGTGTGGGCAGAATGGCGCTGTCATACTGATTTAATATATTCCTTTGGTGTAAAAATCCGCAGCCTGGTTCTCATTAAGTCATCATGATAAATTTCGATATAACATGGATGGTCCTGATGAGAGATTTAAGAGGCACTTGTCACAATGAATTTGGTGCCTCTTTCAGCTACTGAGGACCAAAATAATACATTTTCTCCAGGCAGGGACTCTTTGTGGCATTTATTCTGATGAATTTGGCAGGCCTTGCTTGGCCACTATTTTACTAAGATCCACTCACTTGTAAAAAGTGCCATAAAACACCACAATTCTAATACCAGTTATGCAAGAAACGTTGCACAATTTAAGCAGTTTTACCCACGATTGCTGACAGTCAGCTTTGACAAAATGGCCCTTATCTTGGGGTACCAAGCTCAGATTTCTCGCTACTTTAAAAAGTTGGTGAATGAGGGGAAAAAGCACAAACTTACTGCACATTCCAATGCATCTATTAGAAACGTGAATTTTACACTAAAAACTGGTGAAACACTTTAAAGTGGTTGTCCACGTCCTCTTGATGATTACTTATACTATTGATTACTTATTCCACTGACTCCCTCTCGGGAATGGTGACACCAGCGCTGATTGGGCCCAGGGCTCATGTGACTTGCAACAATAACCAACTGCGAGCCGCGGGAACGTGAGTGCCGACACCGCTGGAATGGCGCACGGAAGGGGAGTATAGGTGTTTTTATTTTAACAGAGGCAAACATTCTGATTGAGAAGAGGTTGTCCTACTAGTGGAAAGCTCATTAATAAATGTGGGCCGATAAGACAACAGGTTAGGGAAATCATTCTAAGGCCACGGTTATTTTTTAAGAGGACTGTCAGCACAAAATGACTGTTCAAACCAAGCAAAATTCTAAATTCATTCCTGGCATGGCCATGCAGTTCAGTGCACCTTCCCATCTATTTGTTGTGTATCTGTTGCTGCCATTCTCTGCCTCCTGTAAAGTCAGAGCTGTCTATCAAGGCAAAGGATAGCAAGATGGATGGAAAACAAGTAGGTAGGGCTGAACAGTTCAACCAAGCCAAGTGGATCCTGAAGGCCTGTGTTTGGTTTGAACAGTCATTTTATGCTGACAGATTCCCCCCTTTAAATCAGGCAACACTATACAAAGAAGCTTTCATCAACATGTTGTATAGTAGGATCTGGGGGAAGAAAAACTCTAGGCCACATGACCACGCGTATTGCCAGCTTATTACTGCTACACTGGATTTGTTTGTAGTAAGCACCATGGAGATACATAGGTTTGCACAGGAGCTGTAGACTCACAACGGTAAGACGTTATTCTTATATTTTTTTGGGGGGGCAAAAATGTTGATTGTATACATATCGTTCAAGAATAAAAAAAACCATTAAAAACTCTCAGATATAATCACCAGACATCTAACTATAGCAGAGTAAGTATACAGCGCTCTCTCCTCCTGCGGGCTTATTGTATGAGAAGGAAATCCAGATCCGGCTGTTTTCTCCTGTACACTTCCATCCGGCCTCAATACTCTGACTGAAAGCTGCCAAGAAGAATCTGAATGAACGTGTAAATACTCTGAAAATGTTATGAAGACGACGGCTCCACATGACACATGGTAAAAGACAATGCGTAACAACAGGGAGGCCACTGATTGGCTCCAAATTTATTCTACAGCAGGAGGAACACCCTAAATTGAGGGGGCGTCACAGCTCACTGAGCCATTGGCCAAGGGGGCAAAAAAGCCCACTCATTTACATTTGAATGAAAAGTTATTTTCTCAGGCGCTGTTCCAAAAAAAAAAAAATGTTCAGTGCTGGCTAAAGGTACCTTGACACATAACGATTTCGTTAACGATATCGTTGCAACGTCACGCTTTTTGTGACGTAGCAATGATCCCGCTAACGATCTCGTTATGTGTGACAGCGACCAATGATCAGGCCCCTGCTGGGAGATCGTTGGTCGTTGGGGAATGATCAGGACCTTTTTTTGGTCGCTGATCACCCGCTGTCATCGCTGGATCGGCGTGTGTGACGCCGATCCAGCGATGTGTTCACTTGTAACCAGGGTAAATATCGGGTTACTAAGCGCAGGGCCGCGCTTAGTAACCCGATATCTACCCTGGTTACCATTGTAAAAGTAAAAAAAAAAAACACTACATACTCACATTCCGATGTCTGTCACTTCCCCCAGCCGTTAGCTTCCCTGCACTGACTCAGCGCCGGCTGTAAAGCAGAGCACAGCGGTGACATCACCGCTGTGCTCTGCTTTACGGCCGGCGCTGACACAGTCAGTGCGGGAAGCTGACGCCAGGGGACGTGACAGACATCGGAATCTGAGTATGTAGTGTTTTTTTTTTTAACTTTTACAATGGTAACCAGGGTAAATATCGGGTTACTAAGCGCGGCCCTGCACTTAGTAACCCAATGTTTACCCTGGTTACCCGGGGACTTCGGCATCGTTGGTCGCTGGAGAGAGCTGTCTGTGACAGCTTCCCAGCGACCACACAACGACTTACCAACGATCACGGCCAGGTCGTATCGCTGGTCGTGATAGTTGGTAAGTCGTTTAGTGTAACGGCACCTTAAAGGGACACTGTCACCTGAATTTGGAGGGAACAATCTTCAGCCATGGAGGCGGGGTTTTCGGGTGTTTGATTCACCCTTTCCTTACCCGCTGGCTGCATGCTGGCTGCAATATTGGATTGAAGTTCATTCTCTGTCCTCCATAGTACACGCCTGCGCAAGGCAAGATTGCTTTGTGCAGGCGTGTACTACGGAGGACAGAGAATGAACTTCAATCCAATATTGCAGCCAGCATGTAGCCGGCGGGTAAGGAAAGGGTGAATCAAACACCCCAAAACCCCGCCTCCATGGCTGAAGATTGTTCCCTCCAAATTCAGGTGACAGTGTCCCTTTAAGCTTTCTAGATCCGTGTACGGCTTGTTTATTATGAATATTGGGTTACAGACTACTATTAAATTCATCTTTTCACTAGACACCAGTGCCAGATTTCAGACTTTCTGCGACATCAGATGGCACGTAGATGAAATTTCACATATTTGTTTATCCAAGAGTTATTCCCTGGACCAATGACAAATACATTGTATCAAGAAGACCAATTATTAGAATATCACCGCTACAGGAGAGAAAAATCAGCCTGGGTTCATTTAACCTGTTTACCACTGACATTTATTAAATGCTCCATTTATTTCTTTCCAAGAAGAAATACAATATACAAAGCTTCTCTACTGCAAATAGAGTTTCAATAAAAAAACAAATCCACAGTTTAACAATCCATACCCGAAAGAAGCTGAATACTCAGAATTGCCACTTGTCATCATTAGTAGTTCCACTAGGGGGCTCCACAGGTAGATTGTAATCTTTTATAATCACTTGGGGATTATGATCATGTTACAGCCTCATCTGACTTCACATGGTGCGGACGGAAATAGAAGGATGTTATACTTTTGTTCCAATCTTCCTAGAACATGATTATTAATAGATGGGGCCCCTGAAAGGGCAGCCTGAACTTACTCGCCAACAAATCCAAACAGACATGTGCTGTGAAAAAAACACTGGAATGCATTAAAGACCCTTCTTATTAAAATACAACTTTGTGCGGCGCTGACTGTTATTAAATGCCCATCCTATACAGCCGTCAATAACAATTCATGGGGAACGCTGAGCATTTTCCCTATTTATAAACTACCATTGGTGGGCACAGGCGAGCACCATAGTCTTTTCAGAGGAGGCGGCAGGTTACTGGGGTTCAGACAAGGGCGCCTTGTTGTGGTCGCCGTGTTCAGATCCCAGATGGCGGAGGTTTTCTTTGGGTTGATCATCTGCAGCTTCCTCCTGTCGGTCACCATTGTCACCACTGTCCTGTGCTGGTAACTGCTGGCCGGGACTAGGAGAAAATGGGAAGCGAAGTCGAAAATAGTCAAGTCCTTGGAAGTCCCCTGGAACAAAAATGGAAAAAAAAAACACATCTTACACTAGTTTTCCAAATGCAAAGCAATATAAGAACAGTCTGAGCACTTAGCCAAAAACAACAGCTCGGTAAAGTTCCAAACTGATACTTTTCTGCTGCCATATTTCCCCCTCTTTTTTTCAGACGAGGCCAAAAGACTGTCCTTTTGGCTTTTGCTTGGTATGAACACGTGTACATACAGTTTATTCAACCGTTTAGTAAAGTGCAGCAGACGGCGCCTTCCTTTATGGAGAACCACCGGTTCCAGGTTCTGATTTTAAGGCAGAGATAATTTTTTATACTCTTGTGTAAACCTGCCTTGTCCAGCACTGATGTTTTCATTTGTTCTGACCTCCAGACAGGTTCTGACAAATATAATTTTAAAAGACTCGGCTTCCCCAGGTCCGCTTCTTCCCAGTGTCTGGCATATGACTGCAGTACTGACATCTCAAAAACAGGGCGGCACAGCCGATCAACACTGGAATCCCACTCACAAAGCCCCATAATGCGCTCATCAACTGCCACACTGTCCACGTGACAACAGAGCTGCAGCCAATGTCACATACCGGGAGAAGCAGCGGAGACTCGCTGTTGGACCCAGGGATGGTGAGTAGAACGTATTTTTTTTATTTTTAATCAAAATGTAGCGAGGGACGAATCATATTTGAAAGGGAATAAAAACCCTTTAAAGATAATTTGTCATCAGGATTTTATACCGCAAACTAACGGCATGTATGTGAAGGTTCTTTATTGCTGAGTAAATCTTAACTTTTCTTTTCTTCCCTGTTCCCTTCCCGCTTGCTGCCTCCTGTCTCTCATATCTCAGTGACCTGTCAGTCAGAGAGCAGTGGACGGTTAATAAGGAGAGAGGAAGGAGAGGTGTAAGTGCAGGGCTCCGCCCACTGCACTTGCAGCTCATTAGCATATATCTTCAGCTATGGATTTCTCTATAATAGCAAAACAGCTTTCTACAAGAAAGGAAAGGCTTTAATAAGCAATAAATACATGCCATTATTTTGGGCTATTAAATCCTAATGACAGGTTCCCTTTAATTCCTCCTTGATGAAAAATACTACTTTTAGCTCATGTTATCATCATTCCAGAGACTGAGTGAACCTCAAAGGATTGTTGTACCTGTGGCGTCCCAGGGTCCTGGTCATCACAGTAGCATTGCTTTCCTCACTGGGAGAGTGATGTTACGTTTGGAGGCAAGAAGGGATAACTGTCACCAGGTAAACACAAGCATACAACACATTCACACTCCAGGCCACCAGGGGGAGCTTTTGATCCTATTTACTAGGTGACTCCCCATATATATGGTAGTTTTGGAGGGAAAGGAGAACAGTTTTTGCCAGGAAACAGACTGGATCAGTCTGAGGCAGAGGAGAGTTTACGGAGCTGTGTAGCCACGGTGCTGCAGTTCCTGGAAAGAGACATACAGAAAGCCGAATATATTGCAGCGAGCATGTAGGAGAGCGAAGCACAGGAGAGGATACCAGCGGTAGACCAGCCCCGAGCAGGCTGCCTCCTTCTGAGGCGCAGAGGCCGGTAGCCGGAACACCGAGGTTGTAAGGGCCTCTACGACTTACAACAGAGACTGGGAGGACAGCTGAACTCCTAGATACCTGTCCGCCTTAATACCCAGGAGGCACGGTGACACCCTTAGAGCCCGGGGCGTGCTAGAGTCCCTATAAACAGGCTCAAGTCACCAGTATGTCCTATCCTATATGGGGGACAGAGAGAGAGAGCATCTGTGAAAACCTTAACTGAAGCCATAGGCAGTAAGGGACTACATCACCATGGCGCTAGAGGAAGGCTTTGATTTCCACCTGGATAAGGGAACTCCTAACTTGCCTCCAAGCCGGCCGGACCCTGCCTGCCCTGTGATATGGTGCCCTGGATTGTCGCTGCCTGAAGTCTTCAGTAAACAAGGTAAAGAGACTGCAAACCCGCGTCCTCGTTCTTTACTGCACCATTCACCATCTTCCATCTACACACCGGGAGCCCTGGGGATATACTTCACCTGTGGGACGTTATACCATCTAGCTGCCATAACATCACCCCAGAGGACCCCTTAGAGCAGCGTCGGTCCCCACTGACTGAATACAACAGGTGGCATCACGAACAAAAACTTTATTCCCTTTAAAGACCTTTCCCTTTTACATGGGTGCCCAGGGCCACGGACCGGGTCGCCACCGTGACATCCCCCTGTGAAACACCGGACCCGGTACCGAGTACCCCACGGCCCAGGCAGGGCGACCCATACCTATATCATGGCAAGCCATCCGCTGGTTAAATGACTTTTTCTATTATGATCAATCTAGAAAATGATCCCAACGTCTGCAGTCTTAGTGAAATAGCATGTTACTGAGAGTAAAAACCACTAATCATATCTTCTATGTGCGCCAAGTGACTTCATGCTGCCTAATGCATATATCTTGCATATTTAAGAGCTTTGCTTTGTAATCTAAGTACAAGGATATTGACACTGCCTCATCTCTACTTATACAACCACATAGAGGAGCACTGGCTGCCTCAACTCTTTATAAGCAAATCGCATTTATGTGAGGACACAGTACGTTCATTAAAAAGATGAGTGCACTGAAGGAAATTATTGTCAGCAGTTAAAGGGAATCTGTCAGTATCATCAACCCTCTTAAGCCGACTATATGGTCATGAAGGTCATAGGAAGCTGAACAAAATTATACTTTCATATCTGCGATCAGATGTCTTATTCCAGAGATATCCATGTTTTTCTTAATATGTAAATGAGCTGTTAAGATCTATGGGCCGGTCATAGATCTCCCTGAGAATCTGCCTCCAGAGCTTATTGTAAATGAAAGTGTCACCAGTGTGAGACATGTACATCAGGAGAGCAGACTGTCAGTCATTACATGTCTCACACTGGTAATGTTCCCTTTCATTTACCATAAGCTCTGGAGGCAGATTCTCAGGGAGATCTGCAAAGTAATACTAAATAAACCATGTACATAAAATATTGTGTTTAAAGTACATAATCATTATATGAGGCGGAGAGGAGTTATTATAATAATAATAAAATAGTAATAATAATAATTTGATTTTCATAGTGCCAACATATTCCACAGCACTTTATAACTAAGCGGGGACATGTACAAACAAAAGAGATTTCACAGATTACTGCCATAGGGAAGCAATATAACGCACAAAGGCTGGTGTTATAGAAGATGGTATATTAGTGAGATAGACTGCTGTTATATAGGTTGTATAAAATACACTGCCAGACTGCTGTTATACAGGGTGTAGGGATTCACTTTCTCTGGTAGGCATTAGGCCTTAGGTAACATTCACACAGACAATGCAGATTTAGTCCAAACACATGCATTTTTTTATTGCTTTCCATAGGTTGCACAGCGCCAAAACAAACTCAAACATAAATCCCTAGACTTGGTCAGGCGCTAACTAAACAGAACAGACCCTGGCTACTTATACATGGCCTGTGCAGACTCTTCTCAGAGACTCATTATGTCCTGTCTCTCTCTACAGCTCCAAAACACATCCAGTTTGGTCTGCCTGAGCTGACTGACTAAGGGGAACAACTAGCCTAGTTAAATTCAGGGCTAGCAAGGTGATATACCTTCTCCCTGGTCGGTGTACTTTATACAGTGGGGCAAAAAAGTATTTAGTCAGTCAGCCATAGTGCAAGTTCCACCACTTAAAAAGATGAGAGGCGTCTGTAATTGACATCATAGGTAGACCTCAACTATGGGAGACAAACTGAGAAAAAAAAATCCAGAAAATCACATTGTCTGTTTTTTTTAATCATTTTATTTGCATATTATGGTGGAAAATAAGTATTTGGTCAGAAACAAAATTTCATCTCAATACTTTGTAATATATCCTTTGTTGGCAATGACAGAGGTCAAACGTTTTCTGTAAGTCTTCACAAGCTTGCCACACACTGTTGTTGGTATGTTGGCCCATTCCTCCATGCAGATCTCCTCTAGAGCTGTGATGTTTTTGGCTTTTCGCTTGGCAACACGGACTTTCAACTCCCTCCAAAGGTTTTCTATAGGGTTGAGATCTGGAGACTGGCTAGGCCACTCCAGCACCTTGAAATGCTTCTTACGAAGCCACTCCTTCGTTGCCCTGGCGGTGTGCTTTGGATCATTGTCATGTTGAAAGACCCAGCCACGTTTCATCTTCAATGCCCTTGCTGATGGAAGGAGGTTTGCACTCAAAATCTCATGATACATGGCCCCATTCATTCTTTCATGTACCCGGATCAGTCGTCCTGGCCCCTTTGCAGAGAAACAGCCCCAAAGCATGATGTTTCCACCACCATGCTTTACAGTAGGTATGGTGTTTGATGGATGCAACTCAGTATTCTTTTTCCTCCAAACACGACAAGTTGTGTTTCTACCAAACAGTTCCAGTTTGGTTTCATCAGACCATAGGACATTCTCCCAAAACTCCTCTGGATCATCCAAATGCTCTCTAGCAAACTTCAGACAGGCCCGGACATGTACTGGCTTAAGCAGTGGGACACGTCTGGCACTGCAGGATCTGAGTCCATGGTGGCGTAGTGTGTTACTTATGGTAGGCCTTGTTACATTGGTCCCAGCTCTCTGCAGTTCATTCACTATGTCCCTCCGCGTGGTTCTGGGATTTTTGCTCACCGTTCTTGTGATCATTCTGACCCCACGGGGTGGGATTTTGCGTGGAGCCCCAGATCGAGGGAGATTATCAGTGGTCTTGTATGTCTTCCATTTTCTAATTATTGCTCCCACTGTTGATTTCTTCACTCCAAGCTGGTTGGCTATTGCAGATTCAGTCTTCCCAGCCTGGTGCAGGGCTACAATTTTGTTTCTGGTGTCCTTTGACAGCTCTTTGGTCTTCACCATAGTGGAGTTTGGAGTCAGACTGTTTGAGGGTGTGCACAGGTGTCTTTTTATACTGATAACAAGTTTAAACAGGTGCCATTACTACAGGTAATGAGTGGAGGAAAGAGGAGACTCTTAAAGAAGAAGTTACAGGTCTGTGAGAGCCAGAAATCTTGATTGTTTGTTTCTGACCAAATACTTATTTTCCACAATATGCAAAAAAAATGATAAAAAAACAGACAATGTGATTTTCTGGATTTTTTTTTCTCAGTTTGTCTCCCATAGTTGAGTTCTACCTATGATGTAAATTACAGACGCCTCTCATCTTTTTAAGTGGTGGAACTTGCACTATTGCTGACTGACTAAATACTTTTTTGCCCCACTGTAGTTAATCTCTCCCACCTTTTCCACCATCCTATTGTTCCCCTGCCACTGGGTAAGGAACTTTCTCTCCCCTGTGGGAGCTAACACAAGTACCTGATCCCTAAGCTTACATGGTCTCACTCAAGCTGACTAATTATACCCCTTGGAGTTTTCCTCTTGGGCCTTGAGGAGGTGCTCTATTACCTGTCCCTTCACTTTCTTCCCACGACACTACAAATCATTATGTCTGGCCCCTTGCAGAAATTGACTATCAGATACCAGCTCCTGGGGAGCCCCAATTACATTTTCCAGAGTACCTTTTACTGTTAAGTCTCTGAGCTGGGCAAATTATCCTGGGATTCCTCCAGGTCAAGGACATTGGCTTTAGGGGTTGCTTCCTTATCCTCCTTTCTAGCCAGTACAGTGAACAGAAATTCACCATTTAAATTGTGTGTCTTTCTTACCATAGCCAATACCTGGTGACATACTGGACTACTGGATGCTACAGCTTTAGCCTAAAAGTTCCAGAACAAAGGAAAATCTCAACCGATAATAATGGCATGCAACAAGTCCTTTACCACTCCCACTTGGTAGGACACCGAACAACAGCCTGTGGGTATGTTGTCCTGGATCATGAGATAGTTCTTGGTGTCCCCATAGATACACCTTACCACTACCACATTCCCAGAGACTAGCAGATGCGGAAGTGTGGCCCTTGCCAGTCCAGAAGTCCTGTTGTCATATCCCCATCAAAGCCTGTTCCTGCGACTCCTGCTGTATTCACTCTTTAAGTGGCATTGGTGATAGAGATATCAGAACCAGAAGCCCTGGACGGCATGCTCTGTCTAGCCATTAAGGTTAGAGTGGCTGGGACCTGTAGTGCAGTCCAGTCTGGCAGAATGGGTGTGTTTCCTGTCCAGCTGAAGTTATCAGCCAATTGGAGAGCATCACTTCCCACTAAGGCTTCCAGCTTGCTGCTGATAGCTTCCAGATATAGATTATTGTTTTCTTGGTTAGATGTGTGCCTTGTCCTCCTGATTGGTTTAATGTATTCCTGTTTTGACTCGGTATGTTTCCGACTATTCTTACAGATCCTGATTTTGTTCTTGACATGACCCCTCAGCTCTGACCCATGCTTGGTGACCATTCCTACTTCTGGATGGCAGCTCTTCCATGGTAGCATTCCACTGGGTTCCATTGTGAAACCAGATCCTTTACAGGTGTTAAAGGGTATTGGGATTTCTCTGGAGTCTGCCAAATGGAGTGGCTTGTGCCAGGTCTGTCTAAGGTAGCCTTTTGAGCCTGTGGCCTCTGGCAAAGGTTACACAAATCACTTGTGCAAATTATCTCTTCAGAGAGAAAGAGGACTTGAACTTTAGCGTCACCTATCTGAAGTAGTAGTCCTAGAAGTCAACATCGACCATTTACCAAGCCTTGGAATATGATTTAGGATAAAAGCCAAATCAGAATCTCAATTTGCAGACACGGTGCAGTCACCTTTTGGAAGTAGGTGGTGCTAGAGTTCAAGTCCAGAGTTCAAGTTATTCTTCTCTGAAGAGACAATTTGCTTATTTAATTTCCCATAGGAGCATGCATGGAGTTTAAGTCTCCTCATACTGGTTTGCCAGACCTGGCATGTCATTCTTCACATTCTCCACCCCTTAGATTCCAGTCTTAGCTTCTCACTTAGCTAAAATCAGATCTCAGACTTTGTACTGACGAGGTGCAAAAAGTCAGAAACACCTTCAGTGTAGTCTCTTGGCCTTCCGGCATCACCACTTTGTTGGCTCAAGCCAGACGCTGTTTTGGGAGACAGCCAGGAAGAATCAGAAGGGAGATCCTGGAAGTTGGGGATGATGGGAGTCAAGTTTCAGTTCTCTGGGACTGGCGATACCCGTGTCAAAAATGAATTCAGGATTGACATAGCTGAAGATATGAAGATGCACTTTTCTCTGTGATATTTGGCCAACATGGTGATTTATGACATCCTAAAGATTCTGAAGTCTGAGATAATACACCTGCAGGAGTTCAGGAGGAAAGGCAGGTATGGAAGTTGAATGTGAGTCGCCCACAGGGCAGTGGGGTACTCGGTACCGGGTCCGGTCGCAAGGGGGATATCACGGTGGCTGCGACCCGGTCCGTGGCCCTGGGCCTCAACATTAAAGGGGAAGGTCTTTAAAGGGGAAAATGTTCAAAGTCTGTCGTGACGCCACCTGTGGAGTTCGGTCAGTAGTTGGACAGATGCTGCATTAAAGGGGTCCCCTGGGGGATGTTGCGGCAGCACAGATGTTACACTTCCCACAGGTGAAGCGGGGTCCCCAGCAGTCCTATCGTGTAGGGCGAGGATGGTATAGCCGGTAAATAAGGGAAGAACACAAGTTGTAAGTCTTTACCTGGTTTACTGTAGGTTGCTGGCCACAGTCCAAGGTACCAGGCACTGGTGATGGTGGTCCGGCCGGCTCAGAGGCAATAGAGGGTTCCCTGTTATGACCTGGTGGTCAGGACAATAATGGACCTGGTGGTTAAGAGCACACGGAATGACCTGATAGTTACTGATAATAAGGACGAGCTCTGGGACGTGGGAACTCTGCTGACCGCAATCCCTAAACCTATCAAACACACTAGAAATAGCCATGGATTGTGCCTAACGCTCCCTATGCAACTCGGCACAGCCTAAGAAACTAGCTAGCCCTGAAGATAGTAAAAATAAAACCTACCTTGCCTCAGAGAAATTCCACAAAGGAAAAGGCAGCCCCCCACATATAATGACTGTGAGTAAAGATGAAAACAAAAACACAGAGATGAAATAGATTTAGCACAGTGAGGCCCGACTTACTGAACAGACCGAGGATAGGAAAGGTTACTTTGCGGTCAGCACAAAAACCTACAAAAAGACCACGGAGAGGGCGCAAAAAGACCCTCCGCACCGACTCACGGTGCGGAGGCGCTCCCTCTGCGTCCCAGAGCTTCCAGCAAGCAAGACAACAAATTAAATAGCAAGCTGGACAGAAAAATAGAAAACCAAAGAAATACAAGCTGGAATTTAGCTTCTGATGGGAAGACAGGTCACAAGAACGATCCAGGAGTGAACTAGACCAATACTGGAACATTGACAGGTGGCATAGAGCAAAGATCTAAGTGGCGTTAAATAGAGCAGCAGCTAACGAATTAACCTAGTCACCTGTGAAACTCAGAAACACCCACCAGAGGAAGTCCATGAACAGAACCAGCCGAAGTACCATTCATGACCACAGGAGGGAGCCCGACAACAGAATTCACAACAGTACCCCCCTTGAGGAGGGGTCACCGAACCCTCACCAGAGCCCCCAGGCCGACCAGGATGAGCCAAATGAAAGGCACGAACCAGATCGGCAGCATGAACATCAGAGGCAAAAACCCAGGAATTATCTTCCTGACCATAACCCTTCCACTTGACCAGGTACTGGAGTTTCCGTCTCGAAACACGAGAATCCAAAATCTTCTCCACCACATACTCCAACTCCCCCTCAACTAACACCGGGGCAGGAGGATCAACGGATGGAACCACAGGCGCCACGTATCTCCGCAATAACGACCTATGGAACACATTATGGATGGCAAAAGAAGCAGGAAGGGCCAAACGAAATGACACAGGATTGATAACCTCAGAAATCTTATACGGACCAATGAAACAAGGCTTAAACTTAGGAGAGGAAACCTTCATAGGAACATAACGAGACGACAACCAAACCAAATCCCCAACACGAAGTCGAGGACCCACACAGCGCCGGCGGTTAGCGAAACGTTGAGCCTTCTCCTGGGACAATGTCAAATTGTCCACCACATGAGTCCAAATCTGCTGCAACCTATCCACCACAGTATCTACACCAGGACAGTCTGAAGACTCAACCTTCCCTGAAGAGAAACGAGGATGGAAACCAGAATTGCAGAAAAACGGCGAAACCAAAGTAGCCGAGCTGGCCCGATTATTAAGGGCGAACTCAGCCAACGGCAAAAAGAACACCCAATCATCCTGATCAGCAGAAACAAAGCATCTCAGATATGTTTCCAAAGTTTGATTAGTTCGTTCGGTTTGGCCATTTGTCTGAGGATGGAAAGCCGAGGAAAAAGACAAATCAATGCCCATCCTAGCACAAAAGGATCGCCAAAACCTTGAAACAAACTGGGAACCTCTGTCAGAAACGATGTTCTCCGGGATACCATGTAAACAAACCACATGCTGGAAAAATAATGGCACCAAATCAGAGGAGGAAGGCAATTTAGACAAAGGTACCAAATGGACCATCTTAGAAAAGCGATCACAAACCACCCAAATGACCGACATCTTTTGAGAGACGGGGAGATCCGAAATAAAATCCATAGAAATATGCGTCCAGGAGGATCAACGGAGGGAACCATAGGCGCCACGTATCTCCGCAATAACGACCTATGGAACACATTATGGATGGCAAAAGAAGCTGGAAGGGCCAAACGAAATGACACAGGATTGAGAACTTCTGAAATCTTATACGGACCAATGAAACGAGGCTTAAACTTAGGAGAGGAAACCTTCATAGGAACATAACGAGACGACAACCAAACCAAATCCCCAACACGAAGTCGGGGACCAACACAGCGCCGGCGGTTAGCGAAACGTTGAGCCTTCTCCTGGGACAATGTCAAATTGTCCACCACATGAGTCCAAATCTGCTGCAACCTGTCCACCACAGTATCCACACCAGGACAGTCTGAAGGCTCAACCTGCCCTGAAGAGAAACGAGGATGGAAACCAGAATTACAGAAAAAAGGCGAAACCAAAGTAGCCGAGCTGGCCCGATTATTAAGGGCGAACTCAGCCAAAGGCAAGAAGGACACCCAATCATCCTGATCAGCAGAAACAAAGCATCTCAGATATGTTTCCAAAGTCTGATTAGTTCGTTCGGTTTGGCCATTAGTCTGAGGATGGAAAGCCGAAGAAAAAGACAAATCAATGCCCATCTTAGCACAAAAGGACCGCCAAAACCTCGAAACAAACTGGGAACCTCTGTCCGAGACGATGTTCTCCGGAATGCCATGCAAACGAACCAAATGCTGGAAAAACAATGGCACCAAATCAGAGGAGGAAGGCAATTTAGACAAGTGTACCAAATGGACCATCTTAGAGAAGCGATCACAAACCACCCAAATGACCGACATCCTTTGAGAGACAGGGAGATCTGAAATAAAATCCATGGAAATATGCGTCCAGGGCCTCTTCGGGACCGGCAAGGGCAAAAGCAACCCACTGGCACGAGAACAGCAGGGCTTAGCCCGAGCACAAGTCCCACAGGACTGCACAAAAGAACGCACATCCCGTGACAAAGAAGGCCACCAAAAGGATCTAGCCACCAAATCTCTGGTACTAAAGATTCCAGGATGACCAGCCAACACCGAACAATGAAGCTCAGAGATAACTCTACTAGTCCATCTATCAGGGACAAACAGTTTCTCCGCTGGACAACATTCAGGTCTATCAGCCTGAAACTTCTGCAGCACCTGCCGCAAATCAGGGGAGATGGCAGACAAAATTACCCCCTCTTTGAGAATACCCGCCGGCTCAGGAACACCCGGAGAGTCAGGCACAAAACTCCTTGACAGGGCATCAGCCTTCACATTCTTAGAGCCCGGAAGGTACGAAACCACAAAATCAAAACGGGAGAAAAATAACGACCATCGAGCCTGTCTCAGATTCAACCGTTTGGCAGAGTCAAGATAAGTCAAATACTTGTGATCTGTCAAGACCACCACGCGATGCTTGGCTCCTTCCAGCCAATGACGCCACTCCTCGAATGCCCACTTCATGGCCAACAATTCACGATTACCAACATCATAGTTACGCTCAGCAGGCGAAAACTTTCTAGAAAAGAAAGCACATGGCTTCATCACCGAGCCATCAGAACTTCTTTGCGACAAAACAGCCCCTGCTCCAATCTCAGAAGCATCAACCTCAACCTGAAACGGAAGTGAAACATCTGGCTGGCACAACACAGGGGCAGAAGAAAAACGACGCTTCAACTCCTGAAAAGCCTCTACAGCCGCAGAAGACCAATTGACCACATCAGCACCCTTCTTGGTCAAATCAGTCAACGGTTTAGCAACAGTAGAAAAATTAGCGATGAAGCGCCGATAAAAATTAGCAAAGCCCAAGAACTTTTGCAGGCTCTTCACAGATGTCGGCTGAGTCCAATCATAAATGGCCTGGACTTTAACAGGGTCCATCTCGATAGTAGAAGGGGAAAAAATGAACCCCAAAAATGAAACCTTCTGAACTCCAAAGAGACACTTTGACCCCTTCACAAACAAGGAATTCGCACGAAGGACCTGGAACACCATTCTGACCTGCTTCACATGAGACTCCCAATCATCCGAAAAGACCAAAATATCATCCAAATACACAATCAGGAATTTATCCAGGTACTCTCGGAAGATGTCATGCATAAAGGACGGAAATACTGATGGAGCATTGGAAAGCCCGAATGGCATAACCAGGTACTCAAAATGGCCCTCGGGCGTATTAAATGCAGTTTTCCATTCATCGCCTTGTTTAATGCGCACAAGATTACCGTATATACTCGAGTATAAGCCGAGATTTTCAGCCCAAATTTTTGGGCTGAAAGTGCCCCCCTCGGCTTATACTCGAGTCACGGTAGTGGTGGGGTCGGCGGGTGAGGGGGAGAGGGCACTGAGGTATACTTACCTAGTCCCAGCGATCCTCGCGCTGTCCCTGCCTTCCTCCCCGTCTTCTGTGCTGCAGCGTCTTCCCCTCTTCAGCGGTCACGTGGGACCGCTCATTAGAGATATGAATAAGCGGCTCCACCTCCCATAGGGGCGGAGCCGCCTATTCATTTCTCTAATCAGCGGTGCCGGTGACCGCTGACAGGAAGATGCTGCAGCACAGAAGACGGGGAGGAAGGCAGGGACAGCGCGAGGATCGCTGGGACTAGGTAAGTATGTTATATTCACCTGTCCGCGTTCCAGCCGCCGGGCGTCGCTCCATCTTCCCGGCGCCTCCATCTTCCCGGCGTCTGCGCTCTGACTGTTCAGGCAGAGGGTGCGATGACGCATATAGTGTGCGCGGCGCCCTCTGCCTGATCAGTCAGAGCAGAGACGCCGGGAAGATGGAGGCGCCGGGACCGGACGCTGGGAGCTGCAATCAAGGGAGGTGAGTATGTGTTTTTTTTTTTTTATTGCAGCAGCAGCAGTGGCAGCACAGATTTATGTGCAGCATCTATGGGGGCAGTATGAACGGCACACAGCACTATATGGGGGCAGTATGAACGGCACACAGCACTATATGGGGGCAGTATGAACGGCACACAGCACTATATGGGGGCAGTATGAACGGCACACAGCACTATATGGGGGCAGTATGAACGGCACACAGCACTATATGGGGGCAGTATGAACGGCACACAGCACTATATGGGGGCAGTATGAACGGCACACAGCACTATATGGGGGCAGTATGAACGGCACACAGCACTATATGGGGGCAGTATGAACGGCACACAGCACTATATGAGGCATCTGTGCAGCATCTATGGGGGCAGTATGAACGGCACACAGCACTATATGGGGGCAGTATGAACGGCACACAGCACTATATGGGGCATCTGTGCAGCATCTATGGGGCAGTATGAACGGCACACAGCACTATATGGGGCATCTGTGCAGCATCTATGGGGCAATATGAACGGTGCAGAGCACTATATGGCACAGCTATGGGGAAATAATGATCTATTTTTATTTTTGAAATTCACCGGTAAATGCTACATTTCCACCCTAGGCTTATACTCGAGTCAATAAGTTTTCCCAGTTTTTTGTGGCAAAATTAGGGGGGTCGGCTTATACTCGGGTCGGCTTATACTCGAGTATATACGGTATACGCCCCTCGAAGATCTATCTTGGTGAACCAACTAGCCCCCTTAATCCGAGCAAACAAATCAGACAACAGCGGCAAAGGATACTGAAATTTGACTGTAATTTTATTAAGAAGGCGGTAATGAATACAAGGTCTCAAAGAACCATCCTTCTTGGCCACAAAAAAGAATGCTGCTCCTAACGGTGATGACGACGGGCGAATATGGCCTTTCTCCAAGGATTCCTTTATATAACTCCGCATAGCGGCGTGTTCTGGCACAGATAAATTGAACAATCGGCCCTTAGGAAACTTACTACCAGGAAGCAAATTAATTGCACAATCGCAATCCCTATGAGGAGGTAGGGCACTGGCTTTGGGCTCATCAAATACATCCCGATAATCCGACAAAAACTCTGGAACTTCAGAAGGAGTGGAAGACGAAATAGACAAAAATGGAACATCACCATGTACCCCCTGGCAACCCCAGCTGGACACAGACATAGATTTCCAGTCCAATACTGGATTATGAACCTGTAGCCATGGCAACCCCAAAACAACCACATCATGCAGATTATGCAACACCAGAAAGCGGATATCCTCCTGGTGTGCAGGAGCCATGCACATGGTCAATTGGGTCCAATACTGAGGCTTATTCTTGGCCAAAGGCGTAGCATCAATTCCTCTCAATGGAATAGGATACTGCAAGGGCTCCAAGAAAAAACCACAGCGCCTGGCAAACTCCAAGTCCATCAAATTCAGGGCAGCGCCTGAATCCACAAATGCCATAACAGAATAGGATGACAAAGAGCAAATCAGAGTAACAGACAATAGAAATTTAGACTGTACCGTACCAATGGTGGCAGACCTAGCAAACCTCTTAGTGCGCTTAGGACAATCGGAGATAGCATGAGTGGAATCACCACAGTAAAAACATAGCCCATTCCGACGTCTGTGTTCTTGCCGTTCAGCTCTGGTCAAAGTCCTATCACATTGCATAGGCTCAGGCCCATGCTCAGATAGTACCGCCAAATGGTGCACAGCTTTACGCTCACGCAAGCGTCGATCGATCTGAATGGCCAAGGACATAGACTCATTCAGACCAGCAGGCATGGGAAACCCCACCATGACATCCTTAAGGGCTTCAGAGAGACCCTTTCTGAAGATTGCTGCCAGGGCACATTCATTCCACTGAGTGAGCACAGACCACTTTCTAAACTTCTGACAATATATCTCCGCTTCATCCTGACCCTGACACAGAGCCAGCAAGATTTTCTCTGCCTGATCCACTGAATTAGGTTCGTCATAAAGCAATCCAAGCGCCAGGAAAAACGCATCAACATCACGCAATGCCGGATCTCCTGGCGCAAGGGAAAATGCCCAGTCTTGAGGGTCACCACGTAACAAAGAAATAGTGATCTTTACTTGTTGAACAGGGTCACCTGAGGAGCGAGATTTCAAGGCAAGAAACAATTTACAATTATTTTTGAAATTCAAGAACTTAGATCTATCACCAAAAAACAAATCAGGAATTGGAATCCTAGGCTCTGACATTGGATTCTGAACCACAAAATCTTGAATGTTTTGTATCCTTGTAGTGAGATTATCCATCCAAGAGGACAGACCTTGAATGTCCATGTTTACACCAGTGTCCTGAACCACCCAGAGGTAAAGGGGAAAATAGAGACAAAACACACTGCAAAGAAAAAAAAATGGTCTCAGAAATTCTCTTATCCCTCTATTGAGATGCATTAGTACTTTTGGCCACCTGTACTGTTATGACCTGGTGGTCAGGACAATAATGGACCTGGTGGTTAAGAGCACACGGAATGACCTGATAGTTACTGATAATAAGGACGAGCTCTGGGACGTGGGAACTCTGCTGACCGCAATCCCTAAACCTATCAAACACACTAGAAATAGCTGTGGATTGCGCCTAACGCTCCCTATGCAACTCGGCACAGCCTAAGAAACTAGCTAGCCCTGAAGATAGAAAAATAAAACCTACCTTGCCTCAGAGAAATTCCCCAAAGGAAAAGGCAGCCCCCCACATATAATGACTGTGAGTAAAGATGAAAACACAAACACAGAGATTAAATAGATTTAGCAAAGTGAGGCCCGACTTACTGAACAGACCGAGGATAGGAAAGGTTACTTTGCGGTCAGCACAAAAACCTACAAAAAGACCACGCAGAGGGCGCAAAAAGACCCTCCGCACCGACTCACGGTGCGGAGGCGCTCCCTCTGCGTCCCAGAGCTTCCAGCAAGCAAGACAACAAATTAAATAGCAAGCTGGACAGAAAAATAGAAAACCAAAGAAATACAAGCTGGAACTTAGCTTCTGATGGGAAGACAGGTCACAAGAACGATCCAGGAGTGAACTAGACCAATACTGGAACATTGACAGGTGGCATAGAGCAAAGATCTAAGTGGAGTTAAATAGAGCAGCAGCTAACGAATTAACCTAGTCACCTGTGAAACTCAGAAACACCCACCAGAGGAAGTCCATGGACAGAACCAGCCGAAGTACCATTCATGACCACAGGAGGGAGCCCGACAACAGAATTCACAACAGTTCCCTTCTCCAGTAGAGGTCCGTGAGCCTTTCCAACTAGCGCCGTTAAAGTGAGGTCCCTGCTGCCTGAAGCTTCCTGCAGAGTCCTCTATTCCCCCTGTCCTGAGACAGGTACCTGCAAGATGGGTAAGCTTGAGCCTTTTTACAGGGACTCTATCATGCCCCGGGCTCCTCAGGTGCTGCTGCGTCTCAGGCGTCGGGCGGGCAGTTAACGTGTAGTGTCGTGCCCTCCGGTTCTGCTCTGTGTTCTAGAGTCCCACAAAAGCCTCGGGTTCCCGGTTCCCGGTAATGCACTTCAGCTCTGAGGGAGCCCTGCCACAGTTCCCCTCTGAGCACTGTTCCTCTCCTGTGCTTCTTCCCTCCGGCTACTCCACATTCAACCCTTCCAGGGTATCTGTCCTTCCAGAGGCTGCAGCTCCCTCGTGGCTGCCCGGCCTCTCTGTCTGCACTCAGTTCCAGACTTCCTTCTACTTTAGTGACTCTGAACAACTAACTAGCTCCTCCTCCAGGTCAGGATACATAAAGCCTAGGGAAGCTCCCCTGAATCCGGATGCTGAGCTCCCCCTCCTGGCCTGGATTCAGAATGTGTTGCCTGTAATAGAAATATATATATCATGTAGATCTCACTTGCATGTATATTCATATATACTCACAGCTAATATATATATTATAATCAATTGCTTAAAATGGCTGACATAAACTGATATAAGCCAGACAGACTGTTTGGTGATTTCCAGCAGAATGCGGAACAGCACCAGATGTATTAAGTGATGATCAGATGTCTCAACTTTGTCCTAGGTGCAGAAAGATGCAGAGAGCTACATTTTAGTTGCTTAATCAGCATTCATATGTGCATTAATCACAATATTCCATATATATTAAGATAACAAATAACAGAAGAGCTAGTCAATATGATAATTAACTAACCACCCCTAACCACCTCCTTTCTATATGCAATTATAAAACTATGTATGTACAATAAATCATCAGTATTGATGGAATGTTTTTCTGTCACAATGATGTACAGTCCATTCTTGATGAGCGCTCAAAATACTCAGTCTTATTGGGAACGGCAGCAGCACACACAGGGATAGATTTATCCAAACCAAATTTCCATAACACATGTGTGTGCCTTACCTGGTGAAGAGAATTCCATTGCCTCTGAGCATGACATTACTCTCCCTGAAGGAAAAGCAACATCACTGCAGCAACCGGTCATCTGGGGTGCTGCATAAGATTGTTGAAAGATGAGGATGTTATGAATGAATTAAAAATAAAGTATAAAGAGGAATTTTGCTTGTATACCTGAATGGTGGATCTGGGTTAAGGCGTGTTGCAAAAAATTCTTCAAAAAACGGGACTATAAAAAATGTGCTATTTATGGGAGCAGATTTAATTATTTAAACAGGCGAATATTAGAAAGAAAAAAGTGACGTACTAAATCATTGCATGCCTGAGTGCCATATCCAAAGCTGCTGACCTGCAGAGAAATCCACCAAAATGTATGAAATAGGAAGGCACCTCTGATTAAGGCTGCCGTCAAACTAGCAGTATTTGGTCAGTATTTTACATCAGTATTTGTAAGCCAAAACCAGGAGTGGGTGATAAATGCAGAAGTGGTGCATATGTTTCTATTATACTTTTCCTCTGTTTGTTCCACTCCTGGTTTTGGCTTACAGATACTGATGTAAAATACTGACCAAATACTGCTAGTGTGACGGCAGCCTAAAAATCTTCAAACTTTATTTCAGATCAAAAACGAAGAGTAAAATTTCCACATGTAGATAATAAAACACTCTGACGCGTTTCTGGCACTAAGTGTGCCCTTAGCCATAGAGTATCAGTAAACGGGTGGATAGACTGGTTAAGAAAGTGTGGAGCAAGTGGGATGGATGTGTGAGTTGCTGGTTGAGCCAAAGATTGAATTAAAGCATGTTACGGATGAAAAAGGGAAAGAAATAATTTATTGTATCAAAGTAGAACTTCCTGAGAAAAATGAGAGGTGCACAAAGTTCTTTTTAAAGAAAATGAATAGGAGGAAGGTTGATAAGAATGAAGTCGGGGCTAGGAATGGCTTGTGTGTGTCAGGTGAGAATGTGATAAAGGAGGTGAATGGCTTCTACATCAAGTTATAGGATAAAAAATGGATTGATTCTAGCCTTATTACAGAAGTGCTGGATGTGCTAGAGAATAAGTTGGATAGTGGTGAATGTGAGTTTGAATGAGGATTATATATGAATTGGAAAGAGTGATGAAACAGCTAAATAACATAGCAACTACTAATCCTTGTGGTTTTCTGCAAACAGCCTGTGCAGACTTTTCTCAGAGAGGGATACTGTTCTGTCTCTCTTCAACTCCAAGACACATCCAGTCAGGTAAGCTTCCGTGAGCTGATTGATTAAGGAGAACGAAAGACAAAAAACTGACTGGCACATCCAGACTAGTGTGTATAGGTGCATACCAGGAGGAGCTACCTCCATATACAATATACAAAAAAGGTTGCACTCTATCATGCTAAAGCATGTCAATTTGGAATATGTGAAATTTGAATAGCAATATGGCTTTGGAGAATTAGGAAAAAATATGAGACGCTTAGCATAAATTTGGCCAAATATTATGTGCCCTTCAACCAACGTCAAGGTGGTCTCAGTCTGATGGGTTCCTGGCCTGTGTGAATACCTCTCTAAGGCTGATGACTGAATTCCTGGGTGAATGTGGACACCTCTGTCAGAAATGCCTGCATTTATGGGTAAGCTAGGGACCTGCTGCAATTAAAATCACCACCTGGTGGAGGTCGGAGTGCTCGGTCAGTAAGCTAACTTACCAACTCTTTTGTATGGCCAGGCCTTTTTTGTATATTGATTAAGGAGAACAGCTAGTCTAGTTATATGCAGGGCCTGCCAGGGGATCGAATCAGAACCTGTAGGCTAGGATCTAACCCTAGCCTAACTGGCTTCGCTACAAGGTGAAATAGAATACACCACCAGACTACTGTTATATATGGTGCTATAGAATACAATGCCAGTCTGCTGTTATACAGGGAGGTATAGAATACAGTGCAAGACTGCTGTTTGCAGGGTGGTAAAGAATGCACATTCAGACTGCTGTTATATAGGAGATATAGAATACACTGCCAAACTACCATTATATATGGTCATATAGAATACACAGACAGACTGCTGTTATATAGGAGGTATTGAATATACTTCCAGACTTTTGTTATACAGGGTGGTATATAATACACCATTAGACTGCTGTTGTCATGCACAGTGAAGGGAGACTAAGTGCAACACAAAGAGATAAGGGAAAGGGAACCAAACACTAGGGAAGGGGGGAGTGGAGACCCCAAGACAGATCTAACATCACCCTGTCTGCCTTATTGTCCCTATATAGGTTCCACATCTATCGCCAAGCAGGATACCTAATTCCTGCCTGACCCTGGTGACAAGTGCTGAATCGGGAAGGACAGGATAAGTCATAGTCAATCCCCACTACCACTAAAGACAAATGGGATACACAAACAAGGGTGAAAACAATTAGCTTCATTAGACCCAGAGAAAAACACAGACATCCTCCAAACACCAGAGAGGAAGATAGCCAACTGCTAAAGCTCCAAGCCGCAATAGGAAACTGGAAATAGAAATATCAACCACCACTTCCCAGCATCCAGCTGGGAGTTATATACACCCCGATCTAGGTATGTCAACTAGAGCCAGGGGAGGTTGGCACTGGGTCCTAGAGCCAAAAGGCCCAGGAAGAAGTCTGCAAGGAAAACTGATAAGACCTTCTGACATCAGATGCACAGCAACGGTTTGCAGCCTCTGACACACCTGTGACAGCTATTATACAAGGTGGTATATATTACACTGCTAGACTGCCATTACAGTATTATTATTTTAGTTCTGTGCAAGTTGATTATTTGCTGTTACTTTATATTACTCTGTGCCCTGTATCTTTAATGTTAAACTTTTGATAACCTAATTAAAGAGAATATTACTAACCAGGAGTAACTAACGGGCTCATGGGGTCTTCAGACTGGTGAAAAGCATCACTGGGTTCAAGCTCACTAATGTCCAGTGGTTCAGACAGTTCCAGTGAGTCAATATTCACTTCCATCGATGATACACTGTCCAGTGGAGCTGCAGATAAGATAAGATGGATTAAACTTTACTATGAACAATGCACAAAATATGACATATCTGATGAATGAAACAGATTATATATCTCTGTATCTAGCATTATATGTTCCATTTTTGGGGGTTTTGGCATCTTCATGATGTGCATTCTTTCTTTTATGATGGACAGGTTGTAAATGTCTAGTTACCGTTGTCACATGATAAACACTAGGGTCCCAATTCACCACAGTCTTTGGGCCCAATTTATCAAGACTGGCATTGTTCACTCCAGCCTTGATGAGAAGTGCTGGAGTCAGACGATTCTGATTCATGAAGAGGCATATGCATCTTCACAAATCAGGACTGGGGGATGAGTGGCCTACACCTCTGTGTGCACCTGGCCACAAATCATACTCCTGTCTCTGTGCTGCTCATCATGAATTTGATGTCGGTCACCATGCCCCTGAACTGCCTCAGTTCACCCACTTACTCTTAGCAAACGCCAAAAGTTGCAAAATTTCAGTGACATTAGAAAGCTATTTACAACAGAATATGGTCATAAAAGCAGCAAAGAATAAAGATGATGTCAACTCTCATGTCTGGTGACCCAGGACCAGGGGCTCCTTCCCTGTCCCTAACGCTAGGGTCACCCTAGCTCACCCTGTTACCCTGAGTTACTTCTGAAGGTGAAGATGCCAGGGCCACGTATCTTGCCTTATCGCCTTAATCCACCCTCCGTCTGTTCCCTTCCCCTACCCAGGGAAGAGGGGAGCAGCTGTGCACTTCAGTACACCAACCAGCCGAACAAGGAAGCACGAACAGGGGCAACGGAAACTTCCAGGCATACAAATATTCAATCACATATAACAGAGGAATGCATCGGGGAGTGGAGGATGGGGAAAAACCAAAGTAGGGAAGGAAAGGGAATTATCACACTTACTAACCCAAGCAACAGTCACTGATAACCCACCAAACGCCTTCTCATATAACCACCAAACAACTATCCTCCCAGCCAAGCAGAATAAGCTTCTCTGACGATGTGCGTCAGTCAGGACCCAGATTATATAGGGGATAGGAGTGGCTAACCGTTCTCAGCTGAGAGCTCAAATTCCCAGAGCGCCCAACATAGCCTATTAACCCCTGTACTGCCAAAAGAATTTTACACTGTCTAAGAAGAAGGTGAAGTGCTTATTTTCAGTGCAGGAGTAGGAGAAATCAGATGCTGTGGTCTTCTGGCTCCTATTAGTGATGAGAGAGTATACTCGTTGCTCGGATCTCCCCCAGCATGCTTGGGTGATCTCCGAGTATTTGTAACTACTCTGAGATTTAGTTTTCGTAGCCTCAGCTGCATGATTTATGGCTGCTAGACAGGCTGAATACATGTGAGGAATGCCTGTTAGGGAATCCCCACATGTATTCAGGCTGTCCAGCAGCTGTAAATCATGCAGCTGAGGCTACGAAAACTAAATCTCCGAGCACGCCATAATACTCAGAGATCACCCGAGCAACAATGCTATTCATTCATCACTGGCTCCTATCTGTTGCGGTAACCCTGTTACAGTTAAACATGCTTCTAATGGTGACTCTTATGATTGCACCTTAATCGTTATTATGTTTGTGCCTTTCTTTAGTAAATTCTAACAAAATAAAAGACCAGAACCATTAAATCATGCATAGCTCGGAAAGGTCAGATGGAACTGCTTGCAGCTTACCAGACACTGTGACCAGGAGGTGCTCCACCCAAGAACAAATAATTTGGAAATTGGCAGTTCTCAAGGTCACCCGCTCCCCGAATCCATGTTTTATTGTGTTACTATAAAGGAGAATTTTACGTAACGAAGAGTGCCACCTCTTCATTCTCACTGCCTTTTCGTTTTGGAAACTTCACTTTGCTTCCTCTGTTTGTTTTTTTTAGTACAAAATCTGTTTTATTGTATTTTTGTGTGACTGAAGAGTAATGTGCGACATTTTAAAGGATGATATGACTTCTTGCTCTAATAGGTCACAGAAAAGTAAAAGTGCAAAATTCATCAACCGACACGCTCCATTTTGAAGACAGCAACAAAAACCATAAGATGAAAAAGAAAAGTCACCTATAAATAAAGTTGCAAATGATGAAAATAACCAAGTAAATAACACTGACATTTTTTATATATATGTATCACAAATGTGGTATATATATATATATATATATATATATATATATATATACATATATACATATATATATATATATATATATATATATATGTATATATGAAACAAGGGTGTGCAGGGGTCGACCCTTGTTTCACCGACACCCCTGAGCCGTGAACATGATGTTATACTTGCTTGAATAAAGGATTTATACCACTCAAGGACTGGTGAGTGCTGCCGCAACATTTTTCTACATATATATATATATATATATATATATATATATATATATATATATATACACTGTGTGCAGAATTATTAGGCAAGTTGTATTTTGATCACATGATACTTTTTATACATGTTGTCCTACTCCAAGCTGTTCAGGCTTGAGAACCAACTACCAATTAAGTAAATCAGGTGATGTGCATCTCTGTAATGAGGAGGGGTGTTGTCTAATGACATCAAAACCCTATATAAGGTGTGCTTAATTATTAGGCAACTTCCTTTCCTTTGGCAAAAAGGGTCAGAAGAGAGATTTGACGGGCTCTGAAATGTCCATAATTGTGAGATGTCTTGCAGAGGGATGCAGCAGTCTTGAAATTGCCAAACTTTTGAAGCGTGATCACCGAACAATCAAGCGTTTCATGGCAAATAGCCAACATAGTCGCAAGAAGCGTGTTGGGCAAAAAGGCGCAAAATAACTGCCCATGAATTGAGGAAAATCAAGCGTGAAGCTGCCAAGATGCCATTTGCCACCAGTTGTGCCATATTTCAGAGCTGCAACGTTACTGGAGTAACAAAAAGCACAAGGTTGTGCGATACTCAGGGACATGGCCAAGGTAAGGAAGGCTGAAAAACGACCACCTTTGAACAAGAATCAAGATAAAACGTCAAGACTGGGCCAAGAAATATCTTAAGACTGACTTTTCAAAGGTTTTATGGACTGATGAAATGAGAGTGACTCTTGATGGGCCAGATGGATGGGCCAGAGGCTGGATCAGTAAAGGGCAGAGACCTCCACTCCGACTCAGACGCCAGCAAGGTAGAGGTGGGGTACTGGTATGGGCTGGTATCATCAAAGATGGGCTTGTGGGACCTTTTCGGGTTGAGGATGGAGTGAAGCTCAACTCCCAGACCTACTGCCTGCCAGTTTCTGGAAGACAACTTCTTCACGCAGTGGTACAGGAAGAAGTCGGTGTCGTTCAAGAAAAACATGATTTTTATGCAGGATAATGCTCCATCACATGCCTCCAACTACTCCACAGCGTGGCTGGCGAGTAAATGGAGCGCCCCCATGGGGCCGTGGGGTACTCGGTACCGGGTCCTGCGGTTCTCAGGGGGATGTCACGGTGGCTGACCCGGTCTGTGTCCCTGGGACGTCCGTGTAAAAGGGAAAGGTCTTTAAAGGCATAAAGTTTGTGTTCGTGACGCCACCTGTGGTATGGGTATGGTATGTGGTAGGGTGACCGACGCTGCTTTAAAGGGTCTGCTGGGGTGATGTTATGGCAGCTAGATGGTATACCTTCCCACAGGTGAAGTATGCCCCCAGGGCTTCCCGGTGTGTAGATGGTGGTATGGTGAGTGGCGCAGTGAAGAACAAGGACACATGGTTGCAGTCTCTTTACCTTTACTGAAGACTTCAGCATCCACAGTCCAGGGCACCAGATCACAGGGCAGGCAGAGTCTGGCCGCTTTGGAGGTAAGTCCAGAGTCCCCTTGTCCAGGTGGAAATCAGTAGCCTTCCTTTGCGCTGCAGTGTTGTAGTCCCTTACTGCTAAGCTTCTCATAAGGTCCTCACAACTGTTGTAGATGTTATGTCTCTCTCTCAGTCCCCCAGATAGGATAGGACAAACCCGTTTGACTGGTAGCTTGAGACGGTTTATAGGGACTCTATCATGCCCCAGCCTCTAAGGGGTGCCACCGTGCCTCCTGGGTGTAGGGGGACAGGTAACGTGAAATTAGCTGTACTGCCGGTCTCTGGAGCAAGGCATAAAGGTCGTTACTCCCTCGGTGTTCCAGCTACCGGGATTCTACACCTCAGAAGGAGGCAGCCTGTGTAGGGAGCCTTCTGATATCCACTCCTTTGCTCTGACTTCCTTCATGCTCTCTGCAATCTGTTCGGCTTTCTATCCGTCTGTTTCCTAGGAGCTGCAGCACTTTAGGCCACAGGGCTCCTCTCCTTCCTGTCTCTCTGACAGGAGCTGAACTCTTTCCCTCCAGATCAGGATGTTCTTATAGGGGAGTTCACCTTAAAAAGGCTTAGAGCTCCCCCTTCTAGTCTGGAGTGTGAACATGTTGCATGCATTGTGTTACCTGACAAAGTTCTCCTTCATTGCCTCCAAACATAGCATCACTCTCCCCTAGAGGAAAGCAATACCACTGCGACGACCAGGACCCTGGGGCGCCGCATAAAGGTCTCAAAGAAGAAAAAATAATGACACGGCCCCCTTGTTCACCTGATCTGAACCCCATAGAGAACCTGTGGTCCCTCATAAAATGTGAGCTCTACAGGGAGGGATCGTGATAATGTAGATAATGGTAGACCTCACAAAAGACAGTAAAGAAACACTGACCAACCCAACTTTATTTGAGATTATATATAATATATATATATATATATATATGTATATATATATATATATATAAATTAGAACAGCATCATATTACCAAAATTGTAGTGCAAAGCTCTCCAAACCAATATTCCAATGGCTCCAATCATAGAAGAAAAAAAGGAAAACAGCACACAAAAAAATAGAAAAAGGCTTGAAAAAGGATTGTATATCCGAAACGTTGCCACGCCGTACAGGCATTAAAAGCCCACTTTTTCTATTTTTTGTGTGTGCTGTTTTCCTTTTTTTCTTCTATATACACACACTAGATGGTGGCCCGATTCTAACGCATTCTAACGCGGTATTCTAGAATATGCATGTCCACGTAGTATATTGCACAGCCCACGTAGTATATTGCCCTGCCACGTAGTATATTGCTCAGCCACGTAGTATATTGCCTAGCCACGTAGTATATTGCCCAGCCACATAGTATATTGCCCAGCCACGTAGTATATTGCCCAGCCACATAGTATATAGCACAGTCACGTAGTATATTGCCCAGCCACGTAGTATATTGCCCAGTCATGTACTATATTGCCCAACGACGTACTATATTGCCCAGCCATGTAGTATATTGCCCAGTCATGTACTATATTGCCCAGCTACGTAGTATATTGCCCAGCGACATAGTATATTGCCCAGCCACGTGGTATATTGCCCAGTCACGTAGTATATTGCCCAGTCACGTAGTATATTGCCCAGCCACGTAGTATACAGCACAGACACGTAGTATATTGCCCAGCCACGTAGTATATTGCCCAGCCACATATGTAACAGGTTAAAAAAAGACTTAAAATAAAAAATAAACATACTCACCTTCTGAAGGGCTCTTGTAGTCCTGGCGCCTGTGTGCGGTGCACGCGGCAGCTTCCGGTCCCAGGGTTGGTATGAGCGCAGGACCTGTGATGATGTCACGGTCAAATGACCGTGACGTCATGGCAGGTCCTTCTCGTGTAGCATCCTTAGCACCGGAACCTGCTGCTTGCACTGCATATGCATATGCAGCATCAATAGTAAAAACTTGGTCACACAGGGTTAATAGCAGCGGTTATGGAGTGCGGTACTCATGGCCCCTTACCGCTGGCATTAACCCTGTGTGAGCGGTGAGTGGAGGGGAGTATGCAGGCGCCGGGCACTGACTGCAGGGGAGTAGGGAGGGACTAATCAGACTGTGCCCGTTGCTGATTGGTCGCGGCAGCCATGACAGGCAGCTGGCGAGACCAATCAGCGACACGGGATTTCCGTTAGGGAAGTTGCAGACAAAAAGACAGAGACAGACAGATGGAAGTACCCCTTAGACAATTATATATATACTAGATTGTGGCCCGATTCTAACGCATCGGGTATTCTAGAATATGCATGTCCCCGTAGTATATGGACAATGATGATTCCAGAATTCGCGGCAGGCTGTGCCCGTCGCTCATTGGTCGAGGCAACCTTTATGACATCATCGTCGCCATGGCAACCATTATGACATCTACGTCGATACTGTGCCCGTCGCTGAATCAGAAATGTGGGATTTCTACGTCCTTTATGACATCATCGTCGCTGTGCCCATTGCTGATTGGTCGAAGCCTGGCGGCCTCGACCAATCAGAGACGCGGGATTTCCAGGACAGACAGACAGACAGACAGAAAGACAGACAGACGGAAAAACCCTTAGACAATTATATATATAGATATATAGATACATATATACTGTATATATATAATTGTCTAAGGGACAATTATATATATAGATATATAGAATTATATATATAGATATATAGATACATATATATATATATATCTATATATATAATTGTCTAAGGGTTTTTCCGTCTGTCTGTCTGTCTGTCTGTCTGTCTTTCTGTCTGTCTGTCTGTCCTGGAAATCCCGCGTCTCTGATTGGTCGAGGCCGCCAGGCCTCGACCAATCAGAGACCGGCACAGCATCGACGTAGAAATCCCGCGTCTCTGATTGGTCGAGGCCGCCAGGCTTCGACCAATCAGCAACGGGCACAGCGACGATGATGTCATAAAGGACGTAGAAATCCCACGTTTCTGATTCAGCGACGGGCACAGTATCGACGTAGATGTCATAATGGTTGCCATGGCGACGATGATGTCATAAAGGTTGCCTCGACCAATCAGCGACGGGCACAGCCTGCCGCGAATTCTGGAATCATCATTGTCCATATACTACGGGGACATGCATATTCTAGAATACCCGATGCGTTAGAATCGGGCCACAATCTAGTATATATATATATATATATATATATATATATATATATATATATATATATATATATATATATACAGTGGGGCAAAAAAGTATTTAGTCAGTCAGCAATAGTGCAAGTTCCACCACTTAAAAAGATGAGAGGTGTCTGTAATTTACATCATAGGTAGACCTCAACTATGGGAGACAAACTGAGAAAAAAAAATTCAGAAAATCACATTGTCTGTTTTTTTATAATTTTTTTTGCATATTATGGTGGAAAATAAGTATTTGGTCAGAAACAAACAATCAAGATTTCTGGCTCTCACAGACCTGTAACTTCTTCTTTAAGAGTCTCCTCTTTCCTCCACTCATTACCTGTAGTAATGGCACCTGTTTAAACTTGTTATCAGTATAAAAAGACACCTGTGCACACCCTCAAACAGTCTGACTCCAAACTCCACTATGGTGAAGACCAAAGAGCTGTCAAAGGACACCAGAAACAAAATTGTAGCGCTGCACCAGGCTGGGAAGACTGAATCTGCAATAGCCAACCAGCTTGGAGTGAAGAAATCAACAGTGGGAGCAATAATTAGAAAATGGAAGACATACAAGATCACTGATAATCTCCCTCGATCTGGAGCTCCACGCAAAATCCCACCCCGTGGGGTCAGAATGATCACAAGAACGGTGAGCAAAAATCCCAGAACCACGCGGGGGGACCTAGTGAATGAACTGCAGAGAGCTGGGACCAATGTAACAAGGCCTACCATAAGTAACACACTACGCCACCATGGACTCAGATCCTGCAGTGCCAGACGTGTCCCACTGCTTAAGCCAGTACATGTCCGGGCCCGTCTGAAGTTTGCTAGAGAGCTTTTGGATGATCCAGAGGAGTTTTAGGAGAATGTCCTATGGTCTGATGAAACCAAACTGGAACTGTTTGGTAGAAACACAACTTGTCGTGTTTGGAGGAAAAAGAATACTGAGTTGCGTCCATCAAACACCATACCTACTGTAAAGCATGGTGGTGGAAACATCATGCTTTGGGGCTGTTTCTCTACAAAGGGGCCAGGACGACTGATCCAGGTACATGAAAGAATGAATGGGGCCATGTATCGTGAGCTTTTGAGTGCAAACCTCCTTCCATCAGCAAGGGCATTGAAGATGAAACGTGGCTGGGTCTTTCAACATGACAATGATCCAAAGCACACCGCCAGGGCAATGAAGGAGTGGCTTCGTAAGAAGCATTTCAAGGTCCTGGAGTGGCCTAGCCAGTCTCCAGATCTCAACCCTATAGAAAACCTTTGGAGGGAGTTGAAAGTCCGTGTTGCCAAGCGAAAAGCCAAAAACATCACTGCTCTAGAGGAGATCTGCATGGAGGAATGGGCCAACATACCAACAACAGTGTGTGGCAACCTTGTGAAGACTTACAGAAAACGTTTGACCTCTGTCATTGCCAACAAAGGATATATTACAAAGTATTGAGATGAAATTTTGTTTCTGACCAAATACTTATTTTCCACCATAATATGCAAATAAAATGTTAAAAAAACAGACAATGTGATTTTCTGGATTTTTTTTTTCTCAGTTTGTCTCCCATAGTTGAGGTCTACCTATGATGTAAATTACAGACGCCTCTCATCTTTTTAAGTGGTGGAACTTGCACTATTGCTGACTGACTAAATACTTTTTTGCCCCACTGTATATATATATATATATATATATATATATATATATATATATATATTCAAACCAAAAAAAGAAAACAGCCGGACGGCACCTCCGACAACTGACGCTGAGTGAACCGCTCACCTGTGTCTTGGAGGAAAGGCTCAGTCCAGGGTGCAACGACTCCACAAGAAAGCAGCCACAAATATATTGCAAAATAGAAGAAAGGAGCGCACTACCTGGACATCCGATGCAGTAAAGCTTTATTCCAAATGCATAAAAAACATCTTCACGACCGGGGGTGCTGTGAAAGGAATGCGGCTAGGCTTGACGACGGCCGTTTCGCGCCCGGCTGGCGCTTCAACGGGTCAGTAAAGATGTAATCAGTAACGCCAGAAGAAATAGGGCCAGGTGAGACTTAAGCTCCCCCTCCCCACTTCCTCCCGCAATAACCGAGCACATCCCACTGCATGACGAGTCACTTAAAAGCAAAATTAAAAACATGTCAATAAACATCAGACGAAACAAAAAGAAACTAGAACCTATACGGAAAGGAAATTATCGCTAACATTACTTTGTCACATAAATAGATATTTAACGCCAACATTAAGATCAAACCACCATATCTGTTGTGCACGGATGGCATTAGCCTCGAAACCCTTATATACCTATTCACAATAAAGGTGACTGACAAAAAATCTTATAGAAAAATGGACATGTCCACACGGTCGTTAAAACCCAAGGGACCCATCGCGTTAGTACGCATAATCCACCTCACTTCGGCTCTCAATAAAGTGTTATGGAGATTACCCCCCCTAGGAGGTAAACTAATTTTTTCAATGCCAGCAAATGTCAGCACATTGGGATCTCCCTGGTGTGCTTCTCGGACATGTGTTATTAACCGCGGTACTCCTTTTCCGGTGGTGCTACAATGTTCACGGAAACGCATATGCAAGCATCTGATAGTCTTCCCGATGTAGAAACGTCCACACGGGCAGTATACTATATACACTACGTATTTAGTTTTACAAGATATAAACACCTTGACCTCATGTCTGATTGAACCTATTTGTAAAAAACTTCCTGTAATATGGAATTTACATTGCGAGCATTGGCCACAGCGATGATTTCCCTTGGGGGCACTAGAAGCCAACCAATTGTTATTCTCTCGGGGCAACCTATTGTGTACCAATATGTCCCTTAAATTTTTGCTACGTTTATAAGATATCAACGGACCTTTCCTAACCATTTCCGTTAAGTCTTTATCTCTATCAAGGACATGCCAATTGTTCTTTATGGCGCTTCTGATGAGGTTATCTACCGGACTAAAACGGAAACTGAAGGTGAACTGTTTCCCTACTGTTCCCTGTCTTTCTGACCTGTTCGCATGTATCCTATCCCTAGCTGTTTGTAAGACCTCCTCGGGATAACCTCTTCTTTTAAACCTCTGACATAATTCGTTGGTTTGTGACAAAGCCCCCTCTTTTGTGCTATTCACCCTTTTTACCCGCAACAGCTGGCTATAAGGTAGAGAACGTTTTACATGAGCAGGATGATAGCTATTATAGTGGAGAACTGAATTTGTGGCCACGGGCTTACGAAAAAGTGTAGTCACTAATGTCCCGTTCTTAGCCTCGACCGACACGTCTAAGAAATCGAGTTGCTGATCCCCATATTCAGATGTGAAAAGCATGTTCATGGTGTTATTGTTTAGGTATGTTACAAAAGAGGAAAACATATCGGCATTGCCGTCCCAAATGAAGAACATGTCATCGACATATCTACCGTAATGTTTAATGTGTTTAAAATATGGATTCTGGTCAGCATAGATATATTTCTCCTCAAAAAGCCCTAGAAACAAATTTGCGAAGGTGCATGCTGCCGGAGTCCCCATCGCGGTACCAGTAACTTGTTTGTACCACAAATCCCTAAACGTGAACGCGTTGTGTGTTAATATAAATGATAAACTATCGCAGACGAAATCAATGAAGGACTGAGACCGATCAGTGGACTCCAAAATGTACCTAACGGATTCAACACCCAATTGCTGGGGGATCCTCGTGTATAAATTGGTCACGTCCACTGAGGCTAAAGCAAAACCCGTTTGCCATTGAAAGTATTTTATACTCTTAAGAAATGCATCAGTGTCCTTCAGATACGACGGTATGCTGTTCAGTATTGGACGTAATAACCAATCCACATACTTAGACAATGGTTCAGTTAGTGAACCCACACCGGAAACAATAGGGCGCCCGGGGGGGTTTTCTATGGACTTGTGTATTTTGGGTACGTAATACCAATGAGGTTTGAGGGGGAACTCCGGCAGCAGCTTCTCCGCTTTGTTTCGAGAGAGTACACCTTTCTCTACTGCTTGTTTAAGCAATGCCTGCAGGGCTCCCTTGTACTTGTAAGTTGGATCCTGTGTGAGCCTGATATAAGTGTTCTCCTCTGTTAATTGTCTCTCCGCTTCCTTTATATACATCTCTTTGGGGATCAGCACAATTTTTCCGCCTTTGTCGGCCTGTCTAACGATGGTATCTGACCAACCTGAAATCTCTTTCAATGCCATTCGTTCAATATCGGATAAATTGGACGGTGCCTTAGTATATAATAACGCCTCCACGTCTTTAATCACCAGTGTCTCGAACAAGTCGATCACATTCCCCGGCGACGTAGGTGGCATATATTGGGAAGGAACACCCCCCATGAACGGAGTTATGGTGGAACTAGACGACCCCGCAGCCTCCGCCACATTCTCAGATAAGCTCAACAACAGAGCCCCATCCTGTCTCATGTTAGCTAAAGACTGACATTCTGCAGATGCTAAAAAGCCCAAAGGGCCAATGCTAACTGGTTTTTCACCTTCCCTAACGATATTACTAGAGGTGGACTTATCAGACGAAAAGGTCTTAAATAGATGTATCTTACGAACAGCTTTAAATAGTTCAACTTTAAAATCAATAAAGTTGAACTCTTCAGGAATGCAATATGATAAACCTCTGCTCAGTAGTGTACAATGTTCCGGACGCAAATGGTGCTTAGTCAAGTTCAATACGTTTTGTTCAGAGTTTATAACTGACGTCTCCCCCTCCATGATACTGTCTTCCGTTTGCGGCGGAGGTCGTAATTGTCCCCTCCTCCTGCCCCCTCTTCTCGTTCTCCTTCTAAAGGGATACCTGTTGGTTGGTTGTCACCTATGAGCATAGAGTCAATCTCTGCATCCACGGAAGTCGCTGCACCATCACTAAGACTAGAATCGGAGTCCGTTGTGTAATAGTCTCTCCTGGCCCCTATCTTGCGTCTTTTGAAAAACTTTCTCCTCGAACCAGTCTGTTGGGGGCCCTTATTCGCCCCACTTTGTTGTTTATTCCAGGTAAAGATTTGCCCCTTTTCAAAATCATTCTTGTCGCGTATGAATTTGTCTCTTTTCCGCGCTTTAATCTCAGCTTGGAATGGGATTATCTTAGTGTCCATTTTTTTACTCAACTGTGACTATTGGTTGTCTGTTAATCTGCTTCTTAACTCATTTTGAGCTTTTTTCAACTCAGTAGTCACCTCCGTGTAACTTTGCATATTAGCTCTTTATTAGATCTTTATGTTGGCGTTAAATATCTATTTATGTGACAAAGTAATGTTAGCGATAATTTCCTTTCCGTATAGGTTCTAGTTTCTTTTTGTTTCGTCTGATGTTTATTGACATGTTTTTAATTTTGCTTTTAAGTGACTCGTCATGCAGTGGGATGTGCTCGGTTATTGCGGGAGGAAGTGGGGAGGGGGAGCTTAAGTCTCACCTGGCCCTATTTCTTCTGGCGTTACTGATTACATCTTTACTGACCCGTTGAAGCGCCAGCCGGGCGCGAAACGGCCGTCGTCAAGCCTAGCCGCATTCCTTTCACAGCACCCCCGGTCGTGAAGATGTTTTTTATGCATTTGGAATAAAGCTTTACTGCATCGGATGTCCAGGTAGTGCGCTCCTTTCTTCTATTTTGCGATATATATATATATATATATATATATATATATATATATATATATATATATATATATAAAAATATATATATAACAAATAAAGTTGGATTGGTCAGTGTTTCTTTACTGTCAGGTCTACCATTATCTACATTATCACGCAGGCAGATAAACAAAGGGGATAGAATGGAACAGCAGCAACCCCCAGAAGACCCTTTATTACTTTTTACTGTATAAAATACGGGAGCTGGAAGGAGGTTAAAAAGAAAGGCGAAATTTAAAGGGTTTGTCATCAAGATCAGATTGGTGGAGGTGCGACACCTGACACTCCCTCCAATGAGCTGATCTTGGTCCTGCCATCGGCTAGATTTGCGTAGCTGTGAAACTACACAGCTTTCTCAACTGTATACTGGCAGCAGAGGGTACTGAAGATCCACTCCCGTTCATCTGAATACGCGGGCTGTCATACCCCCACCGATGTGATACTAATGACATATCCAAAAGTAGACCATCTATATGAAGTAACAGACAATGGTCTTGCAGCTGACTCCTATCCACTGATGAAGAATACCAGGCACTTCCTATAGAAAGGGTTGAGCTGTTTCTTAAATGGAACCTGTCACATAAAAAAAACGCTATTAACCTGCAGATAAGGGGTTAACCTGCAGGTTAAGAGAGTTCTGAACCTGCCCGGTGCCCGCACTTAGAGCCCCGCTGCCAGGAGAAATGTAACTTTATTCCCCCCAGCATTGGGCTTCCAGCTATAGGGGTGATGCTGGCGCGAGCTCGGTCTCCGGTCTGTGTATAGAAGCGATGGCTGTAGCTGCACATTTACAGTCACCAGGAGGAATAAAGTTAATTTCCTCCCAGCAATGGGGCTCTCAGTGCGGGCGCCGGGCAGGTTCATAACTCTATTAATCTGCAGATTAACCCCATATCTGCAGATTAATAGTGTTTTTTCACATGATAGGTTCCCTTTAAGAAAAAAACAAAACCTTAAACTTCTAGAGGGCACTACATTACTAAATTTTGAAAATGTTCCACTCTTTTGTCCTGTATAAAAACAAAGTAAATGAAAGAAAAGGGAAACTCCGAGTGTTTTCAAATAGGGGTTTCCATACAGAAAGCTTAATCATTGCATAGTGACAATTTATGTAAATCTTTAATATACTTTATGTTTCAATTCCTTATTCCTAGTCTCGGCTCAGTGTGAGGAAATGAAAGAAATGCTTGTATCTACAGAGTGAAGTCTGATGGTTCGGCTGTTTCCTTTCGGTAACCCTGATTGCTGTTTTCGGGTTAGGACACCTCTCCGCTGAACGAGAGAGGAAACAGCCGCACTCAATAAATGATTTAGGTTGTAAAAAGTATCTGTGTTTATTATACATACAGGAAAAAAACACCACAGAGAGTCGAAAAAAGCAAAGGCAAGGTTACGTTTCGACCCTACTCGAGTATTCGTCAAACCTCACTGAATTAGAGTGAAGTCCCCGCTGGGGCTCTTCCATGGGTGTTAGTGGACAATGGCGTACCCAATGCCATCCGTGGTGCTATGGAAAATGGAACGCCATTTTCCACTAACACCCATGGAAGAGCCCCAGCGGGGACTTCACTCTAAGGCCGGCGTCACACTAGCGAGTTTTACGGACGTATGAGCGCATAAAATACGTCCGTAAAACACGCATTACACACGGCTCAATGATTCTCAATGGGTCAGGTCCTATCAGCCGTATATAACGCATCCGTATTATGCGGCTTTCTACGGCCGTACAAAATCACAGCATGCTGCGTTTGTCACCGTTTTGCGCAAATAATACGCCAATGAAAGTCTATGGGGGCGAGAAAAATACGGATTACACACGGACCAGCAGTGTGACTTGTGAGAAATGCGCAGCGGTGTTAGAGAGAAAAGCCGGTAATTCAGTGCGGTGTACAGTAAAATCACACTGACAGCTTACAATAGAATAGGTAGAATAAATGTGTACACATAGAATAGGTATATATATATATATATATATATATATATATATATGTCATTGAGACACATACAGCGCTAGATAGCTTTAAAGCCAGTAATTCAATTGCCGGCTTTTGCTATCTCCTTCCTAAACCCGACATGATATGAGACATGGTTTACATACAGTAAACCATCTCATATCCCCATTTTTTTTGCATATTCTACACTACTAATGTTACTAGTGTGTATGTGCAAAGTTTGTGCGCTCTAGCTATTAAATTTAAGGGTTACATGGCGGAAAAAATTGGCGTGGGCTCCCGCGCAATTTTCTCCGCCAGAGTAGTAAAGCCAGTGACTGAGGGCAGATATTAATAGCCTGGAGAGGGTCCATGGTTATTGGCCCCCCTGGCTAAAAACATCTGCCCCCAGCCACCCCAGAAAAGGCACATCTGGAAGATGCGCCTATTCTGGCACTTGGCCACTCTCTTCCCATTCCCGTGTAGCGGTAGGATATGGGGTAATGAAGGGTTAATGTCACCTTGCTATTGTAAGGTGACATTAAGCCAGATTAATAATGGAGAGGCGTCAAATATGACACCTAACCATTATTAATCCAATAGTAGTAAAGGGTTAAAAAAAACACAAACACATAATTAAAAAGTATTTTAATGAAATAAACACAAAGGTTGTTGTAATATTTTATTGTACTCTCAATCCACCTGAAGACCCTCGCTCTGTAACAAAGAAAAAATAATAAACCAACAATATACATACCTTCCGAAGATCTGTAACGTCCCACGATGTAAATCCATCTGAAGGGGTTAAAATATTTTACAGCCAGGAGCTCTGCTAATGCAGCTGTGCTCGTGGCTGTAAAACCCCAGCGAATGAAGGTAATGTAGGTCACTGATCTATATTTACCTTCATTCGCGGTGATGTGCCCTCTGCTCCATTCACTGTTTTCCAGAGCCATGGACCTGGGATCACTGGGATTCCCAGCAGATGGACCCCAATGGGTGGGAGATAACTTGCACTTATAGGGAAACACTTTTAGGTTTAAGTTGTAGCTGCTCTTTATAATTGATGAGTTCAGTGGGTGACACCAGACATTGAAAATTTTCAAAAAAAATTGGCACATATAAAGACATAGCTGTCCGTCATGGAGCAGGACCACCCGGTGTGCTCATCAGTTGATATTGACTGTTATCCACAAAACAGTAAGTAAATCAGCATCACATATCGAGCTCCAGAATATGTCATCCAGTGTTCGATATGACATATTTGAGTTAGGGAATATTATCTCTTCCTATCACTTTGCTCATCTGAAAACCATCGCTGGGCCTCCACAGGTGAACGCCGTGTGGTTTCAGCATTATATCACAGTAATGTATGAGCAGCTGATCTTACAGGCATTCCTTACAGATCTACACCTCAGGAGCACCCTGCATGTTTTCACATTTTCAGCATAATTTGAGGTACTGCACATTTTTTTCAGTGATGTTTGGAATATATAACATTCCATTCTGTATTTTTTTGTCTCTTTTGGCAGCAAAGTTGAGAGCAGTACAGTATTTATCCGAATACCTTGTATGATATACAGTACATACACTTAAACGGAATCTGTCAGCATAATAATGAGCATGAGCCTGATTCCCGTGATGTGTCACTTATTGTACTCTGTGTAGTTTCAATACAATCAATGTTTTATCAGCAGGAGATTATCACTGCCTTGCTAGGTCTCACATGCAAACCAGTCCAGCTAATATGTGTAGCCCTGCCCCAACCACTGATTTTCAGCTTGTTGACAATGTACAATGCACACAGGAAGCTGTCAATCTGGGGTGATATGCAGAGCTCAGCATTCTGACCACTGCTACATCTACAACAGAAGAAACAGGAATTCTATTAAAACTGCACCAAGCAGCCCAATAGGTGACATATCACTGGAAACAGTTTTCTTGCCCTACGTTATGCTGCTTTCAGATTACACAGCAAAAAGCTGCTGACAGATTGCCTTTAAAGAGGACCTGAGACCAGATCATTTAGACAGTTTTTGCTACTATTTTATTCCAACGTTTTAAATGCGCCATACGGTTTCAAAGATATGGCCCTTTTTGATTAGTCATAACTTTTTTGGTCTTTACAATGGGGTGTGGCTCACAGGATTCTCGGGGGAGGGCATGTTTTAAAGGCTGCTCTGCATAATTACCTTATGAGCATTGCCCCCTAGAGACCATAACAATTAACATGAAATTAAAAAGCCAATATCGAAAAAACTGTGTGGGGGATTTAAACACATGAATTGGGGTAAGGGTCGGGGGGATAGCTGAATGTGCCCTTGGCTGAGTAATATTCCATTTTGCTAAACTAGACAATACAATAGAGAGCTGACACGCAATACATGCTGCCCATATCGCGACAGCATGATCACAACCTGGCTGCACGATCGCATTCAGGTACATTTTCCCCTGATTTTCTCCGAGGACGATAGTCAGAGACCTGAATAGTCAGATGCCGTCCCCATCCCACTTCTCCCAGCACCACTGCAGGTAACGGACAAATCACTGTCATCGTAAGAGATCTGTCAATCACCTAAGGCAGCACTGGGAGAACACGGCCGGACTAGTCTCATCTCACCGTTTGGTCCCCGGCCAGATCTGTAAAGTACCTTTTCTGAAATGCTGGTGTGGTTCAGAGGAAAATATATATTGTCTGCAATCATGAAGCTCGGCTCTGATTCATGCTGCCTGTGGTTTAGGTAACATAAATTAGATGACAAATTCCGTTTAAGAGAAAAAAACTCTTAAAGGGGTTGTCCACGGCTTTAATGTTGTTGACCTACCCTTTAAATAAGTCATTAATGTCTGTCTGATGGGTGGGGTGCAACACCTGGTACCCTCACCGATCAGCTGTTCTCAGTGTCGGCACTGGCCGGAACTGCTCAGTTACGGAGCTGCACCGCTCCTTCGATGGAATAGTGGCCGCGGCCGGGTATTGCACATCTGCTACCTATTCAGGTCAATAGGGGGTGAATGTGCAGTACCTGGCCGCTGCCACCATTCCCTCGTCGGAGCTGTTGTGCAGCTCCGTAACTGAGCAGTTCGGCCTCCACCAGGAAAGCTGATTGGCGGTCTAACCGATCAGACATTGATGACCTATCCTAGGAATAGGCAAACATTGTTATAATTCTGGACCACCCCTTCAAACAAGACTCAAAGTCATCCAGTAATTTCACTGATGTGGTGATTAAGGTGTGAATGTGACTCTAAACAAACAATACACGCTGTTATGGTATAACAGTGGTGATGAGCGCAGACACACCCCGAGAGTAAAGTGGGTACAGGAGTCTTTGTCCTACAAGTCCTCTCTCCACCCAGTGCTCTCTAACCCACCCATAAACCTGACACACTGACATTCGCTCAAATTGATGGAAATTTCATAAGAATAGTAATTACTGTAACCTTCATGTCAATGTCTATCCCACACGACAACCTCCCCCACCATCTGCCCACTCCCACTAATCCCGACTCCACACCTCTCATTTTACAGAAATATTGCAGTAATTACTAGTATTCATATATCATTCATACCTTACCATGGCCTCTCCATGTAAATCCATTACATTAGGAAGCCGACATTTACCCCTCAACGTGACCACTGCTCCATTCACCCCCAGCCTGGAAGTTTCCGCAGGCGGCAGGATGGAGGTCATGAGATCCTAATTCTGTTATGGGAGGGTGCACATAGACACTTACAGGATAAGCTATAGATTCCCTAACCTAAGAGATGCTCCTTTCCATATTTTTTTCTTTTAGGGCCATCATACATGAACCTGCTCTCAAGCATCTTTCTATACCTCACATTGACTGGAAACTCCGGCTTGTTCTCGCCTGCTCTTCTTCATTCCTCGGTAAAATTCCCGTATATCACCCTATTCCTCGTATTCTCAGACTATTCTGCACTTCTTCCTTCCAGATCTAATTCCTGGGAGCAGCATTACTAATTCAGTGCTACATGGGAGGTGTTGGGAATTGCAATCTCTCCTTTTCTTTTCTCACAATGTGCAGCATTGTATATTGGTGGAGAAGAAGATTTCGACTATAGTTGTATGCATACATATGTTAAAAAAAATCAGGTATAAAACCCAAACTATGAACTCTATGTAGCCAATCATTAACATATAATGCAAAAGTGAAAAGCAGAAGTTATGTGTCATCTAACCCTACAGGACCACGTCAGAAGTCCAGCCGCAGCCCACCACCCTGCACTCACGTCTCCATCGCTCGTTCAGCACGTGGATATGGGGGTAGTACATGTCTACATCATGCGCCAGGACATCCTCAAAGAAGCGCTGACGATCCCTAAGGTGCTGCGTGCCGGAGTTCTGGCTCTGGAAGACAGGATGACCCTGCAAGAAGACAGAGGGGAAATTGGGGTTACAGGAGATGCACATTTTAAGGTCATAAGTAGTGATGAGCGAGTGTACTCGTTGCTCAGGTGGTCTCCGAGTATTTGTTAGTGTTTGGAGATTTAGTTTTTGTTGATACAGCTGCATGATTTACAGCTGCTAGCCAGCCTGAGTACATGTGGGGGTTGCCTGGTTGCTAGGGTATCACCTCATGTATTCAAGCTACTTTAGAAGCCGCAAATCATGCAGCTGCGGGGGCGAAAACGAAATCTCCGAGCAGTTACAAATACTCGGGAGGCCACCCGAGCAACGAGTACACTCGCTCATCACTAGTCATAAGTCAACCACCAATACCGGGTAATCCAAGCACCTATGATAAAACAATTATCTCGACTAGTCGGAAAAATATACAAAAAATGCCTAAAAAGTCAGTCATTGCCTTTCTGCTGATTCTCCAATTCAGAGCAACGTAAAACTGAAAAATAAAATCGCTCCTACATGGAAAAATACAGACGATCCTTATAGCAAAATGTCATTGGATTATAGACAATGGTTCCAAAAGTAAACGTCATGTGAAGTCACACAGGAAGCCCCCACTGTCACCGCCAGGCTCATGCATGCTGCTATTGGGGGGACAGATAAATGTATGGTGGTCACTCACAGAGCGGGAGATGGCGTATAAAGCACAATATATGGGGGAATGAACATACCTGGGATCTGGCTGTCATGTCTGAGCCGCTGTGCAGTGTGGCAGCTCCCTCCTAGTACACAAGTTGTCAGGAGTTCAGGACAATGTGTGCGCAGAGCTGGGCGGAAACATTCGCGTCTTATTACTCATCTGCAGAGAATGGAGTGTCACACACTGCTGACTATATATACAGATGGAGCAGAGCTCAATGTGCCATGGAACTCTTTAGGGCTTGTTCTTAACTCTTTTGGGTAAGATAAAGTAATAGATTTATATGGAGTTCTCGTATAACATTGTGATAGCGCTATTCATCATTGCATTTGTACCTGTTTTTTTTTTTTTGTCTTGTGGCTGTTTGCCAACCTCTTCTTTAACTCCTTAACCCCAGGAAGTAGTTTCTTTTTTGCGTTTTCGTTTTTCGCTCCCTTTCTCCCCAGAGCCATAACTTTATTATTTTTCCGTGAATATGGCCATGTGAGGGCTTATTTTTTGCGGGACAAGTAGTTCTTTTGAACGACACCATTGGTTTTACCATTTTGTGTACTAGAAAACGGGTAAATAAAATTCCAAGTGCGGTGGAATTGCTAAAAAAAGTGCAATTCCACACTTGTTTTTTGGCTTTTTTACTATGTTCACTAAATGCTAAAACTGACCTGATATTATGATTCTACAGGTCTTTACGAGTTCATAGACACCAAACATGTAAACATGTCTAGGTTCTTTTTTAGCTACGTGGTGAAAAAAAAATTCCAAAGTTTGTTAAAAAAAAAAAATTGCGCCATTTTCCGATACCCGTTGTGTCTCCATTTTTCGTGATCTCAGGTTGGGTGAGGGCTTATTTTTTGCATGCCGATCTGACCTTTTTATTGATACCATTTTGGTGCAGATACGATCTTTTAATCGCCAGTTATTGCATTTTAATGCAATGTCGTGGCAATCAATAAAGTAATTCTATCGTTTTGACTTTTTCTCGCTACGCCGTTTAGCGATTAGGTTAATTTTTATATTGATAGATCGGGCGATTCTGAATGCGGTGATACCAAATATGTGTATGTTTGATTTTTTTTATTTTGAATGGGGCAAAAGGGGGGTGAACTTTTATATTTTTTTAATATTTTTAAAAACATTTCTTATTTTACTTTTGGCATGCTTCAATAGTCTCCATGGGAGACTAGAAGCTGCCATAACCCGATTGGCTCAGCTACATACAGGCGATGATCAGTTCGCCTATATGTAGTTAAATTCCTCACTTGCTATGAGCACCAACCACTGGGCAGCGCTCACAGCAAGCCGGCAGTGACAACCATAGAAGTCTCCAGGAGACCTCTGGTTGTCATGCCAACTCATCGGTGACCTCGATCACATGACGGGGTCACCGGTGGGCGGATTTCCAGCATGATTGCCGGAAGCGCTTGTTAAATGCCGCTGTCAGCATTTGACAGCGGCATTTAATGGGTTAATAGCCGCAGGTGGATCGCGATTCCACCCATGGTTGTTCCAGGCACATGTCAGCTGTTCAAAACAGCTGTCATGTGCCAGAAGGTGTGGGCTCACCGTTTGAGCCCACATCATCAAAGGGAGGAAGTCCGACATCAGCGTAAATATACACCCGATGTCGGAAAGGGGTTAAGGTTATGTTCACACGTTGCATTTTGGATGCGTTTTTTTCATAAAGAAAAACCTCTCTTGGCAGTAAAAAACATGCCTTAAAAAAAAAAAATCAGATTTTGCTTAGTTTTTGGTGCATTTTTTTTTTTTGCTGCCCTTTTGTCAGGGTGTGTGACACCCCAGGGTCCTGGTTGTCACAGTGGCATTGCTTTCCTCATGGGGAGAGTGATGTCACACTTGGAAGCAAAGGAGGATCTTCTTTAACAGGTAACCACAAGCATACAACATGTTCATACTCCAGGCCAGAAGGGGGAGTTCTGATCCAGCTTATGGGTGGATCCCTATATATATTCAGGTCTGTAGGGAAGTTCAGACAGTCTGTCAGAGAGACAGAGAAGAGAGCAGTCAGACAGTGAGTGTCGGAAGGACTGAGGGGGCCGTGCAGCCAAGAAGGTGCTGCAGCTCCTGGATAGAGATAATATAGAAAGAAGAACGCATTGTAGTGAGCATGTAGAAGAGCGGAGCACAGGAGAGTGAGACCTGGGGAGAAGAGCTGCGGCTGAGCTACCTCCCTGCAGAGTGCAGATACCGGTAGCCGGAGGACCGGGGTTGTGTCGTACTCAAAGTGGCACAGCAGAAACCGGCAGGACAGCTGAACTACACGTCACCTATCTGCCCTAACACCTGGAGACACAGTGGCGCATAGAGCCCGGGTCATGATAGAGACCCTGTATAAAGGCTCAAGCCACCTGTCATAGGGCTTGGTGTCCCACCTTTAAGGAAGACAGAGAGAACAGTGAGGACCTTGACAGAAGCAATAGGCAGCAAGGGACTACACCACAGCACTAGTAGGATGGCTCCTAACTCCACCTGGTAAAGGGGACTCTGAACTCGCTTGCATGCCGGCCGGACCCTGCATGTACCTGTGATCTGGTGCCCTGGACTGTGGCTGCCTGAAGCCTTCAGTAAACCAGGTAAAGAGACTGCAAATCTGTGTCCTCCGTTTCTTACTGCACCATCCACCATCTTAATCTACACACAGGGAGCTCTGGGGACCCAACTTCACCTGTGGGAATTTATATAATCTTAGCTGCCATAACATCACCCCAGCGGACCCCTTTAAGCAGCGTCGGTCCCCTCTGACCGAATACAACAGGTGGCGTCACGAACATTTCTCGATAAACTTTATTTCCCATTCCAAACCCCTTTTACATGGGTGCCCAGGGCCATGAACCGGGTCACCGCCGCCGTGACACATCCCTTTAAGTACTGGACCCAGTACCGAGTACCCCGAGGCCCTGGTGGGCGTTCCATGTGCATGCTGATAAAGTTTAGTGCAAAACTTATAAGCGTTTTTTGCACCACCCAATGCTTTCAATGGGTGAAAATCTCTGAAAAAACGCTTAACCCCTTTACCCATATGACATACTATCCCGTCGAGGTGACCTGGGACTTAATTCCCAGTGACGGGATAGTACGTCATAGTGGATCGGCCGCGCTCACGGGGAAAGCGCGGCCGAGTGTCAGTTGACTATCGGAGCTGACATTCAGCACTATGTGCCAGGAGCGGTCACGGGCCGCTCCCGACACATTAAGTCCCGGCACACTGCGATCAAAGATGATCGCAGCGTTCCCATGCCATAGGGAAGCATCGCGCAGGGAGGGGGCGGGCTCCCCCCGTACTTCCCTGTTATGATCAGGTGACCTTGGAGCAGCATGAAAACTTTCACTGGAGTAGGTGGTAACAATACTGACCGCAAACCCTGATCTTAACACCGCAACTAGAAGTAGCCGTGGGGTGTGCCTAACAAAACCTAGACACCTCGACACAGCCGGAGGACTAAATACCCCTATAGATGGAAATAGGAATTCTACCTTGCCTCAGAGCAGAACCCCAAAGAATAGACAGCCCCCCACAAATAATGACTGTGAGTAGTAGAGGAAAAGACACACGCAGGCAGAAAACAGGATCCAGCAAATGAGGCCACAATATCTAAATAGGAAAGGATAGGACAGGATACTAAGCGGTCAGTATTAAAAATCCTTCCAAAAATATCCACAGCAGAAAATACAAAAACTCCACCATCTAACTAAAGATGGGGAGCGTATATCTGCAACTCCAGAGAATCCAACAAGACTGAGAAAACACTGACACAGTCTAAGCTGGACAAGAGAAAAACAAATGAATAGCACAGAATATAAGCACACTGCATGTGTGCCACAGAAAAAGAAACAGACACTTATCTTTGCTGAATTGGCAGCTAAGCAGAAGCCAGAAAGTGATCCAACACTTCCCAAGAAACATTGACAACTGGCAAGGACTAATGAATCCTGCATACCTAAATATCCCAGTCAGAACTGCAATCAGCAGAAACACCTAGCCAGGACTGCGACTCAGAGACAACTGCATTCCCACCTACAACCACTGGGGGGAACCCAAAAGCAGAATTCACAACACTTTCCTGAGACCCTCGAAACAACGCAATGTGATCGCGTTGCTCCGAGGGTCTCCTACCTCCTCCTCCCTGCAGGCCCGGATCCAAAATGGCCACGGGGGGCCTTCCGGGTCCTGCAGGGAGGTGGCTTTCAAGCGCCTGCTCAGAGCAGGTGCCGGGAAGCCTCCCTGAAGTGCCTGTCAGATTGCTGATCTGACACAGTGCATTGCAAAGTGTCAGATCAGCGATCTGATAAGATATAGTAATGTCCCCCCCTGGGGCAAGGTAAAAAAGTTAAAATATATATATATATTTACATGTGTAAAAAAATAAATAAATTACTAAATAAAGAAAAAAATAAAATATTGTTCCAATAAATAAATTTCTTTATCTAAATTAAAAAAAAACACAATAAAAGTACACATATTTAGTATCGCCGCATCCGTAACGACCTGACCTATAGAACTGTATCACTGGTTAACCCCTTCTGTGAACACCGTAAAAAAAACCCGACGCTTTATTATCATATCGCCAAACAAAAAGTGGAATAACACGTTATCAAAAAGACGGATATAAATAACCATTGTACCACTTAAAACGTCATCCTGTCCCGTAAAAAATGAGCCACCATACAGCATCATCAACGAAAAAATAAAAAAGTTATAGTCCTCAGAATAAAGCGATGCAAAAATAATTATTTTTTACATAAAATAGTTTTTATCGTATAAAAGCGCCAAAACATAAAAAAATTATATAAATGAGGTATCGCTGTAATCGTTCTGACCCGAAGAATAAAATTGCTTTACCAATATTATCAAACGTGGAACGGTATAAGCGCCCCCCCAAAAGAAATTCATGAATAGCTGGTTTTTGTTCATTCTACCTCACAAAAATCGGAATAAAAAGCGATCAAAAAATGTCACGTGCCCGAAAATGGTACCAATAAAAACGTTTTTTGTGGGATGAGTTGACAAGACCTAACATGACTCTGTGGACCAAAATATGGAAAAATTATAACTCTTAAAATGTGGAGACGCAAAAACTATTTTTTGCAACAAAAAGCATCTTTTAGTGTGACGGCTGCCAATCATAAAAATCCACAAAAAAACCCCGCTATAAAAGTAAATCAAACAGAGGTTTACACCAACATATGGGGTATCAGCATACTCAGGACAAAAAGGACAACAACTTTTAGGGTCCAATTTCTCCTGTTACCCTTGGGAAAATACAAAACCGGGGGGCTAAAAAATAATTTGTGTGGAAAAAAAGGTTTTTTTATTTTCACGGCTCTGTGTTATAAACTGTAGTGAAACACTTGGGGGTTCAAAGTTCTCACACCACATCTAGATAAGTTCCTTGGGGAGTCTAGTTTCCAATATGTGGTCACTTGTAGGGGGGTTTCAACTGTTTAGGTACATCAGGGGCTCTGCAAATGCAACGTGACACCTGCAGACCATTCCATCTAAGTCTGCATTGCAAACGGCGCTCCTTCCCTTCCGAGCTCTGCCTTGCGCCCAAACGGTAGTTCCCCCACATATGGGGTATCAGCGTACTCGGGACAAATTGGACAACAACATTTAGGGTCCAATTTCTCCTGTTACCCTTGGGAAAATACAAAACTGGGGGCTAAAAAATAATTTGCATGGAAAAAAAAAGATTTTTTATTTTCACGGTTCTGCGTTATAAACTGTAGTGAAACACTTGGGGGTTCGAAGTTCTCACAACACATCTAGATAAGTTCCATGGGGGGGCTAGTTTCCAATATGGGGTCACTTGTGGGGGATTTCTACTGCTGAGGTACATCAGGGGCTCTGCAAACGCAATGTGACGCCTGCAGACCATTCCATCTAAGTTTGCCTTCCAAACGGCGCTCCTTCCCTTCCGAGCTCTGCCATGTGCCCAAACGGTGGTTCCCCCCCACATAAAGGGGTATCAGCGTACTCAGGACAAATAGGACAACAACTTTTGGGGTCCAATTTCTCCTGTTACTCTTAGGAAAATACAAAACTGGGGGCTACAAAATTATTTTTGTGGAAAAAAAAAAGAATTGTTATTTTCACGGCTCTGCGTTATAAACTGTAGTGAATATAAGTTTCAAAAAACTGACCGTCACATCCAAACATAGACTAAGTGTGAACAGATGCTGAACCTAGAGTCGCCAACTCATATACAGTCAAATAAATAAGGCAGCACACTGCGGCGCCAAAACATGCAAACATGAAACATGAAAATTGAACTGCATTACTGCACTAGAAATATGAAAAAATGAGAGCGTTTAGCACATAAATTGGCCAATTCATGTGTACCTGGTAGCCACATTAGGGCATCTCTCGTATACCAGGTCCTACACTTTCCTTTCCTCGCTGAGAATAAACGTCTTCATCTGAATGGGTACCTGTGAAACCTCTTCTGAGACGAAATTCAGATGAAGATGTTTATTCTCAGCGAGGAAAGGAAAGTGTAGGACCTATTTATCCCCCAGACATGGATTACGACCTGGGAAAAGTGAGTTTTGTTTTATTTCAAATAAAAGACTTTATACTTGCAGTGTCTTTATTTACAAAACAACAATAGGATTAGTAGAGAGGTGTCTTATTGACACCTATCCATTACTAAGCAGTGGGCTTGATGTCACCAGACAATACAAAGGTGACATTAACCCCACAAATATTAACCCCACTTGCCAGTGGGAAGAGTCGGCAAAGCACCAGAATTGGTGCATCTAATAGATGTGCCTTTTCTGGGCAGCTGTGGGAGGCTATTTTTAGGCTGGGGGCGGGGGGGAATATCCATGGCCCTTACCAGCACGAGAATACCAGCCCCCAGCTGTCTGCTTTAGCAAGGTTGGTTGTCAAAAATGGGAAGGACCCCATGCCATTTTTTAAATTATTTAATTTAAAAAAAAAACAGCGTGGGGACCCCTCTATTCTTGATAACCAGCCTTGCTGACGCTGACAGCTGAGGGTTGCAGCCCCCCCAGCTGGCAGTTTTGCCTGGCTGGTTATCAAAAATACAGGGGAACCCACACTGGATTTTTTAATGATTTTTTTTATTTATAGCGCAGTCAGCAGGTGATGAATACTCCCATCAGTCTCCGCCTGCACTCGCTGTTATTAGAGGCAGCAGGTGTAGGCTGATGGGAGTAACAGTCCTATCAGCCGCTGCCTGCTGTCACTATTATCAGTTGAATATAACTCTCATCATTCTCCCCTACTCGTGCTGATTGCCAAGAAAGCATAATGATTAGAGCGGTCTTCAGCACCCGGCACCTGGGAACAGCGCTTACTGTACCGCTGCTTCTCAGGCACCAGTGCATGTGGTACTGATGCAGCACACGGGAAGCACACAGTTGCCACACGTTTGCCGCAAGTATTACACACATGGACACTGACATCTCCGATACAGTTTTTTTCCTGTACAAGAAAAAAAACAGACATGTAAAACCGACCAAAAGGATTATCCAAGTAATGGAAAATCACTTTAAGTTGCTGGTATTCTGAAGTCTATTTTCTATTTGTTCATCTGTTGTTTTCAGTTCGTCATTATGAGCATGATTTTTTATAATCCAGATGTTTGTGACCAAGTCATCATTCGTCACTAAACAGCAGCAGCGTGCTATGTATCTGTTTTTTTTATTTTAAAATGGGAATACAGCGTTTATTACACGAAAGTTAGCTGCAAATGCAATAATAAATTGGACCCAAAGAGCATTTTTTATTCTGCACAAAATTCATGAAGTCATGTGTGCCATTTTGGAAAAGATAGCAACGAATATCACAAGATAAAAATGATAAGTGATTAGAAAACAAAAATAATCAATTAGGTGATATGAGCGTCAGCACTCATGGGTAAGGGTGACGCTAATAGCAGACATCTGAGACTCCACTATCGGTGATGTCCAACGGCTGCACAATTTTATTTCAAAACGTTGTACTCATTGGACATCACAATGGGTGAAGTTTCAGTGGCATCTAATGTCCATTTTTCCCATATTGCTGCAAATAGTTGAAGCGATGGTCGGGGGACCACCACGGTGCAGGAAGACTACTGTACACAAGATGAGGTGCAAAGAACAAAGGGTAGATTTATTGGAAGGCAAGGAATGAAGTGGATGAGGAAGATGCAAACAGCGGTATGCAATGGCCAAAGATAATTTCCAAGAGTTATATTCTTTAGCTTGTCCGTAAAATAGCACGGTGCTCCAATCTGTTACAGACTCAATATACGTCACACAAGTAAATGCAAACAATAAACAAAGAATGATGCTACTCTACGTATAACCTCCCTGGCCTTTACTAAGTATGTCTCACGGCTGCCATGTTCTGACTATTGAAGCCTACACTAGGCGCTGACATGTGCACAAAACAGGAACAAACTCACGGTGATGTTGGGGACTCAGATCCAGTCCTGGGGGCCCCCAACAGTCTAGTACGGTGGTGCGCATGGCTTTCTGCCAGCTCCCTGAAACGTGGTCTTCTCCTTGCTTCTGGGTCCTGGAGGTGCTCCTGGAAACTGTAAATCCCTTTCTCAGTATCTTTGTGGCTCCTCGAACTAACACAGGACAGGCACCCTCGCTGCAACCGGAAAAGTCTGTCAAATCTCAAAAGTCCACTCTGTTACAGGCTGGGGGTCCTTTCTTGCAGCTAAATTAGGACACCGTTCTCCTCTCTTGCAGCTATCAGCACAAAGTTCTCTGTGCAGCAGCCTCAGATCACACATGCTGTTCAGGCTCCACCCCTGCCATCTGCACTCCAGTTCATTCACACAGTCTATTGCAGGGGAGAAGCAGAACATTCCATCCAGCCAGACAAGGGGGTGCAGTCTCTTAAAGTAGCAGCGTGTTCCTTACTGTCCATAACAGCACCACCCTCCTACATAGTTGCAACCTCATATAATTAAATATCAGAATGCAGCGAGGAACAGAATAGTTTTTTTATGTCTAACATCTGATTGGATAGTCGTATTCTAAACTATTGATTGTGATATCTATTAGTGATGAGCGAATATACTCGTTACTCTAAATTTCTCGAGCATGCTCGGGGGTCCTCCGAATATTTTTTAGTACTCGGAAATTTAGTTTTTCTTGCCGCAGCTGAATGATTTACATCTGTTAGCCAGCATAAGTACATGTGGGGGTTGTATTTTGTAAAATCAGCCGTGTGTCCTAAAGAATCTGACCAATCAATAATTGCAGAAAATAGTCAAAATCAGCAATTCGGGCCAAGATTCATTTAAAATTTAAAGGAGTTTTCCTACTATCAAAGTACATTTTAATTAATAGATCTTGGAATAATTTCCACGATTGGATGTGATGAAATAAAATGTTCCTGTGCTGAGATAATCTTATAATTGTACCCCTGCTGTGTACCGTGTCATGTCTGAACGTGCAGGAACATGGTCTAATCATACCACAGTTCCCGGGCAGTGAGGAAGCAAAAGAGAGTACACAGACAGGACAGCAGGGATCATAGCCATTTCCTCGATTACCATTTTTGCTACTATTAGCTCTTACCAGGAGGTACTGATAAATGTTTGCCATTGACAAAAAAAATGAATCCTGCTGATCCTATGGAAACAAGTATTAACTTTGACAAAAAAACATGCTAGAAAAGGTTACGTCATTTTGAAATTGTGGTTAACAAAAATTAACCCCATCACGTGATGATCGGACCTTCACCAAATACGTCTTATTTTTGCCGAATAATGTGCCTGTCCCATGTTTCAAAAACGCATTGAAATCAGCTTTGAAATTGTCAATCATCTTCCATATTCTCCCGATTTGGCCCTATCTGATGTATTATGGTATATCTTTCTGAAACAAAAACTTATTGAAATATGGAAAATTTACGACAAACAAGATGGATTTTGCTGCTGTGGACGTGTGGTTTGTAGAACAGGTAACATTTTAGTTTCAAAATGCAATACTTTTTGGTTGATGCATCCCATGTAGAGTTGAAAGGTGTTTTTTTTTAATAAATTAGTATTACTTCAAAAACATGTAGCTTTTTTCTAGCCTAGGCCAACTGTGTATCAATACCCCTCGTATGTATCTGCTTGAAAAATGTTACAGTATTTTGATGCTTGTATGTTAATTTGCTCCCTGTCGGTTATCATATTTCTTACTTTAACAGTTACCATAGATCTTATTTATACCACTACTTAGATATTCTGGAATTGTCTGTCACCTAGATCCATCTATAAATAACCAGTGGCTAGAAAAATAAATAGAATTAGAACTTACCGGTAATTCGGTTTCTATGAACCTTCCACGACAGCATAGGAGGATGTCTCCATTCCCTAATCGGGGGCAGGAAGCACAAAGAGGTTAAAAGCCCCTCCTACCTCCAAATTGCCAGTGACTTATAATGGATACCACAGCACTAGCTGCCTTAATAAACCCAGGAAGGGAGGGAATTAGTGCTGTCGTGGAAGGTTCCTAGAAACCGAATTACCGGTAAGTTCTAATTTTATTTTCTCTAGTCACCTTCCACGACAGCATAGGAGGAGTACCAACCAATTCAGCACTAGGGGGGGACAATAGCCTGGAGAACTTTCCGGCCAAAGACTAGATCCCGGTTGGACAATAAGTCCAATCTACAGTGTTTGGTAAATGTATGTGGTGAAGACGAAGTTGCGGCCCTGCAGATTTGCTCGATCTAAGCGCCCGCTTCTTCAGCCCATGAAGTTGATGTAGATCTTGTAGAGTGAGCCCTGACTCCAGTTGGCGGTGTTAGTTTTTGGGCTAGATATGCTTCTTGAATAGCCCTCTTAATCCAGCTAGAGATGGTGCTTTTTGCCACCTTCTTCCCTTGTTTCTGACCTGACATATGGACAAACAGGTTTTGGTCAGTCCTGAAAGAATTTGTCTGTTCAAGGTAGTGTATGATGATACGTCTAACATCAAGAGTATGGAATTCTTCCTCTCTAGCGTTTGTCGGATTCTGACAGAAAGAGAGGGATGATGTTTTGAGATCGGTGAAAATCAGACACCACTTTAGGTAGAAAAAAGGGATCCAGACGGAGATTTATGGAGTTGTCTGTTATTATCAAGTAGGGTTCTCTTACTGATAGGGATTAAAGCTCACCCATCCTTCTTGCAGTGGTTATTGCCACTAGAAAGGCAGCTTTGTATGATAGAAATTGAGGTGAGCAAGAAGACAGGGGCTCAAATGGTGCTTGAGTGAGACCCTTGAGGACCAGGTTTAAATCCCAAGAGGGAACAACTGGTTGTTTCCCAGGTTGCAATCTGAGAGCTGATACCATAAATCTCTTGATCCAACGATGGTTGGCCAGCTCCTGATCGAAAACAGCACTGAGAGCAGAGACTTGAACCTTCAATGTGCTAGGTCTAAGCCCTAACTCTAAACCGTGCTGAAGAAAAAATCTAATATTTTTTATATATTTGGACGGAGAGGATCAGGAGTACTAGGAAGACAAAAGGTGAAGAAGGTCTTCCACACCTTACTGTAGATTGCATTTGTGACAGGTTTCCTGGATCTTTGTAAGGTTGAAATCACTGCATCCGATAGTCCCCCACCTTTAGGACCTGGGTTTCAGCACCCAGGCTGCTAGGTTCCATTTCCGGTGGTTGCAATGTTGAAAGGACCCATTAAAATAAGATCACCCCTTAGCCTTCGTTTTTCCAAACTAAATAGCCCCAAGTGTAATAATCTATCCTGGTATTGCAGACCCCCCAGTCCTCTAATAACCTTGGTCGCTCTTCTCTGCACCCGCTCCAGTTCAGCTATGTCTTTCTTATACACCGGAGACCAGAACTGTACACAGTATTCTAAGTGTGGTCGAACTAGTGACTTGTATAGAGGTAAAATTATGTTGTCCTCATGAGCATCTATGCCTTTTTTAATGCATCCCATTATTTTATTTACCTTTGTAGCAGCTGCCTGACACTGACCACTGAACATGAGTTTGTCATCCACCCATACACCCAGGTCTTTTTCATTGATGGTTTTGCCCAGAGTTTTTGAATTAAGCGCATAGTTATAAATCTTATTACTTCTACCCAAGTGCATGACCTTACATTTATCCCCATTAAAGCTCATTTGCCATTTATCAGCCCAAGCTTCTAGTTTACATAAATCATCCTGGCCCGTGGCACCTCCAGCAAATAATATCACCCGATGGGACCTTGGACACCACCTCCCCCACCCTTTGTGACCTTGGATGCCCCACCCCTTTTTGGGACTCAGCGCCCTTCTGGGACCCCCAGTACAGAATGGGCTGCCTCCCGAAGGAGCCTTCCATCCCTTGGTATCTCTCAGCCAGTCCGATCAGTTCGTCGGCATTCTGGGGATCACCCTGGGCAACGCAAGCCTGTATGGGCCTCGGGAGGGAATGCACAAACTGATCCATCACCACTCGTTCTACCATCTGTGCAGGCATAGAGGACTCTTGCTGTAGCCATTTCTGGACCAGGTGCAACAGGTCAAACATTTGGGAGCGAGGTGGTTTGTCCCAGTGATAGGCCCAGCAGTGAATTCGCTGTGCCCTGACAGTCAGTGTCACCCCCAAACGTGCGAGAATCTCAGCTTTCAGTTTGTGATACTCCTTGGCATCCTGCAAGGTCAAGTCATAGTACGCCTTCTGGGGTTCTCCCGTCAGGTATGGCGCCAGTACCTCTGCCCACTGCTTTGGTGGAAGTTTTTCCCTCTCAGCGACCCTCTCAAACACCGTCAGGAAGACCTCAACATCATCCCCGGGGGTCATTTTCTGCAATGCGCGTCTTACCGTCTTCCAGATGTGGGTGTCATCAGCCAGACCTGGGGTTGGGGCGCTCATCCTGCCCTGGATGGCGGTTCCCAGAAGCTGCATCTGCTGCCGTTCCTCCTGCTGGCTCTGTTGTATCTGCTGCAGCAACAGCCTGTTGGTCTGTTGCTGTTGTGACTGCGACTGGACCAAGTGTTTCAGAAGGTCCTCCATTTTCCCTGGCAATGCTTGCTGGCTTGCAACAGACTTGACCCAAGACATTCAATAACAGACTTATGTCTCCGCTGGGAACGCTGCCTGCACGTCTACCACCGATTGTAGGGGTTGTACTCGCTCAGGTGCGACGGCTGACACTCAGGAGGCACGTTCCATTAAAAGTTCACAGGGTTTATTGCTCCATAAACCACATTGTAAATAACAGAAAACAAATAGCCTTTAGCTCAGGAAAATAAAATACAAGTGTCCAGTCCTTCAGGCTCAGTCCTGGAGCCTTAACACACTCTGGAGGCTTCCACCTCCACACACACACCTCCTGTGTTAAGCATTAGCCTTTCTTTTATAGATCTAACCACACCCAGGAACCCATCACATGATTAGACATGTGGTTATGACATCACCACAGGTCCTGAAACACATATAGATAGGCATGGTTATGCCTCTTAGGCCTCTTTCACATGTCAGTGTCTCCGGTACGTGTACTGACAGTTTTCTCACGTACCGGAGACACTGACACACGTAGACCCATTCACATGAATGGGTCTATGCACATGTCTCCGTGTTTTCACGGACCGTGTGTCCGTGTTGAAAACACGGAGACATGTCCGTTTTCCTCCGGCAGCACGGTCCGCAAAGCGTCCCGCACACGTGAACACGGAGAACAGTGTGCACTCTCCTCCGTGTGCACGTACCGCCCGCAGGAGAGACAGCGCTACAGTAAGCACTGTCTCCCCTGCGTGTGGTGCTGAAGCCGGAATTCATTCCTTCTTCCCAGCAGCGTTCGCTGGAGAGAAGGAATGAAAAATCTTTTTTTTTCTTTTCCCTTAAAAATAAAGTTTGTGGCTCCCCTCCTGCCTCCCATCCCCTGTGCGCCCCCCAAACTTGCGAGAAAATACTCACCCAGCTCCTGCGATGTCTCCTCTCAGCGCTGGCAGCAGGTCCTCTGTGAGCGGTCACGTGGTACCACTCATTACAGTGAGGAATATGCGCATATTCCTCACTGTAATGAGCGGTAACACGTGACCGCTCACACAGGACCTGCTGCCGGCGCTGAGAGGAGACATCACAGGAGCTGGGTGAGTATTTCCTGGCAACCAGGATGGGGGGAGAGGGGTTTGGCGCACAGGGGATGGGAGGCAGGAGGGGAGCCACAAACTTTATTTTTAGGGGAACAGAAAAAAAAAGATTTTTAATTCCTTCTCTCCAGCGAACGCTGCTGGGAGGAAGGAATGAATTCTGGATTAAGCACCCAAAGCAGGGGACAGCGCTTACTGTAGAGCTGTCTCTCCTGCACGGTCCGTGTGGTCCTCAGTTGGCACACGGGCGGCACACGGCTGCCGCACGTGTGCCACACTGATGTGCTACGTGAGCACACAGACACACGGACACAGATAATTCCGGTACCGATTTCTCCGGTACCGAAATTATCTGGACGTGTGAAAGAGGCCTTACCCAGGGGTGAGGTATATGGGTAGTCAGACCCTCTCATTGCTTTATGTGCATCAAAGAAAACACTCCAGGTTACATTACAGCGACAAGCCACCTATGTGACACATACCTCCCGCCAACTATACAACCTTTAGCCACGCTACAATATATACTGTATATACATGCACTCCTGCTAGTCAGTAGTTATTTTTCAGCTCAATGTATTTGGATTACCTGTCATAGAGTGCATTTGACACTGTTTTTTTTCATCCATACTCTTATCTATATGCCCTAAGTTATCATTGGATGTCTTTTATATATTTTTTTTGATACTTGAATATGAGCTTTCTTTTCATTTGTTATACAGTGCATATATATTGGGTCATTTTTGATACGGGCACGTAATCAATTATTTGGATATTTGTTATATTGTGCCTGTGCGTAGGCTTATTTACTCATTACTGTGTCTATTATCCATCATTTGCAACGTTGGTTGGTGTGGGTTGTTTATGGGCGGATACACACTGTGTGACTAGTACCATATTGCCATTTTCTTCTTTTTTTCTTTGTTCATACATATCATCAATAAATATATATTTTTTGTATTACATATGTGCAGCTGTGAAAAAATAAACGTCAGTTCAATCACATACATATACGGCGACTCAATAACGAATAGCTAACACCGGAGAAACAAGAGTCAAAAACTAGCCAGATAAATCATAGAAACATTTTTATTGAAAAGTCAATTACCACCATAAAATATCATATATAGTAGAAAATTATGTTATAAACAATGAATAGTGACTATATCCATACGTGCAACCAAAATTACAGGTTCACAAGACGGGACAATAGTGAACTAAGTATTGCGGTAGTGAATACCTGTAGTCCCTGCATATGTGCAATTACAGCTGATGCGTAGCAGCTAAAGTAGATGTTGCAATAGCACAATCGCGCTAACCATATCCCGCATCACAAGCAAAGCACCCCGCAACATATAGAGAATTAGTACAAAGGTAAAAGGGTTAATTACCCATAAGTGTCCGTAGTACCCGTCTGGATCCTGAATTTACTACCCCAACGCGCGTTTCGCATTTGTCTATCACCGCTTCCTCAGGGGTCTGTATATATATGCAGTGCATATATATTGGGTCATTTTTGATACGGACACATAATCAATTATTTGGATATTTGTTATATTGTGCCTGTGCATAGGCTTATTTACTCATTACTGTGTCTATTATCCATCATTTGCAACGTTGGTTGGTGTGGGTTGTTTATGGGCGGATACACACTGTGTGACTAGTACCATATTGCCATTTTCTTCTTTTTTTCTTTGTTCATACATATCATCAATAAATATATATTTTTTGTATTACATATGTGCAGCTGTGTTCATTTTCTGTCTTCACAGTTCGGTGTTTTCTCCTCTTTTGTTCTATATACTACATGGGCTGTGTTATATACTGTGTGGGCTGTGTTATATACTGCGTGGGCTGTGCTATATAGTACGTGGGCTGTGTTATATACTGTGTGGGCTGTGCTATATACTACGTGGCTGTGCAATATACTACGTGGCTGTGCAATATACTACGTGGCTGTGCAATATATTACGTAGCTGAGCAATATACTACATGGCTGTGCTATATACAGTACTACGTGGCTGTGCTATATACTACGTGGGCTGTGTTCTATGCTACGTGGGCAGTGAGACTCTTTCGCCCGGGGCCCTCAAAAACCTGGAGCTGGTCCTGGCTTCACTGATTGTGCGCGGCCGGCTGGTACCAATCAGCGACAGACACAGTCCGGTCGCGAATTGGCGCGTGATTTGAACCACACTTTGCTAATTGGTCGCGCCCAGCCGACCGAATCCTGTGTATTCATTGCATTATTCTGAAATCTTCATAAATAAACTACATACATATTCTAGAATACCTGATGCATTAGAATTGGGCCACCATCTAGTACAGACCTGGGCAAGATGCGGCCCGCGGGCCGCATCCGGCCCGCCTGATGATTTTAAGCCGCCCGCCAGCTAGCTGTCACTTCTGACAGCCTCCCCTGGCACCGCTCGGCCAGCCGCCAGCCGCTTCTGAGGAGGACCGCTGGTGGCTGGAGTGAAGGCCAGGTTGATTACCTGTTTATCGGTGGTGGCGGCCATCTTCCCGAGGCCGCGCGTGCGCAGATGGAGTGCTCTGCTTCACAGGGCTTCAGGAAAATGGCCGCGAGAGGCCGCGCGTGCGCAGATGGAGATCGCGGCGGCCATTTTCCTGAAGCCGAGTTTGCAGATTTAGATCTCGGCTTCAGGAAAATGGCCACCGCGATCTCCATCTGCGCATGCGCGGCCTCCCGCGGCCATTTTCCTGAAGCCCCATGAAGCAGAGCACTCCATCTGCGCACATGCGGCCTCGGGAAGATGGCCGCCGCCACCGATATTCAACCCGGCTCTGCTGCTCACATTGCATTCCTGGCTGCTGCATCACCTCACCGGTGGAAGGGACCCTGCACACGCCATACCACACCTCTGCCACCGCACCACCACTGCTGCAACCCCCCCATGGACACCAGGCCATGGCGTCGCCCGCCTAAGCAGGAAGGGACCCTGCTCGGGTGCACGCCACACCGCATCACCCCACCTCTGCCGACACCATGCCTCCTGTGACCCTGCCCTGCCACCGCCAGCCCTCAGGTAAGAATCTTACCGTAAGATACTGTAAATTCGGACAATAAGACGGACCCCCTTCTTATAAAAAATATTTTTTTCTGCAATTTTCACCCCAAACTTGGGGTGCGCCTTATGTCTTATAGTCCGAAAAATACGGTAATTATATTAGTTTGGCCCTCTAAAACCATTCCACTTTCTCATGCGGCCCCATGGCAAAATTAATTGCCCACCCCTGATCTAGTATATATATATATATATATATGCATCTTGGCTCTACCATATATCCATTCCTGGAGACAGACAGCCAGACAGACAGCCAGAGACAGACAGCCACAGAGACAGCCACAGAGACAGAGAAAGCCATAGAGACAGAGAAAGCAGCAGAGACAGCCACAGAGACAGTGACAGCCACAGAGACAGCCAGACGGAGACAGACAGAAGATTCCTTTACCTTCCTGCGCTCCCGGCGTCGTCGTCCTCCTCCTCTGCAGGTGGGCGCGCACATAATAAAATGGCTGCCGACATAGCAGAGGCCGGCGGCTGATGTGCGCCCGTCACATGCGGCGCATGACACTGATGTCATACGCCGGTGATGATGGGCGCACACCTGTCGTCAGAGAGGATAGGGGCACGGGCCGCAGCGGTTCAGCTAATGACTGCTGCGTGCGCGTGCCCTGCACTTTGTCTGCGCTTTTAAAGGGCCCGCGCCCCTAAAAAACGCAGACTTTTTTTTTTCCTTTTTTTTCCTCCTCTCCTGCCCCCAGAGACAAGGGCCCACTGGGTAATTCCTCGATGCCCCGCTAGGCCAGTCCGACCCTGCATGCATGCACACATACACACACAGGAATGCCCAAATGCACAGGAATGCACACACACAGGCATGCACACACATACATGCACACATATACACGGGCATACATACAAGCATACATACATACAGGCACACATACACACAGGCACATATACACACAGGTATGCACACAGGCATGCACACACAGGCATGCATACACACGCACACACATGTATGTACACATACTGTACACACAGGCATGCATGCACATACACACAGGCATGCATAAATAGAGACATGCACACATAAACACAAGCATGTATGCACACATACACACAGGCATGCATACACACAGGCATGCATGCACACATACACATAGGCATGCATGCACACATACACATAGGCATGCATGCACACACATTTGCTGAACACTTACCCATACCTCCCAACTTTTGAAGATGGGAAAAAGGGATAGAGTTTGCGGCACGCAATGCGCGCCACGGCAAATTTTAGGCCACGCCTCTGACCACACCCATTCATAACTAGTCACACCCATATCCACGTCCCAACCACACCCATTTAGCACTGCTGATCACACTGTTTCATAAAGAATAATTATAAACAAAAAAATATGGCCACACAGTGCTCCATACTGTATAATGGCCACACATGATGCTCCATACTGTATAATGGCCACACATGAGGCTCAATACTGTATAATGGCCGCACATGATGCTCCATACTGTATAATGGCCACACATGATGCTCCATACTGTATAATGACTGCACATGATGCTCCATACTGTATATTGGCTGCACATGATGCTCCATACTGTATATTGGCTGTACATGATGCTCCATACTGTATGATGACCACACATGATGCTCCATAATGTATAATGACCGCACATGATCCTCCATACTGTATAATGGCCACACATGATGCTCCATACTGTATAATGACTGCACATGATGCTCCATACTGTATAATGACTGCACATGATGCTCCATACTGTATACTGGCTGCACATGATGCTCCATACTGTACAATGACCACACATGATGCTCCATACTGTATAATGACCGCACATGATGCTCCATACTGTATAATGACTGCACATGATGCTCCATACTGTATATTGGCCGCACATGATACTTTGCAGCGCCCCAGAGACCTGGTCGTTGCAGTGGTGTCGCTCTGCCACTAAGGGGAGTGATGGTACGTCTGATGGCACTAAAGGAGTTCACCTGACCAGGTATCACAAGCACACATTACACTTCACACTTCGGCCACTAGGGGGAGCAAAAGGTTCTATTTATTAGGCCACTCCTCACACTTTGGTAAAACTGGGTGTTGGATAGGAAGTTAGGCAGAAACTGACTCGGTTTTGCCCAGGCAACATCCCGTGGCAGGGGGTGTTGCGGGGGCGACTTCAGAGGGGTCCCTGTCAGGCGTGGGAACCTGGCAGAGACTTAGCGACAAGGACAGATCGTTACAGAGCCGCGCCTGCACTACCTTGCGGCGGCATCTAAAGAGAGGACACGAAGCGAAGGATATTGTGGACAGTGAGAAACGAGATCAAGCACAAAGGAGAGCCAGTAGGAGTAGTGCCCCGAGAACAGCAACATCCTATTGAGGCGCGTAGCCGGTGACCGGAACACTGAGGAAGTAACTGACTTTATACCTTACTTCAAATACCGCAGGACAGTTAATTATAGGTTGGCTGTCTACCATACATCAACCTAAGCAGACATAGGGGGCAAGCGTGGAGAGGGACGTCTCTAGGGTCCCAGAATAGCTCCGAGCCTTCCCGTCAAACGGGTGCGTCCCAGCCATAACAAACTTGGGGGACGGAAAGAGAGAACGAGAAAGAACGTGAACAGAAGTTGTGAGGACTATCCCGAATGCTCAGCAGGGAAGAACTACAACAGACAGGCGCTAGTGGTAGGCAACGATTTCCACCTGCAAAGGGAACTCTGGATGTGCCTTCGGACCGGCCAGTCTCAGACAGCCCTGTTGACAGTGCTCTGGATTGAGGATCCCGAAGCCTTCAGTAAAAGGTAAAGAGACTGCAACCCTGTGTCCTCGTTATTGACTGCGCCTCACATCATCGCCACCTACACTACTGGGAAGCCCTGGGGAAGCACTTCACCTGTGGGAAGGTATACCATCTAGCTGCCATCACATCACCCCAGTGGACCCCAAGCAGCGTCGGTCACCCTGACCGAATACCACAGGTGGCGTCACGAAACCTTAGCCGACTTTCATCATCCCTTTTATTGGATGCCCCTTAGTAGGGTCACGGACCGGGTCCAGCCACCGTGACAACCCCAGAACTGAGCCAGAGAGGACCGGTACCGAGTAACCCGCGGCCCTGCGTCTGGGGGTGCTCCAACTTCGTACCGTATAATGGCCACACATAGCTACTCCTACACACGCGGCTGCACTCCGTACACTTTGTACACATGGCTCTGCTCCGTAGACACGGTTCCACTCCGTACACACGGCTCCACTCCATGCATCTCATGCACACACGGCTCCGCTCCGTACACCTCGTGCACATTCAGCTCTGCTCCATACACCTAATACACATTCAGCTCTGCTCCATACACCTCGTACACATTCAGCTCCGCTCCATACACCTCGTACACATTCAGCTCCGCTCCATACACCTCGTACACACACGGCTCTGCTCCGTACACCTCGTACACATTCAGCTCCGCTCCATACACCTCGTACACATTCAGCTCCACTCCATACACCTCATACATACACGGCTCCACTCCGTACACATTCAGCTCCGCTCCATACACCTCATACACATTCAGCTCTGCTCCATACACCTCATACACACACTGCTCCGTTCCATACACCTCATACACACACGGCTCCGCTCTGTACACCTCGTACACATTAAGCTCCACTCCATACACCTCATACACACACAGCTCCACTCCATACACCTCATACACATACGGCTCCGCTCCATACACCTCGTACACATTCAGCTCCGCTCCATACACCTCGTACACACACAGCTCTGCTCCGTAAACCTTGTACACATTCAGCTCCGCTCCATACACCTCGTACACACACCGCTCTGCTCCGTACACCTCATACACACACGGCTCCGCTCCGTACACCTCATACACATTCAGCTCCGCTCCATACACCCCATACACACACGGCTCCGCTCCGTACACCCCGTACACATTCAGCTCTGCTCCATACACCTCGTACACACGGCTCTGCTCCGTACACCTCGTACACATTCAGCTCCACTCCATACACCTCATACACACACGGCTCCGCTCCGTACACCTCGTACACATTCAGCTGCACTCCATACACCTCGTACACATTCAGCTCCGCTCCTTACACCTCGTACATTCAGCTCCGCTCCATACACCTCGTACACATTCAGCTCCGCTCCATACACCTCGTACACATTCAGCTCCGCTCCATACATCTCGTACACACACGGCTCCGCTCCATACACCTCGTACACATTCAGCTCCGCTCCATGCACCTCATACACACACGGCTCCGCTCCATACACCTTGTACACATTCAGCTCCGCTCCATACACCTCGTACATATTCAGCTCCGCTCCATACACCTCGTACACACACAGCTCCGCTCCATACACCTCGTACACATTCAGCTCTGCTCCATGCACCTCATACACACACGGCTCCGCTCCATACACCTCGTACACATTCAGCTCTGCTCCATGTACCTCGTACACACACGGCTCCGCTCCATACACCTCGTACACATTCAGCTCTGCTCCATGCACCTCATACACACACGGCTCCGCTCCATACACCTCATACAGACACGCTCCACTCCATACACCTCGTACACATTCAGCTCCGCTCCATACACCTCGTACACACACGGCTCCACTCCATACACCTCGTACACATTCAGCTCCGCTCTGTACACCTCGTACACATTCAGCTCCACTCCATACACCTCATACACACACGGCTCCGCTCCATACACCTCATACACACATGGCTCTGCTCCGTACACATTCAGCTCCGCTCCATACACCTCATACACACACGGCTCCGCTCCATACACACACGGCTCTGCTCCGTACACCTGGTACACATTCAGCTCCGCTCCATACACCTCGTACACACACGGCTTCACTCCATACACCTCGTACACATTCAGCTCCGCTCTGTACACCTTGTACACATTCAGCTCCACTCCATACACCTCATACACATTCAGCTCTGCTCCATACACCTCGTACACACATGGCTCTGCTCCGTACACATTCAGCTCCGCTCCCTACACCTCATACACACACGGCTCCGCTCCATACACACACGGCTCTGCTCCGTACACCTCGTACACATTCAGCTCTGCTCCATACACCTCGTACACACACGGCTCTGCTCCGTACACCTCGTACACATTCAGCTCCACTCCATACACCTCATACACACACGGCTCCACTCCATACAGCTCGTACACATTCAGCTCTGCTCCATACACACACGGCTCCGCTCCATACACCTCGTACACATTCAGCTCCACTCCATACACCTCATACACACACGGCTCCGCTCCATACACCTCGTACACATTCAGCTCCGCTCCATACACCTCATACACATTCAGCTCTGCTCCATACACCTCATACACACACGGCTCCGTTCCATACACCTCATACACACACGGCTCCGCTCTGTACACCTCATACACATTAAGCTCCACTCCATACACCTCATACACACACAGCTCCTCTCCATACACCTCATACACACACGGCTCCGCTCCATACACCTCGTACACATTCAGCTCCGCTCAATACACCTCGTACACACACAGCTCTGCTCCGTAAACCTTGTACACATTCAGCTCCGCTCCATACACCTCGTACACACACCGCTCTGCTCCGTACACCTCGTACACATTCAGCTCCACTCCATACACCTCATACACACACGGCTCCGCTCTGTACACCTCGTACACATTAAGCGCCACTCCATACACCTCATACACACACAGCTCCACTCCATACACCTCATACACACACGGCTCCGCTCCGTACACCTCGTACACATTCAGCTCCGCTCCATACACCCCATACACACACGGCTCCGGTCCGTACACCCCGTACACATTCAGCTCTGCTCCATACACCTCGTACACACACGGCTCTGCTCCGTACACCTCGTACACATTCAGCTCCACTCCATACACCTCATACACACACGGCTCCGCTCCGTACACCTCGTACACATTCAGCTCCACTCCATACACCTCGTACACATTCAGCTCCGCTCCTTACACCTCGTACATTCAGCTCTGCTCCATACACCTCGTACACATTCAGCTCCGCTCCATACACCTCATACACATTCAGCTCCGCTCCATACACCTCGTACACACACGGCTCCGCTCCATACACCTTATACACACACGGCTCCGCTCTGTACACCTCATACACATTAAGCTCCACTCCATACACCTCATACACACACAGCTCCTCTCCATACACCTCATACACACACGGCTCCGCTCCATACACCTCGTACACATTCAGCTCCGCTCAATACACCTCGTACACACACAGCTCTGCTCCGTAAACCTTGTACACATTCAGCTCCGCTCCATACACCTCGTACACACACCGCTCTGCTCCGTACACCTCGTACACATTCAGCTCCACTCCATAGACCTCATACACACACGGCTCCGCTCTGTACACCTCGTACACATTAAGCGCCACTCCATACACCTCATACACACACAGCTCCACTCCATACACCTCATACACACACGGCTCCGCTCCGTACACCTCGTACACATTCAGCTCCGCTCCATACACCCCATACACACACGGCTCCGGTCCGTACACCCCGTACACATTCAGCTCTGCTCCATACACCTCGTACACACACGGCTCTGCTCCGTACACCTCGTACACATTCAGCTCCACTCCATACACCTCATACACACACGGCTCCGCTCCGTACACCTCGTACACATTCAGCTCCACTCCATACACCTCGTACACATTCAGCTCCGCTCCTTACACCTCGTACATTCAGCTCTGCTCCATACACCTCGTACACATTCAGCTCCGCTCCATACACCTCATACACATTCAGCTCCGCTCCATACACCTCGTACACACACGGCTCCGCTCCATACACCTCGTACACATTCAGCTCCGCTCCATGCACCTCATACACACATGGCTCCGCTCCATACACCTCGTACACATTCAGCTCCGCTCCATACACCTTGTACACATTCAGCTCTGCTCCATACACCTCGTACACACACGGCTCTGCTCCATACAAATCGTACACATTCAGCTCCACTCCATGCAGCTCATACACACACGGCTCCACTCCATACACCTCGTACACATTCAGCTCCGCTCCATGCACCTCATACACACACGGCTCCGCTCCATACACCTCGTACACATTCAGCTCTGCTCCATGCACCTCATACACACACGGCTCCGCTCCATACACCTCATACAGACACGCTCCGCTCCATACACCTCGTACACATTCAGCTCCGCTCCATACACCTCGTACACACACGGCTCCACTCCATACACCTCGTACACATTCAGCTCCGCTCTGTACACCTCGTACACATTCAGCTCCACTCCATACACCTCATACACACACAGCTCCGCTCCATACACCTCATACACACACGGCTCTGCTCCGTACACCTCATACACATTCAGCTCTGCGCCATACACCTCGTACACACATGGCTCTGCTCCATACACATTCAGCTCCGCTCCCTACACCTCATACACACACGGCTCCGCTCCATACACACACGGCTCCGCTCCGTACACCTCGTACACATTCAGCTCCGCTCCATACACCTCGTACACACACAGCTCTGCTCCGTACACCTCGTACACATTCAGCTCCACTCCATACACCTCATACACACACGGCTCCACTCCATACACCTCGTACACATTCAGCTCTGCTCCATACACACACGGCTCCGCTCCATACACCTCGTACACATTCAGCTCCACTCCATACACCTCATACACACACGGCTCCGCTCCATACACCTCGTACACATTCAGCTCCGCTCCATACACCTCGTACACATTCAGCTCCACTCCATACACCTCATACACACGCGGCTCCACTCCATACACCTCGTACACACACGGCTCCGCTCCGTACACCTCGTACACACACGGCTCCGCTCCTTACACCTCATACACATTCAGTTCCGCTCCGTACACCTCATACACACACGGCTCTGCTCCATACACCTCGTACATATTCAGCTCCACTCCATACACCTCCTACACACACGGCTCCGCTCCATACAAGTCGTACACATTCAGCTCCCCTCCATACACCCCATACACATTCATCTCTGCTCCATACACCTCGTACACACATGGCTAACTGCACAGACTTCTCCATACCTGATACGTCCGTCTTTCAATCACAGCAGCAGAGGCCAGTAACAGAGGAGGCTTTCAGTGTCCATCCCACCATGCTCATCTCCACTCATTCCACGCAGGATAAGCCAGGCATTAGTGCCACTGCTGCTTACATTGACGCCCAGGCTGTGTCTGGTAGGTAAGAGCCCTGGTGTTAGATGCCAGTGTACAGGCGGGGCTCCCGGCTGTAGATGTGTCCCACTCCCAGCAGCTCTGCTTACAATGCAGGCAAAGATTTCAGCACCTACACACACACACACCCTCCGTAACATGTACCTCAAAAATGTCCCCTCTCTCTCCCTCTGAGCTGTACCGCACACACTGGAAGATAAACAGTCTGCAGGGGAAGGGGCATGGCCTCATGCAAGGGGGCGTGTCGGCTGCTTCTCCTGCTGTCTATGGAAGAAGCAGAGTCCCGTACGGGACTGCGGGGCAATGCCTGAAAATTGGGACAGTCCCGCAGAATGAGGGACGGTTGGGAGCTATGCTTACCTAGAAAAAATGTATTGCACTTGAGAAGCAGGCAGCAGTCCAAGCAGGGAGAGAGAGCTGTTGCTGAGGCTTCCGGGGAGGGTGTCACACCACACAGCTGGCATTACAGGGCAAGACAGGAGGGAGAGCACAGCGCAACCATTGCTATATTAGGCAGCAACAGAGAAAGCGGGAAAGCGGAGCGCGGTGTGTGTCACCGCCCACAAAGAACGTCAATCTCCTCAATCCTGAGACAGTGGGAGCGTCGCTGCGGTCAGAGTCCAAGCTGATGGTACGTGCGCGCAGCCCTGCATTAACTTCGGACGCGCTTTTAAAAGGCCCACCACCTATTCTGTTTCATTGGGGCCCACCGGGCATTTCCCCGGTATCCCGCCAGGCCAGTCCGACCCTGGCTGAGAGCAATCCAGTCGCTATATGGGTATGGCTCATATGGTGGGTAGGTCAGAGATGGGAGGGATGCCTACCCACCATATCTTCACCTCCAGGGTGTGGCTGGAGAGAGTTAAATTTCCAGCCAGTTTGTCCTCTCTTTATGTGGAGGAAAGGAAGTCTCCTGACTGCTAGCTCCTGCGAAAGGTGCTATACGTGTTGTCCCAGAGGAACTGGGCAGGACTGTATGTGAACTTTTAATTTTCATTTGAGACGGACAGGCTGCTTTTTTGTTACCAGTTTGGGTTTTTGGTTTATGATGCAATAAACAACCCAGAGACTGTAACGACACGTGTGCCTGTGTTTACCTCGAGGAGCAGGTAAGTGAGCTGACTTTTCACAATTGGTGGAGAATGCAGGCAATGGCCCAGGAACATGTGTAGCAGTGGTGGATAAACCATATGTCCTGGGTGAAGGCAGCTACAGGGATGTGACAGCAGTCAGACAAAATGGAGCAGCTACTCAAGCAGCCGATCCTGAGCAAACAGCAGCAGCAGCACCAGGTACAGCAGAAAACTAATAAACTCCTAATACAGCAAATTCAACAGCAACAAAGGCAGATGGCACTCCTGGCGGGAGATGTCCACAGCAGAGAAACCGCCCCTCCCCCACATCAAGGTGATGAATCCTGTGTCCGGAAAGCGGTAAGATGAGCCATGCAAAAGATGATCCCAAGGGATGATGTAGAGGCATTTTTTACAGTGTTCTAGCAGGTGGCGGAGCATGAGAAGCTAATACCAGAGCAGTGGGCAGAGGTACTGGCTCCTTATTTCACTGGTGAGCCTCAGAAGACCTATTATGATTTGACATTACAAGATGCCCAGGAATATGCCATGTTGAAAATAGAGATATTGGCACGCTCAGGGGTCACTATGTCTGTCAGACCCCGAAGGGTTAATCACTGGGCGTGTTATGGGGATAAACCTCCCCGCTCACAAATTTTGACTTATTGCATTTGGTCCAGAAATGGTTGCAGCCAGAGTCCTCCACTCCAGCTCAAATGGTTGAGCGAGTGGCTATGGACAGGTTTTTTCAATCCCTCCCCAGGCCCGTGCAGACCTGAGTTGCTCAGAGAGACCGCCGGAATGCGGATGACTTGGTAGGCCTAGGTCGAGAGGTCCCTAAGGAAGCTGGGGGTGGTACATCTCCATACTGGGGTACCCAGCAGAAGCCTGAGTCCCAAAAGAGAGGTAACAGAGACACCACTGGGGAGAGTTAGCGGTCCCCAGGAGCTGCTGAGAGGCTACCAAACTAATTAAATTAATCTGGCACTCAATTTGTTGCATGTGCAATAAGTTTATTAGAGATCCCAAAATCTTTGACGTTTCCGTCTTTCATATTGACCTTCTTCAGACTTATGTTGTCAATTATTTAGGGTAAATCTTATGAAGGGATGTTTTCCAGTGAGCAAAAAGGAAGTCCAAACGATGCACAGAGAAGCGGGTATAGAGCCCCAGGGAGGCTACCAAAGGCTGCTGCTAAAGATCTAATCGGCTGGCAGAGTCATGGTCCTGGACACATAGCGGCCTGTTGTCCTATGTCTTTTGAGCAGATGGATTGTAGCCTAGGCAGGTGGTGCTTGGACTATGCCTACCTACCCTGCAGTGTGGCCTATGAGCCTGGAGAGGCGGCGCCGTCATGTCCCGCGACCATAAACGGAGTACTGTTGTCAAGACTCTTGGACTCCCGGAGTTTGGTGACCCTGATAAGGGTGTCACGAAGAGACTGTCCTAGCGTGACCCAATGTGACGAGAGGACGGTCACAAAACGGTGAAACGCACAAGGGTACTTCGGGGACACAATAACAACGGTGGTCCCTGACAATAGAGAACGGGGAAATGGACACCTCCTGCACTCATCTGAAGATGTGCCCTGCTCTTACTAATGTCCCTATACAGGTTCTTTCACCCCGTCGCTGAGCAGGATACCTAATCCCTCACTTGCCCTGCTCCTATCCCTAAGTAGGGAATTGGCAGGTGAAGACACTGGTCCCACCGCTGCACTAAAACAACACATGGTAAGGTAAGACAAACACCATGGGAAAAGGAAACACAAAACAACACTTAGCTTTCTTCTGCTGAAATGCACCACACAGCAGATTAAGGCACCAAGTTACAGCATTCAACTGAAGCACCACCGCACCAGCAACCTCCAGTTTTCAGCACAGTTGGTATCCGAAAGGACCTGTATAACCAACAGTCAGCTGATGCATCAGGTGACCTTTTGAAGGATGGTGGGAGTGTTCACCACCCACATCAGCTGACCCAGCAGCAATGCAATTACACCAGCAGGCCACCAGGGAAAACTGCATTAACCCCTGATGACCTGAAAGGAAAAAAGTATTAAATATGAAAAGCCAGATCTGCCACAGATCCAGAAATGGATCGTGAGAAACGGCCACGCTTCCCCACCAGTTGAACCCTGGGAAACATTTGGGCATCTGCTGTATCCACGGGGATGCCAAAGACTGCCCTTTGCCAGAGTGTTGATTAAAATTAGCTGTGGTACGGAGTTCATGAGGTCGGGGTAGTTAGAGACTTTCTGCACCTTGTGATAATCGGGCAGGACTTCAGCCTGTTCTGAGACTTGTAGGGAAAGGGAGGGGTGCCCAATGACTCAGGCAGGAGCCAGCGCACCCTGATGCATCCCCGGCACGATGAAGATGAATCGGTGACCAGTGAGGCTGAAGTTCCTGAGCTGGAGGGTGTCTGGGGAAAATTTTGGGACTGCTCAAATGCGGGATCTTACCCTAAAAGGGGCCTTTGAAAATGTGTCTGTGATCGATGGGGTTGCTCAAGAGCCGGGGGCTGACACCAGGTACTCACACTTATCAGTCAATCGCAAACTATTGTATCGAGTGACTACACTGAGGGGAGGAGAAACAGTGGAGTAGCTGTTGGTTCCAGGGCTATACCGGCGGAGGGTTCCAGACATGGCCCATTCACATGTTTTGGGGAGCCATATGGGGGTGGGGAAAATGCAGGAGAGTATATTGCAGAGGTTCTATTGGCCGGAATGTTACCAGGAGATCCTGAATTATTGTAGGTCTTGCCCCACTTGCCAGATAATCACCCCCTTTTCTCACTTCCAAAGTCCTCTAGTCCCATTACCGGTAATAGAGATCCCATTCGAGCAAATTACCAGGGACCAAGTACTGTAGGTTCTTTAGTTAAGTCTGCATGAGGGCACGATTATATTCTAGTGGTCATGAACGATGATGGTGGGGGAGGGGAAGTTCCGGGATATGCAAGTCTGTGACACTGTTCTATTACTCTGCCTGGTCACTCTTCCCTGCCACAATGCTCATGTGGCACCCCAGAAGTCTGGTTGCCACAGTGACATTGCCTCCCTCACAGAGGGTGATGCCATGCCTGGAAGCAAGAAGGGATTCCCTTAGCAGGTACGCTGACATATTTCAGGGGAGCTTCCCTATACGTTCTGGCCTGGAGGCAGGGTTAAAGACTTCAGTGTGAGACAGTGAAGGGAGAGGAAGCATGTGAGGAGAGTCTAGGAGTGCAGCTGCGGGAGGCCAGGAGATTGCAGGTCTCCTGGCCACAACTGACACCCGAAGGCACAGCAGCATACCAGAGCCCGGAGTCACCACGATTGAGTGACACCTGGAAAAGGCTTAAGCTGCCTGCCATGCGAGTAGCATTTCACTAAGTCGACAGACTGAGAGAGGGACTTGAGGAGAACTACAAGCATCAGGAACCCAAAGATCAGTGCAGTAGGGAGGCTTCCAACCCCACCTGGCTAGGGGAATTCTGAACTGCTTCCAGGCTGCCCGGATCTCCAATACCACCAAGGTAAAGAAACTACAGTCCCTGTGTCCTCCAATTATTCCTGCACCCCAACATCTACATCCCCCTCATAGACTGTTCTGGTAGCCCTGGGGCTCCACTCCACCTGTGGGGAGTCAAACCATCTCAGCTGCAACACCACCGGTCCCAGCAGTCCCTTTAAGCAGCATCGGCCATCTCTAGCCGAACATCACAGGTTGCATCACGAATAATCCTCTACAAACATTTCTCTCATCCCTTTTATTGCGCGCCCAGGGCCACGGACCGGGTCACTGCTGCCGTGACCACCCCTTTAAGAGCTGTCCAACCCGATTCCGAGTACCCCACGGCCCTAGCAGGTGTTGCAATCTGGTCACTTTTCCCTGTCACTCTGCCCTGAAACTCCACTTCTAACTCTGCTCTGTTCATCCACGTGCTGTTTGTTTTTTTTTGTTTATTTTTTTACTGTCGATCTTTTTTTTTTTGTCTTGCTGTATTGCAAGAAAAAATGGATTCAGCACTGATGGTAAAAACTGATGCCTGGACCACAAATAGATGAAAATCAGGCACACTGATAAAAATGTTTTTCTTGTATTAAAAAAACAAACTGAATGAGGCTGTATGCTGATTTACGAGCAGTGTGCATTAAAAGTGCCTAGGGCAGCATGAGTGCTAAATACAGCCCTGGTTTTAGGAAGCCATTGATTGCAGTTATTTATTCCAAAGGGTGTGCAACCTAATATTAAGTTAAAGGTGCCAACAATGTTGTCCTGCCCATTTTTGGGGCATTGTGTGAAATTATGTCCAATTTGCATCTTTTTCTCCGTTTTTTTTCCAAATTCAAGTTTTTTATTTTTATGTTTAGAAAGTACAAAAAAATACAATACAAATAGTACAGGGGGTAAAATACAACTATAAATCTATGCATAACTACAGTACATTGAGATTATAGGGAAGGCTTCGAAGCGGAAGTGAAACACGCGTTGGAGTGGTGTGTGTGGGGGCAGTGGAGTGTCAGACTGGTTGATATGGGATTTTTGTTGCACTTTTACTAATTGCACTTTATAAGATTTACTATGGCTGGCCATATGGTTGTTATTTAATGTGCACTTTAGCTACTTTGCATGAGTATTAATTTTTTATGATGATATTCACTTTTTTCATTTTCTATCATCAAATTAAATAAGACTGTCATTACCTTATCATGTTTTGCATATACTGATGGTATCATTTAAATTGCCACATGGTATTTATTAATTGATTTATTTAGATATTTTCATATTTTATATGGAGTAGCTATGGGTGCCACTTTTTCCCATATCGTTTGTTCAAATCACTTTATTTTCTTATTCATTATTTATTTTTTCTTTTTATATACGATATTATTTTTTCACTGATTTGTCTGTCATTCCTTGTCCCCCATATGACACATTAATTTTAGTATTGTTTTTATGTCATTTATTTTATAATAAAATATTCTTGTGACATCAATTTTTTTCTTTGAAAAATATTTTTCTTTGGTATTTTGTGTAATCATGTTTTTATAAATGTCAATAAAGTGATATTTGTTTACTTTGTACTATGAATTTTTTTGGGGTGAAATATTATGCTTGGTATTCTTAGTTTTTTTATGATCAAGATATTTATGGTATTTCTTTTCTATATATTTTTGGCATTCACTCCACTCGCCGTGTTTGGAGGAAGAAGGATGAGTACAACCCCAAGAATACCATCCCAACCGTGAAGCATGGTGGTGGAAACATCATACTTTGGGGTGCTTTTCTGCCAAAGGGACAGGACGAACTGCACTGTATTGAAGGCAGGATGGATAGATGGGGTCATGTATCACAAGATTTTGGACAACAATATCCTTCAAACAGTAAGAGCATTGAAGATGGGTCATGGATGGGTCTTCCAACATAACAATAATTCGAAACACACAGCCAGCGCAACTATGGAGTGGCTCTGTAAGAAGCATTTCAAGGTCTTGGAATGGCCTCGGCAGACTCCAGACTTAAACGCAATAGAAAATCTTCGGAAGGAGCTGAAACTCAATGTTGCCCAGCGACAGCCCCAAAACCTGAAAGATCTGGAGAAGATCTTTATGGAGGAGTGGGCCAATATCTCTGCTGCAGTGCGTGCAAACTTGGTCAAGAACTACAGGAAACATCTGATCTCTGTAATTGCCAACAAAGCCGATGTGTATACTTTTCTCCACATACATACTAATAGGAAATTTAGATTGTGAGCCCCATTGGGGACAGCGATGATAATGTAAAAGCACTGCGGAAAAGGATAGCGCTATATAAGCAATGCATAATAAATACATTTTCTTTGGTTCTTCTGAAGAAGTCAGACCTCACTTCCACCTTCCAGACAGTTGTTTGGTAACCCCAACCATGACATCAGCTTACATTCTGCAACCCTAAAGGAAGCACATTATGCAATATCTCTAACATTACCTATTGCCCACATTCATTTTCTTCTTCCTTAGCAGCGCATAACAAAAATTCCTATTTTTTGTTTTGTTTCAGCTATCACTTATTGTAATGTTTAAATGCAGAAGAAGAAACTGTCTGACATAGCCCTTGGTGGAAACAGAGAGCTCTTCTCCTTTGACTGCTGCTGGTTGCCAATAAGTCCTTGTCAGATAGCTACTTGTGCATCTATTTCTCAGGTGGCCTGTTCTTTCCAGTGAAGTCAATGTTACATGTTCTATGGATCATTATACATAAATGATGTGGACAAAATATTTCACAACTTACTGGTTATGTTCTGTAGAAGATTGTCATAATTATTAGGGGTGAACGAACTCAAACTGTAAAGTTCGGGGTTCGTACTGGTCATCAAGTGTCCGGTACTGAACCTGTTATGGACCTGGTGGTTAGGAGCACCCGAAATGACCTGATGGTTAAACTAACAAGGACAAGCTCTGGGAAGTGGGAGCTCTGCTGACCGCAACCCCTAATCCTATCACACACACTAGAAATAGCCGTGGAGTGTACCTAACTCTACCTAGACGCCTCTTCACAGCCTAAGAGCTAACTAGATAGAAAATAAAGCCTACCTTGCCTCAGAGAAATTCCCCAAAGAAAAAGGCAGCCCCCCACATATATTGACTGTGAGTTAAGATGAAAGTCACAAACACAGAAATGAAACAGGTTTCAGCAAAGGGAGGCCAGACTTACTAAACAGACTGAGGATAGGAAAGGTAACTTTGCGGTCAGCACAAAAAACTACAAAAGACCACGCAGAGTGTGCAAAAAGACCTCCGCACCGACTCACGGTGCGGAGGTGCCACTCTGCATCCCAGAGCTTCCAGCTAGCAAGGCAAAATCATGATAGCAAGCTGGACAAGAAAACAATGATCAAATAATTAACTAGCAGGGACTTAGCTTCTGCTGGAGTAGACAGGTAACCAGAAAGATCCAGGAGCGAACTGAGCCAGTACAAGAACATTGACAGCTGGCATGGAGTATCGATCTGAGTGGAGTTAAATAGAACAGCCAGCCAAAGAATAAACTAAGTCACCTGTGGAAGGAACCTCAGAAGCAGCAGCTCCACTCACAGCCACCAGAGGGAGTCCATGGACAGAACTCGCCGAAGTACCATTCATGACCACAGGGGGGAGTTCGATAACAGAATTCACAACAGTACCCCCCCTTGAGGAGGGGTCACCGAACCCTCACCAGAGCCCCCAGGCCGATCAGGACGAGCCAAATGAAAGGCACGAACTAGATCGGCAGCATGAACATCAGAGGCAAAAACCCAGGCATTATCTTCCTGACCATAACCCTTCCACTTGACCAGGTACTGGAGTTTCCGTCTCGAAATACGAGAATCCAAAATCTTCTCCACCACATACTCCAACTCCCCCTCGACCAACACCGGGGCAGGAGGATCAACGGAGGGAACCATAGGCACCACGTATCTCCGCAATAACGACCTATGGAACACATTATGGATGGCAAAAGAAGCTGGAAGGGACAAACGAAATGACACAGGATTGAGAACTTCTGAAATCTTATACGGACCAATGAAACGAGGCTTAAACTTAGGAGAGGAAACCTTCATAGGAACATAACGAGACGACAACCAAACCAAATCCCCAACACGAAGTCGGGGACCAACACAGCGCCGGCGGTTAGCGAAACATTGAGCCTTCTCCTGGGACAATGTCAAATTGTCCACCACATGAGTCCAAATCTGCTGCAACCTGTCCACCACAGTATCCACACCAGGACAGTCCGAAGGCTCAACCTGCCCTGAAGAGAAACGAGGATGGAAACCAGAATTACAGAAAAAAGGCGAAACCAAAGTAGCCGAGCTGGCCCGATTATTAAGGGCGAACTTAGCCAAAGGCAAGAAGGACACCCAATCATCCTGATCAGCAGAAACAAAGCATCTCAGATATGTTTCCAAGGTCTGATTAGTTCGTTCGGTTCGGCCATTAGTCTGAGGATGGAAAGCCGAAGAAAAAGACAAATCAATGCCCATCTTAGCACAAAAGGACCGCCAAAACCTCGAAACAAACTGGGAACCTCTGTCCGAGACGATGTTCTCCGGAATGCCATGCAAACGAACCACATGCTGGAAAAACAATGGCACCAAATCAGAGGAGGAAGGCAATTTAGACAAGGGTACCAAATGGACCATCTTAGAGAAGCGATCACAAACCACCCAAATGACCGACATCCTTTGAGAGACAGGGAGATCTGAAATAAAATCCATGGAAATATGCGTCCAGGGCCTCTTCGGGACCGGCAAGGGCAAAAGCAACCCACTGGCACGAGAACAGCAGGGCTTAGCCCAAGCACAAGTCCCACAGGACTGCACAAAAGAACGCACATCCCGTGACAAAGAAGGCCACCAAAAGGATCTAGCCACCAAATCTCTGGTACCAAAGATTCCAGGATGACCAGCCAACACCGAACAATGAAGCTCAGAGATAACTCTACTAGTCCATCTATCAGGGACAAACAGTTTCTCCGCTGGACAACGTTCAGGTCTATCAGCCTGAAACTTCTGCAGCACCCGCCGCAAATCAGGGGAGATGGCAGACAAAATTACCCCCTCTTTGAGAATACCCGCCGGCTCAGGAACACCCGGAGAGTCAGGCACAAAACTCCTTGACAGGGCATCAGCCTTCACATTCTTAGAGCCCGGAAGGTACGAAACCACAAAATCAAAACGGGAGAAATACAGCGACCATCGAGCCTGTCTAGGATTCAACCGTTTGGCACACTCGAGATAAGTCAAATTCTTGTGATCCGTCAAGACCACCACGCGATGCTTGGCTCCTTCAAGCCAATGTCGCCACTCCTCGAATGCCCACTTCATGGCCAACAACTCTCGATTGCCAACATCATAATTGCGCTCAGCAGGCGAGAACTTTCTAGAAAAGAAGGCACATGGTTTCATCACCGAGCCATCAGAACTTCTTTGTGACAAAACAGCCCCTGCTCCAATCTCCGAAGCATCAACCTCGACCTGAAACGGGAGCGAAACATCTGGCTGGCACAACACAGGGGCAGAAGAAAAACGACGCTTCAACTCCTGAAAAGCCTCTACAGCCGCAGAGGGCCAATTGACCACATCAGCACCTTTCTTGATCAAATCAGTCAACGGTTTAGCAACACTAGAAAAATTAGCGATGAAGCGACGGTAAAAATTAGCAAAGCCCAGGAACTTCTGCAGGCTCTTCACAGATGTCGGCTGAGTCCAATCATAAATGGCCTGAACTTTAACAGGGTCCATCTCGATAGTAGAAGGAGAAAAAATGAAACCAAAAAATGAAACCTTCTGAACTCCAAAGAGACATTTTGACCCCTTCACAAACAAGGAATTTGCGCGAAGGACCTGGAACACCATTCTGACCTGCTTCACATGAGACTCCCAATCAACTGAAAAGACCAAAATATCATCCAAATATACAATCATGAATCTATCCAGGTACTTTCAGAAGATGTCATGCATAAAGGACTGAAACACAGATGGAGCATTAGAAAGCCCGAATGGCATAACCAGGTACTCAAAATGGCCCTCGGGCGTATTAAATGCTGTTTTCCATTCATCGCCCTGTTTAATACGCACAAGATTATACGCCCCTCGAAGATCTATCTTGGTGAACCAACTAGCCCCCTTAATCCGAGCAAACAAATCAGACAGCAGTGGCAAAGGGTACTGAAATTTGACCGTGATCTTATTAAGAAGGCGGTAATCAATACAAGGTCTCAAAGAACCATCCTTCTTGGCCACAAAAAAGAACCCTGCTCCCAACGGTGATGACGATGGGCGAATATGACCTTTCTCCAAGGATTCCTTTATATAACTCCGCATAGCGGCGTGCTCTGGCACAGATAAATTGAACAGTCGGCCCTTAGGAAAATTACTACCAGGAATCAAATTAATAGCACAATCGCAATCCCTATGAGGAGGTAGGGCACTGGATTTGGGCTCATCAAATACATCCCGGTAATCCAACAAAAACTCAGGGACTTCAGAAGGAGTGGAAGGCGAAATTGACAGCAATGGAACATCACCATGTATCCCTTGACAACCCCAGCTGGACACAGACATAGATTTCCAATCCAATACTGGATTATGGACCTGCAGCCATGGCAACCCCAAGACGACCACATCATGCAGATTATGCAGCACCAAAAAGCGAATATCCTCCTGATGTGCAGGAGCCATGCACATGGTCAATTGAGTCCAATATTTACCCTGGTTACAAGTGAACACATCGCTGGATCGGCGTCACACACGCCGATCCAGCGATGACAGCGGGTGATCAGCGACCAAAAAAAGGTCCTGATCATTCCCCACGACCAACGATCTCCCAGCAGGGGCCTGATCGTTGGTCGCTGTCACACATAACGAGATCGTTAGCGGGATTGTTGCTACGTCACAAAAAACATGACGTTGCAACGATATCGTTAACGATATCGTTATGTGTGAAGGTACCTTTAGTTTATAGGTAGTGATGAGCGAATATACTCGTTACTCGAGATTTTCCGAGCACACTCGGGTGTCCTCCGAGTATTTTTTAGTGCTCGGAGATTTAGTTTTCTTCACCTTAGCTAAATGATTTACATCTGTTAGCCAGCTTGATTACATGTGGGGATTCTCTAGCAACCAGGCAACCCCCACATCTACTTATGCTGGCTAACAGATGTAAATCATTGAGCTGCGGGGAAGAAAACTAAATCTCCGAGCACTAAAAAATATTCGGAGGACACCTGAGCATGCTCGGGAAATCCCAAGTAACGAGTATATTCGCTCATCACTATTTATAGGCCATTTTTGGGGTGAGAGATTCCCTTTAAGGCTGTGGGCAATTCCGGCCCCATCACAGCCATGTGAAGTAATGACATGGCTGTGATTGGCAGGTGCACCTTGTGACCCAGCATGACAGTGTGGAAAATGATTAATTAAAAAAGACGACGTGCAGTCCCCTCTAGTGTTATAACCAGCCAAGGGAAAGCAGACAGCTGTGAGTTGATATTAATAGACTGGGAATGTCCATGAATATTGGCCTCATCCCAGATCAATAAGACCAGCCCTCAGCTGCCCTAGGAATGGAGCATCCATTAGATGCACTAATTCTGGCACTTAGCCTTTGCTCTTCCTGATTGCCCTGGTGTGTTGGCAATCAAGGTAATGGGACTGGCGTTGATGTCAGCTGTGCATTAATAGGCTGGGAATTGATATTGGTTCCTTCTCAGCATAATAAGGCCAGCTCACAGCTGTCTTCTTTCCCTTGGCTGGTTATTAAAAATAAGGGAGACCACACCATGTTTTTTTCATTTATTTATTTACAGTTGTGTGAAAAAGTGGTTGCCCCTTCCCGATTTCCTATTCTTTTGCATGTTTGTCACACTTAAATGTTTCAGATCACCTAACAAATTTAAATATTACACAAAGATAACACAAGTAAACACAAAATGCAGTTTTTAAACGCAGGTCTTTATTATTATTAAGAGAAAAATAAATCAAACTTTCAGGGCCCTGTGTGAAAAAGTAATTACCCCCTAAACCTAATAACTGGTTGGGCCACTCTTAGCAACAACTGCAATCAAGCCTTTGCGATAACTGGCAATGAGTCTTTTACAACGCTCTGGAGGACTTTTGCATCTTTGCAGAATTGTTGTAATTCAGCCAAATTGGAGGTTTCTGAGCATGAACCACATTTTTATGGTCATGCCACAGCATCTTGATCGGATTAAGGTCAGAACTTTGACTAGGCCACTCCAAAGTCTTAATTTTGTTTTTCTTAAGTCATTCAGTGGTGGTCTTGCTGATGTGTTTTTGATCATTGTCCTGTTGCATTACCCAAGTGCGTGTCAGCTTGAGGTCACGAATAGATGGCCAGACATTCTCCTTCAGGATTTGTTGGTAGACAGCAGAATTCATAGTTCCATTTACCACAGCAAGTCTTTCAGGTCCTGAAACTGCAAAACAGCCCCAGACCATCACACTACCACTACCATATTTTACTGTTGGTATGATGTTCCTTTTCTGAAATGTTGCTTTACTTCCATGCCAGATGTAATGGGACATACGCCTTCCAAAAAGTAAAAGTTTTGCCTCATCAGTCCACAGTGTATTCTTCCAAAAGTCTTGGGGATCATCAAGATGTTTTCTGTCAAAACTTGAAGTGAGCCTTTATGTTCTAATTGCTCAGCAGTGGTTTTCCTCTCGGAATTCTGCCATGCAGGCCATTTTTACCCAGTCTCTTTCTTATGGTGGAGTCATGTACAATGACCTTAACTGAGGCAAGTCAGGCATGCAGTTATTTGGATGTTGTTGTGGGTTTTTTTTGTGTCCTGGGAAGGGTCACTACTGTTCCATTTTTTGCCATTTGTCAATAATGGCTCTCAATGTGGTTTGCAGGAGTCCCAAAGCTTTAGAAATGGCTTCATAACCTTTTCCAGACTGATAGCTTTCAATTAGTTTGTTTCTCGTTTGTTTCAGAATTGTTTGGGACCGCGGCATGATGTCTAGCGTTTGAGAATCTTTTGTTCTACTTCACTTTGTCAGGCAGGTCCTATTTAAGTGATTTCTTGATTGAGGACAGGTGTGGCAGTAATCAGGCCTGTGTGTGGCTAGGGAATTTGAAGTCAGCACAGTTAATTTATGTTTTATGGGTCGGGGGGGGGGGATCACTTTTTCACACAGGGCCATGTAGGTTTGTATTTCCTTTTCCTTTTATAATAAAGACCTTCATTTAAAAATAGCTTTTTTTTGTTTACTTGCGCTATCGTGTTATCTTTGTCTAATATTTCAATTTGTTTGGTGATCTAAAACATTTAAGAGTGACAAAAGTATAATGATAGGAAATAAGGAAGGGGGCAAATACTTTTTCACACAAGTACCCCTACTCTGGAACCCTCTACCACAACACATCAGACTCTCGCCTACTATCGAAACCTTCAAAAAGAACCTGAAGACCCACCTCTTCCGACAAGCCTACAACCTGCAGTAACCACCGATCGACCAAACCGCTGCATGACCAGCTCTATCCTCACCTACTGTATTCTCACCCATCACTTGTAGATTGTGAGCCTTCGCGGGCAGGGTCCTTACTCCTCCTGTACCAGTTATGACTTGTGTTGTTTAAGATTATTGTACTTGTTTTTATTATGTATACCCCTCCTCACATGTAAAGCGCCATGGAATAAATGGCGCTATAACAATAAATAATAATAATAATAAGTACAGTAAACTACACATGCTAGGCACCGCTCCACTCTTCCACTTGGACCTCCACCTACTGGTTCAACATTTTTTTTTTTAAATCTTTATTTCCCTATCCACATTTATTAACAGGGCAATTTTCCTGCTCTTACCCCATTATGCTTCCTTTTGCAGCCCCCTAGCCCTTGCTATGACCATTTTTACAGCCTTCTTACAGCAAAAAAGTTCAGATCTCAATTGACTTACATGGGGTTTGGGTCTGGGGTCACGTTCGGGTACCTGAACCGCACTTTGGACTCAAGATCGGCCAAACCCGAACTTACACGGATTTGCTCATCCCTATTATCACAGTATTTATTACACCGAGTCTATCACGAGGCTCCAATTGAATTACCAAGAAAATGCCCATTCTCTAAGTGCTACACAGTCAAGCTTTTTACAAATGCCTATGGGAAAAGCAGAGCAATGATATCCACAAATAATTAGGCTGTGTGCACACGATGCAGATTTGGTGCAGAAAAATCTGCTGCAGTTCTGCACTAAATCTGCATCTCCTGGCAGAATCTGCAGGTGCGTTTTTTGTGCATTTTTTGTGCGTTTTTGATGCCTTTTTTATGCGTTTTTTACAGTGCAGTTTTGGTGCAGTTTTGGTGCAGATTTGAAGTGCGTTTTTGTGCGTTTTTTCATGCAGTTTTGTAAGCGTTTTTTAAAGCTAAATTAAGCCCTAACCTTAGCCCTAACCCTAGACCTGACCCTAGCCCTAACCCTAGACCTAACCCTAGCCATAACCCTAACCCTAGACCTAACCCTAACCCTAGCCATAACCCTAACCCTAGACCTAACCCTAACCCTAGCCCTAACCCTAACCCTAGACCTAACCCTAACCCTAGACCTAACCCTAACCCTAGCCCTAACCCTAACCCCAACCCTAGCCCTAACCCTAACCCTATTCTAACCTTAGTGGAAAAAAAAAAAATTCTTTATTTTTTTATTGTTCCTACCTATGGGGGTGACAAAGGGGGGGGGTCATTTACTATTTTTTTTATTTTGATCACTGAGATAGGTTATATCTCAGTGATCAAAATGCACTTTGCAACGAATCTGCCGGCCAGCAGATTCGGCGGGCGCACTGCGCATGCGCCTGCCATTTTGGAAGATGGCGGCGCCCAGGGAGAAGACGGACGGACCCCGGGAGGAACGGTAAGTATGATGAGGTGGGGGGGGCACGGGGGGGGATCGGAGCATGGGGGGTGGATCGGAGCGCGGGGGTGTGTGGATCGGGCACGGGGGGGTGGATCAGAGCGCGGGGGGGTGGATCGGAGCACGGGGGGGTGGATCGGAGCATGGGGGGGTGATTGGAGCACGGGGGTGAGCGGACAAGAGCACGGGGGGAGCGGAGCACAGGACGGAGGGGAGCCGGAGCAGTGTACCGGACAGATCGGTGGCTTGGGGGGGGATCGGTGGGGTGGGGGCACATGTTATATTTTGTATGTAATGTATGTTTTATGTGTGTTTGTGTTTTTAACCCATTGTAGTCAGTCGCCTGATGATGGGACAACTCTCCCATCATCACATTTCGATGGGAGAAGTAGTCCCACCCGACGAATGACTACAATGAGTCACTACTGACAGAGAGACAGACACACAGACCAACACACACACCCAGACCGACACACACACAGACACTACATACCATTTCCACCATACGCTTCACATCGACCATACACTAACTTCACTACACTCCGCCCACACACTTCCTCCACATCACTGACGTCACTTCCGTCTGCTGCGGTTTTGACACCCAAATCCGCATAAAATCTGCAGATGGTTTTTACATCTGCAGTTTTTATGCGGATTTGACCCACAAAATGGGAGCCTATGGGTGCAGAAATGCTGCAGAACTGCACAAAAGAAGTGACATGCACTTCTTTGAAATCTGCAGCGTTTCTGCACGGATTTTTCTGCACCATGTGCACAGCTTTTTTTTTTTTCTATTGATTTTCATTGAATTGTAACTCACAGTGCAGTTCTGCAGCGTTTCTGCTGCAGAAAAAAACGCTGCAGAACTGCACTAAATCTGCATCGTGTGCACATACCCTTACTGTAACTCACTAATTTCCAGCTGCTTATAGCAAGATGGAAAATCCATCAGCCCCCTATGAGTACTATCATCACCCTCCTCCTTCTCTCTGTAAAGGGACTGAACTCAGAAACATTCTATACAGTATATACATCTGACATTACCAATGACTTGCACAGAATTGTTGGAACAGAAGCTCATTGGCAGACTGTAGATTACTGAGCGAGTTCACAGGTTGTGACTTATGAAAGTTTCTACGAGTGTCATATTATTGTCTTTTAACATTGTCAGAAACATGTCCCAGTGTAAAGCTGTTCCAGCAAGAGGGAAAGCGAGGAAGTTTATTTCTTTTCTTAAAAAACACTACACCTAGAAATAAATGTTTACGTAAACCAACAACTATATGTCTAATTTTTTCTCATGCCCCAAACACATTAGATGGCTGTCAGTTGTTCGTCAGCTATCTTTGGCGTCTCTCCCATACACAGGAGGGCTCTTCTGGCTGAGCGCTGATCTGTTTTCTGTGAGAGAGCCACTGCCATACATGTCATGAAAGAAGAGCTTTCACCAAATTTTTCATGTTGTAGCAGACACAGGAGATAATAGTGGCTGAAAAGTGGAATAAAACTTTTTTGTGATTTTTTCTTTTTAATTTGACCTCTCTGTTGTGGAGATATTAGCAATTGAAATATTTGGCACCTAATAAGTTAACTTTTTAAGTCCAAGTAGGTGTTATCAGATAGTTTTCACTGGGGGCGGGTAGTTTTTCTTCTGGTAATAATGCTGCCTTCACAGAACATTAACATCAGTACAGCATAGTGGTCACAACCTTGCTCTGTGCAGTGACATCACCTATGTGGAGTCTCCATGTCTTCATTACAAAGTTCATTTATATAGCACCAAAATGCTCTACAGTGCTCTACAGAAAATGTTGTTATCCACATTGGTACCTATACATATTGACGCTGTAAATCTAAATTGCAAATTAACAATTTTAGTTTTGTAGGGCAACCGGACATTCAGTGTCTCCCTCTCCCACACCACCTCCTCATCTCGACCCGTCTGTCGGTGTTCTCCAAGGCTCAGTTCTAGGACCCCTTCTCTTCTCCATCTACATTTTCGGCCTGAGACAGCTCATAGAATCCCACGGTTTACAATATCATCTCTACACTGATGACACGCAGATCTACCTATCTGGACCCGACCTCACTTCCTTACTGACCAAAATCCCACAATGTCTATCTGCTATTTCATCCTTCTTTTCTGCTCGTTTTCTAAAACTGAATATGGACAAAACAGAATTTATCATCTTTGCCCCACCTCACTCTACCCCTCCACCCGACCTATCCATTAATGTCAATTGCTGCTCACTTTCCCTGGTCTCGCACGCTCGGTGCCTCGGGGTGATCCTTGACTCTACCCTCTCTTTCAAGCCACAAATCCAAGCCCTTGCCTCCACTTGCCGATTCCAACTCAAAAACATTTCCCGGATCCTTGCATTCCTTGACCAAGAAACCACAAAAAGACTAGTACATGCTCTTATCATCTCCCGTCTCGACTACTGCAACCTCTCTGGCCTCCCCTCTAGCACTCTGGCACCACTCCAATCCATCCTAAACTCTGCTGCCCGACTAATCAACCTGTCACCCTGTTACTCCCCAGCCTCTCCTCTCTGCCAGGCCCTTCACTGGCTTCCTATTACCCAGAGGCTACAGTTCAAAACACTAACAATGACATACAAAGCCATTCACAACCTGACTCCTCCATAAATCTGTGACATGGTCTCCCGGTACCTACCTACACGCAACCTTCAATCTTCTCATGATATCCTTCTCTACTCCTCCCTCATCTTTTCCTCCCACATCCGCATCCAAGACTTCTCCCGTGCTTCCCCTATACTCTGGAACTCTCTACCCCAACACATCAGGCTCTCGCCTACCACGGAAATCTTCAAAAGGAACCTGAAGACCCACCTTTTCCGACAAGTCTATAACCTACAGTGATCCCCAGTCTACTGAACCGCCGCATGACCAGCTCTACCCTCTCCTACTGTATCCTTACCCATCCCGTGTAGACTGTGAGCCCTCGCGGGCAGGGTCCTCTATCCTCCTGTACTTGTGTGTGCCTTGTTTTTCTCATGTTTATTGTACTTGTCTATATTTGCCCGGTTCACATGTAAAGCGCCATGGAATAAATGGCGCTATAAAAATGTATAATAATAATAATAATAATAATAACTGATGCAAACACAGGGAGAACATACAAACTCCACACAGATATTGTTCCTGTAACCAGCTGGATTTTTTATGAAGGACCTCAGTGATGCAAATCAACAGCACAAAGCACTATCTGTGCTATTCAGCATAGAGCACGATCAATGGACTTTCTTTATTTTGGTCATTGGCAGATGCGGTATGAAGTGCTCATTCTGCAATTCGACATGTTGAGGCCTTCACACTCTGTATAGGGCATGATACTGTGTGTGCCAGGATCAAAACTACCGATTCCACCAATTTGTCACAAATGTCACTTGCTCACAACACGCGGGCCTTGGATACTACTGTAAAGGGGAACTCTGCTTCTCACACTCACAATGACAATGAACTAAGCGCACCCCACAGACAGTTCTCACGTCCACACCACACTTTTCACTGCCACCATTAGCCATTTGATAGACCAGCGAGGCTGGTCACTGGGTCACTCACTAGCACACATGCCACCCAGCATTCCCGGGCACTTGAAAGGTACTCTTCTTACACTCTGGCATACAAAGGGTAAAACAACCAAGCTATTCTCACCCTTGTCAGCATTTATGGGTACTTTTAGAGCAACAAGGGACAAACTTATTAACCTTTAGATTTAATATACAAAAAGAAGTACAGCGCTTAAAAAGGTTACAAACAATGAAATAAATAGACACAGGCAAAAATAGTATAAAAGGGATGATATACAGACATATCTTACAAATTGCTGTGAAGCAGAGGAAAACGATGCAGGAAATTTGGACAGATCTGCAATACTCGTTGCTTCTCTTGGGGTCTGACATTGATATTCCTTAGATGATTTGTTATACAGGGTCTCACCAGACCCCTCACTCCTCTCCCAGCTAAAGTAAGTGGAGGACGGCTGATTAGATTCGATTCTAATTCAGTTTTAGGCCATATTTCTGCTGTCTAGACAAATTTTCCCCCAGGAACCTCCTAGAGAAATAATATTGCCGTCATCTCACCAAACGTCCTTCAAGCATTCTATACATACCACACATGAATATGACAAATCCATAATTCAGGGAGATATTACCAGCTACCAAAACTTTTGCCATTTTATCCACAGATGCGAACATGTATCTTGATCATGACTATATCCATGGATTGTGTCAAACTCAGATTTTATGTATGTGGCATGTTAAATATTGGACTTCCATTGCCATGTGAAGACTGATATTGAGTTGTTCTGTCTGCCTTTGGAGCCAGTATCTTCACTTTGCATTGATTAGCGCCTATTTAGTCATTAGGATGTACACAAAGTTTGCCTTTTCAACAACTATCAGGTCATTGTTAATTACTCTGTATTCACACTCCATGTCTGCTCTCCATCAGGTAACCTGCTTCAATTACCTGTACACAAAAACCCGAAAAGAAAAAATAGACACAAGAGCATAGCAAAAAGTATCAATGATTGTATTATTATAATTTCATAAGAACAAAAAAAAGAGTAAGATGCAAGTAAAAGACTGTTAATCAAAAGGGCAGCGACACCATAGTGCCACATCCGGGCAGAGTCAAACTTCTATGGGATACCTACGTATACACAGTAGATAACCATAGGGAAAAACCAGAGAGGGCAAAAATATATATTTTCCACGCAAAAGGGAAGCTGTCATAAAAAGATGTTCAGTATGCAAAAAAGGTACATACGCATATGTATATATGCATAGAGTCAGTGAGGAAATATAAAGTGCCTGTGCAATGAGTAGATTGCAAATTGGTAAATTTAGTATTCAAGGTAAAGTGCATAGAAACAGGTAATGCCAACCACAGAAAATATACATATAAAATACAGCTAGATGTAACAGCCAATCAAATATGGTCAAAAAAAGACCTGATAATGAATAATTAACTCCAGCTGTAAAAAAAATAAATACATGATTAATACAGTAATGACAGCTAACAAGTATAGTAGAGAACCCTAATGTGGATCACCCCTGGTTTTTAGGGGAACTGATAAGGCAGAATGCAAATAGCTGATAACCCAGTGAACAACTTGCTGCAGGACGTGGGGGAGGCAGACCACAATGCGCGTTTCACAGTTTGCTTCTTCAGGGGGCGTAAGTGTATTACCTGTACACAGCAGGAGGTTTAGGAAGTGATCCAATGCTGCCAGCCCTCGATCTGTATACTATAACACCATTTATAAATTTATGACAGAGTGCGTGTTTGTGTGTGGGGTGCATCATACTGTGTGAAGGGCAGTTTAGGGGCATACAGTACTTTGCGTGTCAGGGCACAGTGGGTGCATCATATTTTGGGTGTTGGGGCACTGTGCGGGCAAACTATATGAGGGGATCATATCATAGTGTATGTGTTTGTGTGTCTGGGAGCATCATATTCTATGGGGGTCATCAATTTGGTATTATACTAGGTGAGAGTACTTGGCTTCAGTAGGAGCATAATTACTGTGAAGGTGCCCCAAAACATGTCGCTTGCCCTGTTTCTAAAAGTTGAGAGTTATAAGCCCACTTAGGCTACGTTCAGATTTGCGTTGTGCGCCGCTGCGTCGGCGACGCAACGCACAACGCAAATAAAAACGCACCAAAACGCACGCAAAAACGCTGCGTTTGGCGACGCATGCGTCCTTTTTTGCCGAAATTTGGACGCAAGAAAAATGCAACTTGTTGCATTTTCTGCACCCAACGCTTGCGGCAAAAAAAACGCATGCGTCGCACAACGCAGCACAACGCATGTCCATGCGCCCCCCATGTTAAATATAGGGGCGCATGACGCATGCGTTGCCGCAGCGTTTCCCGACGCAGCGTCGGGAAACGCTAATGTGAACGTTGCCATTCTCTACAGAATATTGTTTGGGGATGTGGGGAAAGAGGAACCCAGTTAGGACTTCTGCTGTGTGGCTCGCGATCTCTATGTACGCCCCTGTTAAAATAGTACCCATATTAGTTGAGGCATAACTTAAAGCTCCTAGACTATAATGCAATGTACCCTCTATTGTAATGGTGTCTTATGTGGTAGAGTCCCCTCAGTCACCAAAGCCAGGGGCATCTGCTACTACTCTACCACTGTACTCAATATAGCCCAATAACAATTTCAATTATTACAAATTTGTATTTGTGACATTAGATGGTTTTATTATACTGAGAAAGCTCTTTAAAAGGGTTGCCTGGTCAAAACCGATAAGTTTGCAGTCACACAGTGCGTGCGCTGTGGGAATTCGCCAGTTTAAGAACCGGGAATGTAGAGTATGAATGCGTTATACATACCCCCGGCCAGTGGGCGCAGCGTCGTCCATACACTTGTATCGAGCCGAGGCCACATCCCAACCAGTGACATGGATGGCCAGTGTGTGTATCCGACTAAAGGGCGCGGACTCACTCCATACAAGTGTATGGATAGCGAGGCAGTGCCCACCAGCCAGGGTTTGTATATCTCATACATACCCTCGGTTCCCGGAGCTGAAACTGGCGAATCCCCGCAATGCACAGTGCGTGTACTTGGGGGATTCATAGTCTGCAGTCACACAGAGTGACTGAAGACTTATCGGTTTTGACTGGACAATCCCTTTAAGGCTATATTCACACTTAGCGGTTTTTACCGCGGAACCGCTGCGATTTTGATGCTGCGGGTCCGCAGCAGTTTCCATAGCGTTTACAGTAACATGTAAACCCTATGGAAACCGCAAACCGCTGTGCACATGCTGCGGGAAAAACCGCGCGGGAACGCAGCGGTTTACAACCCGCAGCATGTCACTTCTTTGTGCAGAATCGCTGCGATTCTGCACCCATAGGAATACATTGAACCGCTTACTTCCCGCATGGGACTGTGCCCACGTTGCGGGAAGTAAGCGGATAATGTGCGGGTGGTACCCGGGGTGGAGGAGAGGAGACTCTCCTCCAGGCCCTGGGAACCATATTTGGGGTTAAAAAATAAAAAATCTGGTTATACTCACCCTCTGATGTCCAGATCTCCTGGGCGCTGCACGCGGCTGTCCGGTCAGAGTTGCTGTGCGACCAGGACCTGCGGTGACGTCGCGGTCACATGACCGTGACGTCACGAAGGGTCCTTCTCCCACAGCATCTTAGGAACCGGACCGCCGGGTGCAGCGCCCAGGAGATCCGGACATCAGAGGGTGAGTATAACCAATTTTTATTATTTTTAACATTACTATTGATGCTGCATATTGCTGCATATGCAGCATCAATAGTATAGGCGGAAACCCGCAGCGGAAAACGCGGAACAAACCGCGATAAATCTGCAGGGAGAACCGCAGTTGTTTTGCCCTGCAGATTTATCAAATCCGCTGCGGGAGAACCCGCAGGGACCCGACGCAAGGTGTGAACATAGCCTAAGACCAGTTTCCTGATTTTTTTTAATCTCATGTGTAGCATTATAGAAAGCATAAAGTAGGCATTCCTGTGTATACAGATTTCTATCTCTCCCTCTCTAGCAGACGGAGGGAGGTATGTGTGGCCATATTAGCCGGCCTGATTGCATCATTCGGATGGCACGTACTGAGCTTGGGTTCAGGCTGAAGCACAAAGGATTTCTTCTCAACTTCCAGCTGGGCCTGAATGATGTCACTGTGGGATCGGACACTGAAAACTAAACAGTGAGGTCAGGGAAACCGAGCATAAAGGCACCGCGGCCAGACAAGTCAGAGGGATTCAATACAGTTCAGCTTGCTACATTTGTAAAGAAATATTCACATTATGACATTCATTCATTGCGAAAATGTTATAATATTAATTCTAAATATCTCTCTGCTGCCCGACACTGGTCTTTGTGAACGGGCTGCAGTGGTTACAACCTGTCTACAGCATGTGAGCACTGCAGCCAATCACTGGGCTCCGCAAACTGCATACTGCGCTAGACCATCGAGCCCAGTGATTGGCTGCAGCCAATGCTATCAGAAAATGTAAGTAAAAAAGATGCTCTCTGCTTTACCCCAGGAGGTCTATCGTCTATCGGCAGCAATGTGGCTCAGTGGTTGGCACTGCAGCTGTGCAGCGCTGGGGGTCTTGGGTTCAAATCCCACCAAGGACAAAACCTGCAAGGAGTTTGTATGTTCTCCATGTGTGTGTGGGTTTTCTCCCACAATCCAAAAATGTATTGATAGGGAATCTAAATTGTGATCCCCAATGTGGACAGTGCCGATAATGTCTGTAAAGCGCTGTGGAATGAATGGCGCTGGATAAGTGAGCAAACCTCCAGTTATAATTACTGCTAGGAAAGCATGAATAATTGCTTGGCAGGTAACTTTTGGATGCTTTGCTTTACTTCAACTCATTATTGCCCCCTGCTGGTGCATTATTTATATACAACTAGTGATGAACGAACGAGCTTGGATAAGGCGTTATAGGTGCGCTAATGTGAGTGATATCTATGTGCTCGAATAATATGTTCGGGCCTCCGCGGCTGCATGTCTCACGGCTGTTCGATAGTTTGTTTGTTAGGCAATCACTAGTGTTGAGCGATACCTTCCGATATCGGAAAGTATCGGTATCGGTTTGGATCGGCCGATATTCAAAAAATATCGGATATCGCCGATACCGATACCCGATCCCAATGCAAGTCAATGGGACCAAAATATCGGAATTAAAATAAACCCTTTCTTTCCTTGTAGGTTCATTCTACATGAAGGAAAACAACTAAGAATAATGCCGGATGTATTTGGGGAGGTGGCGGAGACATTAAAGTCATAGAGGTTTATCCCAATCAAATAGAATAGCATGTTTTTTGTTTTTTTTTAAGACGTTCGGAGTGACAAAGATATTGACTATGTAAATTTTTTTTTTATTTTGTCAGATATTGATGTTTCACTATTCCACGCCCTTCCCCTTCTTTTTTTTCTTTTTTTTTTTCTTTTCCCACACTTTCATCTTCATCATCATCAGCATCTTTGACATCAACTTCTTCACCTTATTCATCTTCTTCTTCATCTTCTACCTATTTTTTTTTTTTTATTACATTCTTCATATTCATTTTATTCAACTATTATTATTCTTCTTATTCTACATATTCTTTTTATTCCACTGTTATTATTCTTCCTATTCTACTTCTTCATCATATTCTCATTTGTGACAGGCATTCCCGTAGTTGTTATCTATAAAAGTTTGAAGATTACACCTTCCGTTCTGCCAGTCACAAAAGTTACATTTGTCCGCGTTCAGTTTGGCCTGCAGCATCAGGCTTTATCCAGGGGCACCACGAGGAGGAACGGACTCACCCCCATACACTGCTTAGTCTTCTTCTGCATATAATTTAGATAATATCTTTTGCTCTGATATTAAGTCTTATGCTTAATGTTCTTCTGCTCTTTGTTCTGCAGCCTCTTGTTCTTCTGCTTCTCGGTCTTCCATGTTGTCGTCTCCAGGGTCGTCGTCTCCAGTGTCGTCATCTCCGCCGTCGTCGTCGTCGTCATCGGGGTGGTCTTCCGTGTCGTCGTCATCGTGGTGGTCTTCCGGGTCGTCGACGTTAGGGTCTTCAACTTGGAAATGTAGCAGAAGGTACAAGAAGGCTGAGAAAATGCCAAGAACCAGCTGATGGAACTGGAACTCGGATGGCTACCCGAAGGTTCAAGAGCCTATGGAACTACCGAGGACCAGCTGACGTTACTGGAACCCGGTTACTAAGCAGGAGGTACCCGTGCTAAAAAGCACTACCAAGGACCGCCTGACGTTGACGGAACTCGGATACCCAGAAGGAGGCACCTAAGCCAAAGGCTCTGCCCGGAACCAGCTGACGTTACTGGAACCAGGATGGGGAGCAGAAGGTACAAGAGCAAAAGACACTGCCGAGAACCAGCTGACGGTACTGGAACCCGGATGGGTAGCCGAAGGTCCAAGAGCCAATGGAACTACCGAGGACCAGCTGACGTTACTGGAACCCGGTTACTAAGCAGGAGGTACCCGTGCCTGAAAGCACTACCAAGGACCACCTGACGTTGGTGGAACTTGGATACCCAGAAGGAGGCACCTAAGCCAAAGGCTCTGCCCGGAACCAGCTGACGGTACTGGAACCAGGATGGGGAGCAGAAGGTACAAGAGCAAAAGACACTGCCGAGAACCAGCTGACGGTGCTGGAACCAGGTGGTGGACCCGAAGGCCCACAGGAGAGGAGAGAACAGCTAGGCCGCGAGGCAGCCGCAGTTACCGAACCCCAACAGTCCTACAGGGGGAGCTGGGCCTACTGGCACTACAGAACCAGCCTTGACTACCAGTTCACGCAGCCCACATAGGAAGCTCCTAAACTGGAGGCACCCTGGAGTTGGCTAACCCGACCGCACCACGACGAGGCAAGCATAGGTGTCTCAGTGAGCTTGACACAACCCGGAAACAGCTGACGGTGCTGAAACCAGGCTTGGCACGAGGGAGTACCTGTGACAAAAACACTGCCGAGAACCAGCTGGCGGTGCTGGAACCCGGATGCGTTGCCCCAGTGTGCAAGAGCCAATGGCACGACCGAGGACCAGCTGACGGTGCTGGAACCCGGTTACTAAGCTGTAGGTGCCCGCGCTTAAAAGCACTACCAAGGACCGCCTGGCGTTGGCGGAACTCGGATACCCAGGAGGAGGCACCTAAGCCAAAGGCTCGGCCCGGAACCAGCTGACGGTGCTGGAACCAGGTGGTGGACCCGAAGGTCCACAGGAGAGGAGAGAACAGCTAGGCCGCGAGGCAGCCGCAGTTACCGAACCCCAACAGTCCTACAGGGGGAGCTGGGCCTACTGGCACTACAGAACCAGCCTTGACTACCAGTTCACGCAGCCCACATAGGAAGCTCCTAAACTGGAGGCACCCTGGAGTTGGCTAACCCGACCGCACCACGACGAGGCAAGCATAGGTGTCTCAGTGAAGTTGACACAACCCGGAAACAGCTGACGGTGCTGAAACCAGGCTTGGCACGAGGGAGTACCTGTGACAAGAACACTGCCGAGAACCAGCTGGCGGTGCTGGAACCCGGATGCGTTGCCCCAGTGTGCAAGAGCCAATGGCACGACCGAGGACCAGCTGACGGTGCTGGAACCCGGTTACTAAGCTGTAGGTGCCCGCGCTTAAAAGCACTACCAAGGACCGCCTGGCGTTGGCGGAACTCGGATACCCAGGAGGAGGCACCTAAGCCAAAGGCTCGGCCCGGAACCAGCTGACGGTGCTGGAACCAGGTGGTGGACCCGAAGGTCCACAGGAGAGGAGAGAACAGCTAGGCCGCGAGGCAGCCGCAGTTACCGAACCCCAACAGTCCTACAGGGGGAGCTGGGCCTACTGGCACTACAGAACCAGCCTTGACTACCAGTTCACGCAGCCCACATAGGAAGCTCCTAAACTGGAGGCACCCTGGAGTTGGCTAACCCGACCGCACCACGACGAGGCAAGCATAGGTGTCTCAGTGAAGTTGACACAACCCGGAAACAGCTGACGGTGCTGAAACCAGGCTTGGCACGAGGGAGTACCTGTGACAAGAACACTGCCGAGAACCAGCTGGCGGTGCTGGAACCCGGATGCGTTGCCCCAGTGTGCAAGAGCCAATGGCACGACCGAGGACCAGCTGACGGTGCTGGAACCCGGTTACTAAGCTGTAGGTGCCCGCGCTTAAAAGCACTACCAAGGACCGCCTGGCGTTGGCGGAACTCGGATACCCAGGAGGAGGCACCTAAGCCAAAGGCTCGGCCCGGAACCAGCTGACGGTGCTGGAACCAGGTGGTGGACCCGAAGGTCCACAGGAGAGGAGAGAACAGCTAGGCCGCGAGGCAGCCGCAGTTACCGAACCCCAACAGTCCTACAGGGGGAGCTGGGCCTACTGGCACTACAGAACCAGCCTTGACTACCAGTTCACGCAGCCCACATAGGAAGCTCCTAAACTGGAGGCACCCTGGAGTTGGCTAACCCGACCGCACCACGACGAGGCAAGCATAGGTGTCTCAGTGAAGTTGACACAACCCGGAAACAGCTGACGGTGCTGAAACCAGGCTTGGCACGAGGGAGTACCTGTGACAAGAACACTGCCGAGAACCAGCTGGCGGTGCTGGAACCCGGATGCGTTGCCCCAGTGTGCAAGAGCCAATGGCACGACCGAGGACCAGCTGACGGTGCTGGAACCCGGTTACTAAGCTGTAGGTGCCCGCGCTTAAAAGCACTACCAAGGACCGCCTGGCGTTGGCGGAACTCGGATACCCAGGAGGAGGCACCTAAGCCAAAGGCTCGGCCCGGAACCAGCTGACGGTGCTGGAACCAGGTGGTGGACCCGAAGGTCCACAGGAGAGGAGAGAACAGCTAGGCCGCGAGGCAGCCGCAGTTACCGAACCCCAACAGTCCTACAGGGGGAGCTGGGCCTACTGGCACTACAGAACCAGCCTTGACTACCAGTTCACGCAGCCCACATAGGAAGCTCCTAAACTGGAGGCACCCTGGAGTTGGCTAACCCGACCGCACCACGACGAGGCAAGCATAGGTGTCTCAGTGAAGTTGACACAACCCGGAAACAGCTGACGGTGCTGAAACCAGGCTTGGCACGAGGGAGTACCTGTGACAAGAACACTGCCGAGAACCAGCTGGCGGTGCTGGAACCCGGATGCGTTGCCCCAGTGTGCAAGAGCCAATGGCACGACCGAGGACCAGCTGACGGTGCTGGAACCCGGTTACTAAGCTGTAGGTGCCCGCGCTTAAAAGCACTACCAAGGACCGCCTGGCGTTGGCGGAACTCGGATACCCAGGAGGAGGCACCTAAGCCAAAGGCTCGGCCCGGAACCAGCTGACGGTGCTGGAACCAGGTGGTGGACCCGAAGGTCCACAGGAGAGGAGAGAACAGCTAGGCCGCGAGGCAGCCGCAGTTACCGAACCCCAACAGTCCTACAGGGGGAGCTGGGCCTACTGGCACTACAGAACCAGCCTTGACTACCAGTTCACGCAGCCCACATAGGAAGCTCCTAAACTGGAGGCACCCTGGAGTTGGCTAACCCGACCGCACCACGACGAGGCAAGCATAGGTGTCTCAGTGAAGTTGACACAACCCGGAAACAGCTGACGGTGCTGAAACCAGGCTTGGCACGAGGGAGTACCTGTGACAAGAACACTGCCGAGAACCAGCTGGCGGTGCTGGAACCCGGATGCGTTGCCCCAGTGTGCAAGAGCCAATGGCACGACCGAGGACCAGCTGACGGTGCTGGAACCCGGTTACTAAGCTGTAGGTGCCCGCGCTTAAAAGCACTACCAAGGACCGCCTGGCGTTGGCGGAACTCGGATACCCAGGAGGAGGCACCTAAGCCAAAGGCTCGGCCCGGAACCAGCTGACGGTGCTGGAACCAGGTGGTGGACCCGAAGGTCCACAGGAGAGGAGAGAACAGCTAGGCCGCGAGGCAGCCGCAGTTACCGAACCCCAACAGTCCTACAGGGGGAGCTGGGCCTACTGGCACTACAGAACCAGCCTTGACTACCAGTTCACGCAGCCCACATAGGAAGCTCCTAAACTGGAGGCACCCTGGAGTTGGCTAACCCGACCGCACCACGACGAGGCAAGCATAGGTGTCTCAGTGAAGTTGACACAACCCGGAAACAGCTGACGGTGCTGAAACCAGGCTTGGCACGAGGGAGTACCTGTGACAAGAACACTGCCGAGAACCAGCTGGCGGTGCTGGAACCCGGATGCGTTGCCCCAGTGTGCAAGAGCCAATGGCACGACCGAGGACCAGCTGACGGTGCTGGAACCCGGTTACTAAGCTGTAGGTGCCCGCGCTTAAAAGCACTACCAAGGACCGCCTGGCGTTGGCGGAACTCGGATACCCAGGAGGAGGCACCTAAGCCAAAGGCTCGGCCCGGAACCAGCTGACGGTGCTGGAACCAGGTGGTGGACCCGAAGGTCCACAGGAGAGGAGAGAACAGCTAGGCCGCGAGGCAGCCGCAGTTACCGAACCCCAACAGTCCTACAGGGGGAGCTGGGCCTACTGGCACTACAGAACCAGCCTTGACTACCAGTTCACGCAGCCCACATAGGAAGCTCCTAAACTGGAGGCACCCTGGAGTTGGCTAACCCGACCGCACCACGACGAGGCAAGCATAGGTGTCTCAGTGAAGTTGACACAACCCGGAAACAGCTGACGGTGCTGAAACCAGGCTTGGCACGAGGGAGTACCTGTGACAAGAACACTGCCGAGAACCAGCTGGCGGTGCTGGAACCCGGATGCGTTGCCCCAGTGTGCAAGAGCCAATGGCACGACCGAGGACCAGCTGACGGTGCTGGAACCCGGTTACTAAGCTGTAGGTGCCCGCGCTTAAAAGCACTACCAAGGACCGCCTGGCGTTGGCGGAACTCGGATACCCAGGAGGAGGCACCTAAGCCAAAGGCTCGGCCCGGAACCAGCTGACGGTGCTGGAACCAGGTGGTGGACCCGAAGGTCCACAGGAGAGGAGAGAACAGCTAGGCCGCGAGGCAGCCGCAGTTACCGAACCCCAACAGTCCTACAGGGGGAGCTGGGCCTACTGGCACTACAGAACCAGCCTTGACTACCAGTTCACGCAGCCCACATAGGAAGCTCCTAAACTGGAGGCACCCTGGAGTTGGCTAACCCGACCGCACCACGACGAGGCAAGCATAGGTGTCTCAGTGAAGTTGACACAACCCGGAAACAGCTGACGGTGCTGAAACCAGGCTTGGCACGAGGGAGTACCTGTGACAAGAACACTGCCGAGAACCAGCTGGCGGTGCTGGAACCCGGATGCGTTGCCCCAGTGTGCAAGAGCCAATGGCACGACCGAGGACCAGCTGACGGTGCTGGAACCCGGTTACTAAGCTGTAGGTGCCCGCGCTTAAAAGCACTACCAAGGACCGCCTGGCGTTGGCGGAACTCGGATACCCAGGAGGAGGCACCTAAGCCAAAGGCTCGGCCCGGAACCAGCTGACGGTGCTGGAACCAGGTGGTGGACCCGAAGGTCCACAGGAGAGGAGAGAACAGCTAGGCCGCGAGGCAGCCGCAGTTACCGAACCCCAACAGTCCTACAGGGGGAGCTGGGCCTACTGGCACTACAGAACCAGCCTTGACTACCAGTTCACGCAGCCCACATAGGAAGCTCCTAAACTGGAGGCACCCTGGAGTTGGCTAACCCGACCGCACCACGACGAGGCAAGCATAGGTGTCTCAGTGAAGTTGACACAACCCGGAAACAGCTGACGGTGCTGAAACCAGGCTTGGCACGAGGGAGTACCTGTGACAAGAACACTGCCGAGAACCAGCTGGCGGTGCTGGAACCCGGATGCGTTGCCCCAGTGTGCAAGAGCCAATGGCACGACCGAGGACCAGCTGACGGTGCTGGAACCCGGTTACTAAGCTGTAGGTGCCCGCGCTTAAAAGCACTACCAAGGACCGCCTGGCGTTGGCGGAACTCGGATACCCAGGAGGAGGCACCTAAGCCAAAGGCTCGGCCCGGAACCAGCTGACGGTGCTGGAACCAGGTGGTGGACCCGAAGGTCCACAGGAGAGGAGAGAACAGCTAGGCCGCGAGGCAGCCGCAGTTACCGAACCCCAACAGTCCTACAGGGGGAGCTGGGCCTACTGGCACTACAGAACCAGCCTTGACTACCAGTTCACGCAGCCCACATAGGAAGCTCCTAAACTGGAGGCACCCTGGAGTTGGCTAACCCGACCGCACCACGACGAGGCAAGCATAGGTGTCTCAGTGAGCTTGACACAACCCGGAAACAGCTGACGGTGCTGAAACCAGGCTTGGCACGAGGGAGTACCTGTGACAAAAACACTGCCGAGAACCAGCTGGCGGTGCTGGAACCCGGATGCGTTGCCTTGCCTATTAAAGATTGTCTTCCTAGAGCCCCAACTAGCGGTGTTGGAGCAAAGGGTAAGCAGGGGGAGATGAGTGTAGGCCGAAGCCTGCACTGGAGGCAGCTTTGTGTCTGCGTTGCGTTTGCAGGACACTTTGCCGGCTACACACTGGGGGAACAGCTGGCGTTGCTGAACCCCACTAACACAATGGCGTGTGTTTTTCTCTGTGCAGCTAGCACTTGCGGGCAAAAACTAGCGATGTTAGAGCCCGTGTTGAAGCAGGAGGAGGAGGAGAGGAGCAGAGTGTAGGCCGAAGCTTAGTTGAACCAATTTCAAAGGAAACCTTTAACCCCCCCCTCAGGTGTTACAAAGTACAAGAGACACACCTTGTGCAGTATTAATGCTGCACAAGTGAAAGGTTGCTCTATTAATTTGTCTACTTGCACACGCTGAATGAAAGACATACACAATTTACCCCATTCTACAGTCAAACTGTAGTGGATGCGTGACTTGGTTTTTTGATGAGACGCAGCACAGGTGTCCAAAATAACGCCTTGGTGCTTGGAGCAGCTTCCTGAGCGTTGTTATTTGCTGTACAGGAGTCTGCGCTCTTGTGTTATCCCTTGGCAATGCCCTGTTAGCGCTGCCCATCTTATGACATCATTTCATGTTGGCCGGTGCGGTTAACGATGGCCATAAATCCCAGACCCACAGTGTCTTTTCATAAAGCCACACTGCGGTGCTGGGATTCGTGGCCTTGAGCAGTAAATATTTTGGCCGCTCACACACGTCCTTACACCTGCTTCAGACTGGGCGGCCTCTGCTGATCCCTTCTTGCATGCCGCGGCCATGAGGCTGCACAGTCTGAAGAAGGCTGAAGGAGATGAGTTAAGACAGGCGAAGATATGCACTGCTCGTGCCCATCAATCACACCCTCGCAGTCAAAATAATTAAGACAACGAGGAGCATTTTATTCAGGCAGGGCGGACGAACAGGCGCAAGTAGCCAACCAATGATGTCAGAAGACGGGAAGCGCTACCAAGGGGGGTGCTGCGTATCATTAGAAAGGAAAGTCACACCTCAGGGACAGTGGAATGGTCTCAAAGAGACACATTTTGTACGTGTTGAGTTCCACGTGGGCAAGGAGAAAACATCAGCCACCTTGTACAAATGCAGCAGTACTGCTGTACAAGGTGGCTGTTATACATAGAAACACCTGGGGGTGGGGGCCAGGCTCCCTTCAATTTCAGTTCATGTGCCTGCGTGGCGTTTGCAGGTCACGTTGCAAGCTGCACAGCAGGGGAACAGCTGGCGGTGCTGAACCCCACTAACACATTGGCTGGTGTTTTTCTCTGTGCAGCTAGCATTTCCGGGCAAAAACTAGCGGTGTTTGAGCCCAGGGTCAGCAGGAGGAGGAGGAGAGGAGCAAAGTGTAGGCCGAAGCCTGCACTGGTGGCAGCTTTTGGTCGGTTGTGCCAGCGTGGCTTGTGCTGGACACGATGCCGGCTACACAGCGGGGGAACAGCTGGCGTTGCTGAACCCCACTAACACATTGGCTGGTGTTTTTCTCTGTGCAGCTAGCATTTCCGGGCAAAAACTAGCGGTGTTTGAGCCCAGGGTCAGCAGGAGGAGGAGGAGAGGAGCAAAGTGTAGGCCGAAGCCTGCACTGGTGGCAGCTTTTGGTCGGTTGTGCCAGCGTGGCTTGTGCTGGACACGATGCCGGCTACACAGCGGGGGAACAGCTGGCGTTGCTGAACCCCACTAACACATTGGCTGGTGTTTTTCTCTGTGCAGCTAGCATTTCCGGGCAAAAACTAGCGGTGTTTGAGCCCAGGGTCAGCAGGAGGAGGAGGAGAGGAGCAAAGTGTAGGCCGAAGCCTGCACTGGTGGCAGCTTTTGGTCGGTTGTGCCAGCGTGGCTTGTGCTGGACACGATGCCGGCTACACAGCGGGGGAACAGCTGGCGTTGCTGAACCCCACTAACACATTGGCTGGTGTTTTTCTCTGTGCAGCTAGCATTTCCGGGCAAAAACTAGCGTTGTTAGAGCCCAGGGTCAGCAGGAGGAGGAGGAGAGGAGCAAAGTGTAGGCCGAAGCCTAGTTGAACCAATTTCAAAGGTTACCTTTAACCCCCCCTCAGGTGTTACAAAGAACAAGAGCCACTCCTTCTGCAGCATTAATGCTGCACAAGTAAAAGGTTGCTCTATTAATTTGTCTACTTGCACAAGCTGAATGCAACACGTAGACTATTTAGCCCATTATACTGTTTAACAGTAGTGGAGGCGTGACTTGTCTTTTTAAAGAAAAGCAGCACAGGTGTCGAAAACACCTTTTTGCATGGGCGCAGCTTCCTGAGCGTTGTTAGTTGCTGTACAGGAGTCTGCGCTCTTGTGATCCTTTGGCCATGCGCTGTGAGCGCTTCCTGTCTTATGACCTCATTTCATGTTGGCCGTTGCGGTTAGCGATGGACATGAATCCCAGACCCACAGTGTGTTTTTAAAAAATCACACTGCGGTGCTGGGATTCGTGCCCTGGTGCAGTAAATATGTTTGCCGCTCACACATGTCCTTACACCTGCTTCAGACTGGACGGCCTCATCTGATCCCTTATCGCCTGCCGAGGCCATGAGGACACCCAGTCTGAAGAAGGCGGAAGGAGATGAGTGAACACAGGCAAACATATGCACTGCACATGCCCATCAATCACACCCTCGCTGTCCAAAAAAATAAGACACCGAGGGGCGTTGTTTCGAGCAGGGGAGATGCACAGGCGCAGCCAGCTAACCAATGATGTCAAAAGACGGGCAGCGCTAACAAGGGTGGTGCTGCGTGTCATTACAAAGGAAAGTCACACCTCAGGGACATTGTAATGGTCTCTAATGAGACACATTTTGTACGTGTTGAGTTCCACGTGGGCAAGGAGAAAAAGTCAGCCACCTCGTACAAATGCAGCAGTACTGCTGTACAAGGTGGCTGTTATACATAGAAACACCTGGGGGGGTGGGGGGCAGGCTCCCTTCAATTTCAGTTCATGTGCCTGCGTGGCGTTTGCAGGTCACGTTGCAAGCTACACAGCAGGGGAACAGCTGGCGTTGCTGAACCCCACTGACACATTGACTGGTGTTTTTCTCTGTGCAGATTGCATGTCCGGGCAAAAACTAGCGGTGTTAGAGCCCAGGGTCAGCAGGAGGAGGAGGAGAGGAGCAAAGTGTAGGCCGAAGCCTGCACTGGTGGCAGCTTTTGGTCGGTTGTGCCAGCGTGGCTTGTGCTGGACACGATGCCGGCTACACAGCGGGGGAACAGCTGGCGGTGCTGAACCCCACTAACACATTGGCTGGTGTTTTTCTCTGTGCAGCTAGCATTTCCGGGCAAAAACTAGCGGTGTTTGAGCCCAGGGTCAGCAGGAGGAGTAGAGGAGCAGAGTGTAGGCCGAAGCCTAGTTGAACCAATTTCCAAGGTTACCTTTAACCCCCCCCCTCAGGTGTTGCAAGGTACAAGAGCCACACCTTGAACAGCATTAATGATGCACAAGTCAAAGGTTGCTCTATTTAATTTTGCTCCTTGCACACGCTGAATTAAACACGTACACTATTTAGCCCATTATACTGTCAAACAGTTGTGGAGGCGTGACTTGTCTTTTTAACGAGACGCAGCACAGGTGTCAAAATTTGCACCTAGGTACTGGGCGCAGATTCCTGAGCGTTGTTATTTGCTGTACAGGAGTCTGCGCTCTTGTGTTATCCCTTGGCAATACCCTGTTAGTGCAGGCCGTCTCATGACCTCATTTCATGTTGGCCGGTGCGGTTAACGATGGCCATAAATCCCAGACCCACAGTGGCTTTTCCTAAAGTCACACTGCGGTGCTGGGATTCGTGGCCTTGTGCAGTAAATATGTTCGCCGCTCACACATGTCCTTACACCTGCTTCAGACTGGGCGGCCTCAGCTGATCCCTTATCGCATGCCGCGGCCATGAGGCCGCACAGTCAGAAGAAGGCGGAAGGAGGGGAGTGAAAACAGGGGAACATATGCACTGCTCGTGCCCATCAATCACACCCTCGCAGTCAAAATATATGAGACAACGGGGGGCGTTGTGTCGGGCAGGGGGGACGCACAGGCACAGCCAGCCAACCAATGATGTCAGGAGACGGGCAGCGCTAACAATGGGGGTGCTGCGTGTCATTACAAAGGAAAGTCACACCTCAGGGACATTGTAATGGTCTCTAATGAGACACATTTTGTACGTGTTGAGTTCCACGTGGGCAAGGAGAAAAAGTCAGCCACCTCGTACAAATGCAGCAGTACTGCTGTACAAGGTGGCTGATATACATAGAAACACCTGGGGGGGTGGGGGGCAGGCTCCCTTCAATTTCAGTTCATGTGCCTGCGTGGCGTTTGCAGGTCACGTTGCAAGCTACACAGCAGGGGAACAGCTGGCGTTGCTGAACCCCACTGACACATTGACTGGTGTTTTTCTCTGTGCAGATTGCATGTCCGGGCAAAAACTAGCGGTGTTAGAGCCCAGGGTCAGCAGGAGGAGGAGGAGAGGAGCAAAGTGTAGGCCGAAGCCTGCACTGGTGGCAGCTTTTGTTCTGTTGTGCCAGCGTGGCTTGTGCTGGACACGTTGCCGACTACACAGCAGGGGAACAGCTGGCGGTGCTGAACCCCACTAACACATTGGCTGGTGTTTTTCTCTGTGCAGCTAGCATTTCCGGGCAAAAACTAGCGGTGTTTGAGCCCAGGGTCAGCAGGAGGAGTAGAGGAGCAGAGTGTAGGCCGAAGCCTAGTTGAACCAATTTCAAAGGTTACCTTTAACCCCCCCCTCAGGTGTTGCAAGGTACAAGAGCCACACCTTGAACAGCATTAATGATGCACAAGTCAAAGGTTGCTCTATTTAATTTTGCTCCTTGCACACGCTGAATTAAACACGTACACTATTTAGCCCATTATACTGTCAAACAGTTGTGGAGGCGTGACTTGTCTTTTTAACGAGACGCAGCACAGGTGTCAAAATTTGCACCTAGGTACTGGGCGCAGATTCCTGAGCGTTGTTATTTGCTGTACAGGAGTCTGCGCTCTTGTGTTATCCCTTGGCAATACCCTGTTAGTGCAGGCCGTCTCATGACCTCATTTCATGTTGGCCGGTGCGGTTAACGATGGCCATAAATCCCAGACCCACAGTGGCTTTTCCTAAAGTCACACTGCGGTGCTGGGATTCGTGGCCTTGTGCAGTAAATATGTTCGCCGCTCACACATGTCCTTACACCTGCTTCAGACTGGGCGGCCTCAGCTGATCCCTTATCGCATGCCGCGGCCATGAGGCCGCACAGTCAGAAGAAGGCGGAAGGAGGGGAGTGAAAACAGGGGAACATATGCACTGCTCGTGCCCATCAATCACACCCTCGCAGTCAAAATATATGAGACAACGGGGGGCGTTGTGTCGGGCAGGGGGGACGCACAGGCACAGCCAGCCAACCAATGATGTCAGGAGACGGGCAGCGCTAACAATGGGGGTGCTGCGTGTCATTACAAAGGAAAGTCACACCTCAGGGACATTGTAATGGTCTCTAATGAGACACATTTTGTACGTGTTGAGTTCCACGTGGGCAAGGAGAAAAAGTCAGCCACCTCGTACAAATGCAGCAGTACTGCTGTACAAGGTGGCTGATATACATAGAAACACCTGTGGGTGGGGGGCAGGCTCCCTTCAATTTCAGTTCATGTGCCTGCGTGGCGTTTGCAGGTCACGTTGCAAGCTACACAGCAGGGGAACAGCTGGCGTTGCTGAACCCCACTAACACATTGGCTGGTGTTTTTCTCTGTGCAGCTAGCATGTCCGGGCAGAAACTGGCGTTGTTTGAGCCCAGGGTCAGCAGGAGGAGGAGAGGAGCAAAGTGTAGGCCGAAGCCTGCACTGGTGGCAGCTTTTGGTCGGTTGTGCCAGCGTGGCTTGTGCTGGACACGTTGCCGACTACACAGCAGGGGAACAGCTGGCGGTGCTGAACCCCACTAACACATTGGCTGGTGTTTTTCTCTGTGCAGCTAGCATTTCCGGGCAAAAACTAGCGGTGTTTGAGCCCAGGGTCAGCAGGAGGAGTAGAGGAGCAGAGTGTAGGCCGAAGCCTAGTTGAACCAATTTCAAAGGTTACCTTTAACCCCCCCCTCAGGTGTTGCAAGGTACAAGAGCCACACCTTGTGCAGCATTAATGCTGCACAAGTAAAAGGTTGCTCTATTTGTTTTGCTCCTTGCACACGCTGACTAAAACACGTACACTATTTAGCCCATTATACTGTCAAACAGTTGTGGAGGCGTGACTTGTCTTTTTAACGAGACGCAGCACAGGTGTCAAAATTTGCACCTAGGTACTGGGCGCAGATTCCTGAGCGTTGTTATTTGCTGTACAGGAGTCTGCGCTATTGTGATCCCTTGGCCATGCGCTGTGAGCGCTTCCTGTCTTCTGACCTCATTTCATGTCGGCCGTTGCGGTTAGCGATGGACATGAATCCCAGACCCACAGTGTGTTTTTAAAAAATCACACTGCGGTGCTGGGATTCGTGCCCTGGTGCACTAAATATGTTTGCCGCTCACACATGTCCTTACACCTGCTTCAGACTGGGCGGCCTCATCTGATCCCTTATCGCCTGCCGCGGCCATGAGGACACCCAGTCTGAAGAAGGCGGAAGGAGATGAGTGAACACAGGCAAACATATGCACTGCACATGCCCATCAATCACACCCTCGCTGTCCAAAAAAATAAGACACCGAGGGCCGTTGTTTCGAGCAGGGGAGATGCACAGGCGCAGCCAGCTAACCAATGATGTCAAAAGACGGGCAGCGCTAACAAGGGTGGTGCTGCGTGTCATTACAAAGGAAAGTCACACCTCAGGGACATTGTAATGGTCTCTAATGAGACACATTTTGTACGTGTTGAGTTCCACGTGGGCAAGGAGAAAAAGTCAGCCACCTCGTACAAATGCAGCAGTACTGCTGTACAAGGTGGCTGATATACATAGAAACACCTGTGGGTGGGGGGCAGGCTCCCTTCAATTTCAGTTCATGTGCCTGCGTGGCGTTTGCAGGTCACGTTGCAAGCTACACAGCAGGGGAACAGCTGGCGTTGCTGAACCCCACTGACACATTGACTGGTGTTTTTCTCTGTGCAGATTGCATGTCCGGGCAGAAACTGGCGTTGTTTGAGCCCAGGGTCAGCAGGAGGAGGAGAGGAGCAAAGTGTAGGCCGAAGCCTGCACTGGTGGCAGCTTTTGGTCGGTTGTGCCAGCGTGGCTTGTGCTGGACACGATGCCGGCTACACAGCGGGGGAACAGCAGGCGGTGCTGAACCCCACTAACACATTGGCTGGTGTTTTTCTCTGTGCAGCTAGCATGTCCGGGCAGAAACTGGCGTTGTTTGAGCCCAGGGTCAGCAGGAGGAGGAGAGGAGCAAAGTGTAGGCCGAAGCCTGCACTGGTGGCAGCTTTTGGTCGGTTGTGCCAGCGTGGCTTTTGCTGGACACGATGCCGGCTACACAGCGGGGGAACAGCTGGCGGTGCTGAACCCCACTAACACATTGGCTGGTGTTTTTCTCTGTGCAGCTAGCATTTCCGGGCAAAAACTAGCGCTGTTTGAGCCCAGGGTCAGCAGGAGGAGTAGAGGAGCAGAGTGTAGGCCGAAGCCTAGTTGAACCAATTTCAAAGGTTACCTTTAACCCCCCCCCTCAGGTGTTGCAAGGTACAAGAGCCACACCTTGTGCAGCATTAATGCTGCACAAGTAAAAGGTTGCTCTATTTGTTTTGCTCCTTGCACACGCTGACTAAAACACGTACACTATTTAGCCCATTATACTGTCAAACAGTTGTGGAGGCGTGACTTGTCTTTTTAACGAGACGCAGCACAGGTGTCAAAATTTGCACCTAGGTACTGGGCGCAGATTCCTGAGCGTTGTTATTTGCTGTACAGGAGTCTGCGCTATTGTGATCCCTTGGCCATGCGCTGTGAGCGCTTCCTGTCTTCTGACCTCATTTCATGTCGGCCGTTGCGGTTAGCGATGGACATGAATCCCAGACCCACAGTGTGTTTTCAAACAATCACACTACGTGGCTGGGATTCGTGGCCTTGTGCAGTAAATAGGTTTGCCGCTTACACATGTCCTTACACCGGCTCCAGACTGGGCGGCCTCAGCTGATCCCTTATCGCCTACCACGGCCAGGAGGCCGCACAGTCTGAAGAAGGCGGAAGGAGATGAGTTAAGACAGGCGAACATATGCACTGCTCGTGCCCATAAACCACACCCTCGCTGACAAAATAAATATGACAACGAGGGGCGTTGTTTCTAGCAGGGCGGATGCACAGGCGCAGCCAGCTAACCATGATGACAAAAGACGGGAAACGCTACCAAGGGGGGTGCTGCGTATCATTACAAAGGAAAGTCACACCTCAGGGACAGTGGAATGGTCTCAATGAGACACATTTTGTACGTGTTGAGTTCCACGTGGGCAAGGAGAAAAAGTCAGCCACCTTGTACAAATGCAGCAGTACTGCTGTACTAGGTGGCTGTTATACATAGAAACACCTGGGGGGGTGGGGCCAGGTTCCCTTTTAATTTCAGTTCCTGTGCCTGCATGGCGTTTGCAGGTCACGTTGCCGGCTACACAGCAGGGGAACAGCTGGCGTTGCTGAACCCCACTAACACATTGGCTGGTGTTTTTCTCTGTGCAGCTAGCACTTCCGGGCAAAAACTAGCGGTGTTTGAGCCCAGGGTCAGCAGGAGGAGGAGAGGAGCAGAGTGTAGGCCGAAGCCTGCACTGGTGGCAGCTTTTGTTCTGTTGTGCCAGCGTGGCTTGTGCTGGACACGTTGCCGACTACACAGCAGGGGAACAGCTGGCGGTGCTGAACCCCACTGACACATCACCTAGTGTTTTTTTCTGTGTAGACAACACTTCCAGGTGGCAACTGACAGTGTTGAAACCCAGGAATCAAAGAGGAGCAGAGTGTAGGCCGAAGCCTGCAGTGGAGCAAGTTGAAAGGGAACCTTTAACCCCCCCCCCCAGGCATTTGTTGCTGAAAGAGCCATCTTGTACAGCAGTAATACTGCACATGGAAAATGGTGGCTCCGAAAATTATGCTCCTTGCAAACGCTGAAGTACACACTCATATAATGTGTCCCCTCACACCGTCAAACCATCCCGGAAGTGGGACTTTCCTTTGTAATGTGACACAGCACAGCCGTCATTCCAACCCCCTTGGTGCCGGGCACCACCTCCTCAACGTTGTTTGGTTCTGTCACGGAGCCCGCACTTGTAATGTTATCCCTTGGCCATGCACAGTTAGCGGTGCCCGTCTTCTGACATCATGTAGGTGTCAGGCTGGCAGTGCCTGTGCGTCCAAGCTGCCCGAGATCCAACCTTGCAGTGTCATCTAATGTAGTCCCACTGCGGGCCAGGGATCCATGGGCATGCGCAGTGCATATCATCGCCTCTCACTCACCTCCTTCCTGCTTCTTCAGACTGTGCGGCGTCACGGCCGTGGCATGCTATTAGGGATCAGCTGACGCCGCCTAGTCTGAAGAAGCGTGAAGAAGGGGAGTGAGAGGCTAGTATATGCACTGCGCATGGCCATGGATACCAGGCCCACTGTGGGATCACATTAGACGACACTGCGAGGTGTGATTTCGGGCAGCGTGGACGCACAGGCGCAGCCAGGACGACAACAAATGATGTCAGAGGACGGGCAGCGCAAACTGTGCATGGCCAAGGGATAACATAACAGCGCAGGGTCCATGACGGAATCAAACAACGCTAAGGAGGCAGCGCACGGTGCCAAGGGGGTAGCAATGACGGCTGTGCTGTGTCACATTACAAAGGAAAGTCCCACCTCCGGGACGGTTGGACGGTGTGAGGGGACACATTACATGAGTGTGTAGTTCAGCGTTTGCAAGGAGCATAATTTCAAGAGCGACCTTTCCCTTAGTGCTGCACATGGTGGCTCTTTCAGTAACAAACGCCTAGGGGGGGGGGGGGACAGGTCCCCTTACATTTTAGTTGTGCCAGCGTGGCGGTCGCATGACACGTTGCCGGATACACAGCTGGGGATCAGCTGACGTTACTGAACCCCAATAACAGAGGAGCGACTGTTGACTGTGCACACAGCACTTCCAGGCACCAACTGGCGGTGTTAGAGCCCAGGGACAGCAGGAGGAGCAGATTGGAGGTATTGCCGCACACACAGCTGGGGATCAGCTGACGTTACTGAACCCCAATAACAGAGGAGCGACTGTTGACTGTGCACACAGCACTTCCAGGCACCAACTGGCGGTGTTAGAGCCCAGGGACAGCAGGAGGAGCAGATTGGAGGTATTGCCGCACACACAGCTGGGATCAGCTGACGTTACTGAACCCAATAACAGAGGAGCGACTGTTGACTGTGCACACAGCACTTCCAGGCACCAACTGGCGGTGTTAGAGCCCAGGGACAGCAGGAGGAGCAGAGGAACAGAGTGTAGGCCGAAGCCTGATTGGAGCAAGTTGAAAGGAAACCTTTAACCCCCCCCCCCAAGACGTTTGTAGCTGAAAGAGCCATGTTGTGCAGCACTAAGGATGCAAAAGGAAAAGGTTGCTCTTTTAATTATGCTCCTTGCAAACACCGAAGTAAACACTAAAAATGTGTCCCTTTATACCGTTAAACCGTTCGGAGGTGCGAATTTCCTTCGTAATGGGACACAGCACAGCTGTCATTCCTATCCCCTTGATGCCGTGCGCTGCCTCCTCAGCGTTGTTTTAAGCTGCCACGGAGCCTGCGCTGTTCTGTTAGCCCTTGGCCATGCCCAATTAGCGCTGCCTGTCTTCTGACATAATTTGGTGTCAGGCTGTCAGTGCCTGTGCGTCACGCTGCTCCAGATCCCACCTCGCAGTCTCATCTAACGTAATCCCACTGCGGGCCTTGGAACCATGGGCATGCACAGTGCATAACCTCGACTCTCACTCCCCTCCTTCCCTCTTCTTCAGACTGTGCGGTGTCACGGCCGTGGCATGCTAGGGATCAGCTGACGGCGCACAGTCTAAAGAAGGCGGAGGGAAATGAGCGAGAGCCCCGAGGGGAAGATATGCACTGCGCATGCCCATGGATCCCAGGCCCGCAGTGTGACTCAATCAGAAGACACTGCGAGGCGGGATCTCGGGCACCGCGGCGCACAGGCGCAGCCAGCCTGACACCAAATTATGTCAGAAGACAGGCAGCGCAAATAGGGCATGCCCAAGGGATAACAGAACAGCGCAGGCTCCGTGACAGCTTAAAACAACGCTGAGGAGGCAGCGCATGGCACCAAGGGGGTAGGAATGACGGCTGTGCTGCGTCACATTACGAAGGAAAGTCCCAGCTCCGGGACGGTATAACGGTATCAGTGAACACATTTTATAAGTGTTAAGTTCTGCGTGTGCAAAGAGCTAAAAAAAAGAGCTACCTTTTCCTTGTGCAGCATTACTGCTGCACAAGATGGCTCTTTCAGTAACAAACGACGGGGGGGGGGGGGGGACAGGTTCCCTTACATTTAGGTTGTTGTGCCAGCGTGGCGTCGCAGGACACATTGCCGGCTACACAGCTGGGGATCAGCTGACGTTACTGAAACCCAATAACACTGGGTCGTATGTTTTTACTGTGCAGCCTGCACTTCTGAGCCGCAACTGGCGGTGTTGGAGCCAGGAATAGCAGTTCATGTGGTAGAAAGATGAACACAGCAGGAGACCTGGATGACACCCAATTACTTAATCAGGCAGAGGAGTGGCAAATTCTGCGAGATCCAGGCCTGGTTCATTTTCAGGAAAGTAAGCCGGTCAACGTTATCGGAGGATAGTCGCATGCGACGGTCTGTTAGTACACCACCTGCGGCACTAAAGACACGTTCCGATAAGACACTAGCCGCAGGGCAAGCCAGCACCTCCAATGCATACTGGCTTAGCTCTGGCCATGTATCCAGCTTAGAGACCCAAAACTTGAACGGGGAAGAGCCGTCTGGGAGTACAGTAAGAGGGCAAGCCATGTAGTCTGTCACCATCTGACGGAACCGTTGCCTCCTGCTGACTGGAGCCGCCGGTGATGGTGTAGACATTTGGGGCGGGCACACAAAAGTGTGCCAGAGTTGTGCCATACTGGGCTTGCCTTGGGCAGAGGCACTGCTTCTGCTCCCTCTTTGGGCAGAGCCTCCCCCACTGCCTCGACGCACTGAGCTGCTTTGTAAAGCACTAGCAGCACTCCTCTCAGTTGGACAGGAGAAGATGATGGAATTCACCAGTGTGTCGTGGTACTCCCGCAATTACGCTCCCGGGTCAACGCAGGGATGAGGTTTTGGACGTTGTCCCGGTAGCGAGGATCGAGGAGGGTGAACACCCAATAATCAGGCATGTTGAGAATGTGGTCGATGCGGCGGTCGTTTCTCAGGCACTGCAGCATGAAATCCACCATGTGCTGCAGAGTGCCAACCGGCCCAGAAACGCTGTCCCCTGCTTGAGACATGATCTCTGCCCGCTCGTCATCACCCACCCTCGCTGTACACACTGACCACTGGACAATTGTGTCGCTCCCTCCTCTGGACGGAGCTCTTCCTCCTCCATTGACTCCTCCTCATCCTCCTCACAAATTGGCCCCTGCGTACCCCTTTGTGAGGAACCACGTGGCGCTGACTCTCCAGAAGCTGATGGAAAAGGTGACTCCTCATCCTCCACCTCTTCCACCACATCATCCCTTAACCCTTGCAAAGTTTGCTGAAGCAGGCAGATAAGGGGGACAGTCATGCTGACTAGTGCATCATCTGCACTTGCCATCCGCGTGGAATAATCAAAAGGACGCAAAACCTGGCAGACGTCCTTCATAGTGGCCCACTCTGTGGTTGTGAAGTCTGATCGGCGCTGACTGCGACTTCTTTGCGCCTGATGCAGCTGGTACTCCATAACTGCTTGCTGCTGCTCACACAACCGCTCCAACATATGTAACGTGGAATTCCACCGGGTAGGTAGGTCACATATGATGCGGTGTTCCGGAAGGCGGAATCGGCGCTGCAGAGCAGCAATGCGGGATCTGGCCAAGCTGGAACGCCGCAAGTGAGCACACTCTAGGCGGACCTTGTGCAGCAGGGCATCAAGATCCGGATAGTCCCTCAGAAAACTCTGCACAACCAAATTGAGCACATGTGCCAGACATGGGATGTGAGTGAGGTTGCCAAGGGCCAAAGCTGCCACCAGATTTCGGCCATTGTCACACACTACCATGCCTGGCTGGAGATTCGCTGGCAGTAACCACACATCGCTCTCCTGCTTGATGGCATTCCAGAGCTCCTGCGCTGTGTGGCTTCGATGCCCCAATGAAACTAGTTTCAAGACGGCCTGCTGACGTTTGCCACGGCTGTGCTCATGTCGGTCATAGGTAAACGTTCACGGGTCCATGTGGAGGTGGACTGTGACGGATCCTGCAGAGAGGAATCAGAGGAACTGGTGTAAGAGGAGGAGTCGATGCGTACAGACTGGATTCCTGCAATCCTTGGAGTGGGCAGGACACGTCCTGCGCCACTCGCACGATCTGTACCTGGCTCAACAACATTAACCCAATGGGCAGTGAGGGAAACATATCGCCCCTGTCCATGCTGACTGGTCCACGCATCGGTGGTGAGGTGGACCTTGCTACTGACGGCGTTCAGTAGCGCATGTTTTATGTTTGCCTCAACATGCCTGTGCAGGGCAGGGACAGCCTGCCTGCTGAAGTAAAAGCGGCTGGGCACCTTGTACTGTGGGACTGCCAATGCCATCAAGTCACGGAAGCTGTCAGTCTCCACCAGCCTGAACGAGAGCATTTCCAGGGACAACAGTTTGGCAATGCCTGCATTCAGAGCCTGTGCTCGGGGGTGGTTGGCCGAGAATGCCCGCCTTTTCTCCATGCCTGTACTACCGATGGCTGTAGAGTAGACTGGGAGTGTGAGGATGACTGGGAAGGTGGTGCTGTGGGTGGAATTACACAAGGTCTCTGGGAGGAAGCCAACCAGCTGTGCGTGAGCTGGAGGAAGAGGCAACACGAGCTGAAGAGGTGGTAGCTGCCGCTGTTGGTTGGCCTACATCTTCAGTGTGTGTTTCTGTAACTCCACCGCGTGCCTGGTCCGCACATGTTTCCACATATTTGTGGTATTGAGGTTGCTGACATTTTTCCCTCTTTTTACTTTATGATGACACAGCTTGCATTTGACAAAACAAATGTCATCTGCAACTGTGTCAAAAAAGGACCAGGCACTGCCAAGTCTTGGGAGCGCCCTTTTTGGCTTTGGAAAGAGACAGGCTCCTAACGGGTGCCAAAGTGGAGGCTACAGGCTCCGCAGTCTTCCCCCTCCCTCTCCCTCTTTGGCCCGTAAGAGGAAGCTCTTCC